>NW_027271017.1:6545000-7133265 GCF_040938485.1 Diadema antillarum | reverse complement strand
GTAGGGAGAGGGGTGGGGGAGTGCGGAGGGGGGGTCTGCTGATACACCCACTATGGCTGCGCCTATGCTAAAAATACGCATAGTGCGTCACAGAATCGGTCAATACAATAAGAAAATACCTTCAGGCATTGCATAGATACTATGGAAATAGTAAAGTTTTGAAAATTTGACCATGGCCTTTGACCTCTGACCTTGAGCATGTGCACCAAAAAGTTGATAGGCACAACTTTGTCCATTTATACAAATATAATCTACTGAAATATTTTCTAACCTGTGGTACAGCAGGTGTCATGTTTCCCATCATCTGCTATTACTGCAGGTTCTGTGCAAGTTCAATGCAAGTTAAAGGACAAGTTCACCCTCATAAACATAAGGATTGAGAGAATGCAACAATATTAGTAGAACACATCAGTGAAAGTTTGAGGAAAATTGGACAATCGATGCAAAAGTTATGAATTTTTAAAGTTTTTGTGTTGGAACCGCTGGATGAGGAGACTACTACAGCTTGTGAGTCATATGCGTACAACAGTATAAAGAAAATGTAAAAGAAAATTCAACATATTTTCACTTTTTTCGCATAATAAAAGAGCACTTGACTTGACTCTTTCTAAAGGCAGGGGGAATAATATTACCCATAACATTTGTCGGTAACGAGTCACGGGAATGTGTACTTTTTTCAAAAGATGGAATTTTGTGAAATTCTCTTTATATTTTCCTTATATTGTTGTACGCATGTGACATCCAAGTTATTCGTACACTGCAGTAGTCTTCTCATCCAGCGGTTACTGCACAAAAACTTCGAAAATTCATAACTTTTTAACGGATTGTCTGATTTTCCTCAAACTTTCAATGATGTGGTCTACTAATATTGCTGCATTCTCTCAATCCTTATGTTTATGAAGGTGAACTTGTCCTTTAACCTTGCACGCTCATGTAATATTCAGAACCATCGCACTCATAAACATTGAATATTTGTATACTACATGTATATGATCTAATCATACAGGAACGTTCACTGCCAATATCCAGTACTAGAGGAAACTTCTATACCCAAAACCTAAGTCCACTTACAGCTTATGAATGCCTTGGGTTGAGAGTGGCTGCACAATGCTTATTTGAGTGCGATTGGGCTGTGTATAGTTAGTGTACTGTGTATTTACATGTGTATGCACAGCCCTGTCACATCATCATCACAGCAAGTCATGACTGGTACTCTTTGTGGTCTCAGTCTGGTGGCCCCTGGCCATGGGCCCCTGGTCTCCTGGGCCTCAGGCCCCCTTGAGCCCCCAGCCTCAGGCTTAGGGCTTGGGTCCGGCCCTTGGCCCAGCCTTTAGCACGGCCTTTGGCCCCAAGCCCTACTGTACATTGTATATAGTCTTTGTGATTTTCAGCTGCACTTTCAAGGTCATCGCCAATAAGACAAAACGATTTGTGATGTATACCCTTAAGGTACTAATTTAAGTACTCGCTGCTCAAACTGTCAAAGTATGAGGATTTCAAGCACACTTATGACAAGCATCAGAATGTATTACATGCTTTTTTTGCTAAAGGGCTGTTCACTTTTCATAAACGAGAGATGGTATAAAGAAAATCGAAGACTTTGCTATACTGCGATTCGCTAAACGTTGAGGAAATCCTATCGTTCAATTCAAGCTATTCGCGTCCTATCCCGAGGATGCACATTTGTACCTGCGTCAAAGATCAAGTTATGCGGTTTCCCACTCGTAAATCTGCGACGCTAACCTGAAGGTGTCATCAGGACATGCGTGATCAGATGTATTGTCTTAGTGTTCGCGTTGCAGATCTAAAGCTCGCTATTAAAGGATCTATAGAGAAATCTCATGTTGGCCAGGCACTGTTCCTTGCAGCTACACTGTGTGCATTTCTTCTCATGATACTCTTTCATTCGGAAAGGAAGTGGTTTAGACTTCATTATTAATTCTTTTTTTTCTAAAGGCTGCTTTGAATCATTTTTACACAAACAAGGGGTGAAACAGAACACAAATGAGGAAAATACAAACAAATGACAAAAACGAAAGAGAAATGCTTGTCATGCCAGACTTGGTAATATAATTGTGTAACAGTTGTGTGTGATGATTTCTTTCAAGCTTCTTACCTTTCATTACTGCAACAGGCCTCGGGAAAGAACAGAGTTCTTGTTCGGTTGGCATGCCTCAAACCAGCTGGAGCTCAGTGGACAGAGAGGGTGGGGGTCACAGGTCACCTCAGCAGGATGTGGCCTTACACTCTAAAAAGCTTTCAGATTCTGCTTTAAATGGAGAAACTTACAACAAAAGAAGTGAGTATAATCATCAAGCTTGATCGATGACAGCAAAATGAAAGTATAGTTACACACGACAGGTTTAGACATTTACTAAGACTGCTAGCATTTCCTCAACTCATATTTTTGTGGGTTCTATGACAGCATGAAAAATATATGGGTTAGTAGATGATGCTGTTATGACTCACCTCGTGTTAGGATTTAGTAAGTGGTGTTTCAAACATAGTATGAAGTTCGCGTACTTCACTAGACAGTGCCTCCGCTGCCTTGGTTGCCAGGGCGACCGCCTCCTTGTACAGGCCTTTCCGCTTCTTGTCATAGCGCTGTTTGAACTCTCCCAAAAATGGCGGCAGCTTGGTGAGAGGCATGAAGGAGATGGAACGGGAGGCGAACCAGGTGATCTGGGCTTCCTGCGACGAGATGCTCCCATCAGGGTTGCGGGTGACTATGATCTGGACGATGCGGCCAGGCCACCACGGGAAGCCGATGATCTTCCCCCAGACAATGTCCCCGATGCACACCGTCCGTCCTCCTGGAAGGATGCTCTTGGTGACGTTTTTCTTGTGCACGCTGTCATCCTTCTTCAGCGTCTTCCCGCGATCTGTGTCCATCAGGGATGTATCAGAGTCAAAGTCACATTCAGAGTTGTTGTTGTTGAGAGACCCATTTCGTTTCTTCCTACCACCTTTCCCAGAACTCCTGCTCGTAGTTGTAACAGAAGAGCAATCGCTGGCAGCATCACTGTTATCGAGGTGTGGCAAGACATTTAAGACAGACAAACTCTCCTTCTTGTGCGTCTGACCTAGGGATCTGTATCCGTTGACCAATGAGATAGGTTTCACTATGACATTGGCAGTCAATTTGCTATTTCCATTGACCAGCTTGGGCTGTGCCACTGGTACGGGGCCGTAAGTTCTGACAGGTAGATTGTCTGAGGGTATTGAATAAGTTCCCTTAGTTTTGACGATCCTTATACGTCGGTGCTCTGTTGAATTTGTGTGCAGTCCATTGACACGAGGTCTCTTTTGAGGTTCAATGTTATGCTTACTCACAGTCGAGAGAGGGGATAAAGGTACAGTCAGTATTCTCTTCTTGGTCTTAGACACAGTTGTACTTGAAACTGAACCTTCCTTAAAATTGTTTGATCGCGGCGGTATGCGAACAACCAGCCGCTGGCCTTTGCCTGGAGTTGCATAGGAGATCTTTATCGCAGGACTGGTTTTCTTTGACGACTTACTCTCTGGCCTTGGAGTACTAATAGGACAGGGAAGCACCACTCTCGGGTTTGGACGCACCTGGGCTGGCCCACCGTTTGTTACCGGCGGCCTCGGTTCTGGCTTTGGCTTTTTTCTCACAACAACTTCACTGGAGGAGTCTGCTTTCCTTTTCTTCAGACCACCCTTGTTGTTGAGTTTGTTATTGTGGGCAGTCTTTGCCTTTGGCCCCGAGCACGGCCCCTTACAGTTGCTGCACAACAGTTGCCGAGGTCTGAGCCTGAACTGCCTCGACCTTCCGTGACTTATTGTCTTTGGTTTGATTTCTGGCGTCTTGTCCTTCTTGCCAAACAGCAGGGGCCTTGCGGGCGGCAGGGGCATATTCTGGAAGTACGACTGACGAAAACTCAGCGCGGAATTCTCCACCTTAGTTGCTGGATCCCCCATTCCTGGGTCTTCCTTTGGGAGGATGACTGTGTCTGTGACCGACACTCCAAATTCTTTGTTCAGCCTGGAACCGAGACTAGCTGCATCTGGTATCCCCAGTGGACATACCCTGGTGGTGAAGAATAGGAAAACAACTCAATATGTGCATTGATGAACTGACTGAGTATCACTATTGTTGCAGTCTACCAATGGTATTAAATATTTTGAGTTACTGTAGTAGAAGGGAATCACTTGAGTAGACATAAAAACATACAACACTCTGGTCATAAAAAAATTGTACCCCATTGCTACATGTCCATGTATATACAGGAATAAGTCTACAGGACTGGTTTCATAATCAGAGAATATGCTAAAACATTCCTGGTATATGGCTACTTTGAAGTTTAAACTGCAAAGAGTTCCCAAATATAATGCAACTTCAAACAAGAGACCCAGGGGCCTAGCGCTTACCCAAGTATCGCAAGTTTGCCTTTCATGCATTCTTGCAGACTATTACCATTTAAGAAGAATATTGTAAACTGGGGATGGGGCCTTTGGGGACCTCCATGGGGCATGGTGTCTACTTGTATATCATGTCACAGAAAATTTGACCATGCACTTTAAAAAAGATCAAAATGAAACAATTGGCCCAAATTAGGTACCAGTCCGAAGAAGCCATCCCTGGATCCTGCATGAATAATAAAAAAAAAAATAAAATAAATAAATAAAATGAAAGTATACTATCTCATAAATTTACTCAGAGCTCTCTTTTTTTTCTTCTTTTTTTTTTTTTTTTGGGTAGGGGGGGGGGGGGGGGGTGAGATGGGGGACATGGTATCCATTTGTGTATATCATTTCTATCACCATAGTGATAATGCCTGCCAAGTTTATTGACAAATTTGACTATGTAGTTTCAAGAAGATGAAATGGGAAAGTTGACCCCCCCCCCCCCCATGGGGGACATGGTATCCATTTGTGTATATCATTTCTATCACCATAGTGATAATGCCTGCCAAGTTTATTGACAAATTTGACTATGTAGTTTCAAGAAGATGAAATGGGAAAGTTGACCCCCCCCACCCCCCACCCCCCATCCCCCCCCCCCCCCCCCCCCCCCCCCAAGCTAAAAACAGGGGCACAATTGGACCGGACATAAACAAACTTGAAAATGCAGTCACAAACGAACATACAGTAACTGTACCAATAGCATTTTAGCTCTATCACTTCTGCTTTTATAGAAGCTTTTGTTTTGTTTTGCTTTTTGTTTTTTTAAAGAGATTCTTAGACCATCTGGGACTAGCAAGGTGCCTTTGTGTATGCATGCCACATTTGGTGACAAATTTGACCATTTTTTTTTTTTTTAAGAAGAAGCTGAAAATGGGCTCCCAAATAATTACAAACAGAAGGGTTCCTTTAAATATTTTTGACAGAAATCAAGTATTTTACATGTTTTGTACTGCCTTCCTTCTGGTAATATGACACATCACTAGAGCTGAACTAATTGTTTTTTGGTTTGTTTTTTTTCCTGAGGGTGAGAAATCTTACCAGACACTGGTCTCCTTCTAATATCTTGTCTAATGTCAGGTGAAAAAAAAAAAGAATATAAAAAAATGGAAATTCTCACAAAATACTTGAAGGATTGTTTTAAGCATTGTTACACCAAAGAAACAAAAACAAATACAAACTGCACAATATGCTAAACATAAGAAAGAAACATTACTCATTAGTGGCAGCTGTATTTGGAAGTCTATAGTGTGCAACTGTTGGAAGATGACATATGAAACTGTGTGACTTGGATACTACGACCCAAGATGCCTATAGATATGATACATGTAGTTTCTGCACTCTGTGTCTGCCTCCATGCACAGCCCAAAATTGAAGAGTGGAACGCAGACAAAAACTGCCCATCTGTACACCTGCTGTACAAAATAAATCAATTTCAGAAGTCTGTAGTGTGACGAGCGTCAGCAAAACGGGATGATCCAAGCAGTTTTGCCCTGTCTGAAAATAAATCTAAAAAATAAGGGAAACAAATATTAGTCACAAATAATACAATCATAACCTCCGCCACACTACCAAAACAAATACCGGTACATCTTTCTTTTTTTTTGTTTGTGAAATTATGTACCATCAGCACTTCATTATAACTTTCTACAAGACTCTAAATCAAATTCCCAATAAATTACTCCTCGATCATCAGTTTTAGGCAACTCTCATGATTTTTATCGGGATCATATAATCATTGATACTGCTTTAGTACTTCGATCTAAAGCATATTTATAATCAAAAGTTTTTAAATTTTCATTCCCATTTTGAGGTTGCCTCCTATGTTTTGGTCATTGGCAATGCACTAGTGTCAGCAGATTGCCACCCTTCAATTGCTGACAATTGTTGAATATAATTCATTCTGCACACATAGTAATTTAAAATCATCTCGTAAATACTTCATCACAAAAAACCCAAAAGTCTGGCAGCATAGAAGACTGCTTACTAAAATTGGCTCTCTAGTTTCAAATAAATATCACTAAAAATCAATAGTTAAAATGCATTTTTGTTTATTTGTCAATAGGTCTACTCTCTAGACCAAAAGACTGCAGTCTGTGGATGTGCTTTCTTGCTGCATTTTGTACTACCATGTCTATGACAAAATTTTGAAATTCTAGCAGAAAGACTGTAACAGTATCCTAAAGCTGGCTTTTACGGTGTTACAGTAACTTATTCCTGTTCTAAATGGAGTTCTACAACCTTTATGCTGAAACAAAGAAACACTTTAGATAAACCAAATTTGACAGCTCCTAATGTTTTGACAGCCATCACCAATTACTTTTGTCGATTGGCTCGGGTTGTTTCGGTTCTAAAATGCCACTTACCCCGAGTGTGCATCGAGCAAAACTCCTCGAAAAACTCTGCTGCCTGACTTCAAGGTCACCATCAGCAGATCTGGAAGTGCCTGCTCGACTTCCACGGGCAGAATCGAGCCCACTTTCGGACATTCCGCCATTACTTGAGAAGCCATTTTGGGCTCCTCCGATGCCGCTATCATGCATGTAGCAGCCAGCTTTTCTCCGTGGATGGCTTTATGCGGCGGCAGCCGAGTCAGCATACATTATCATGCATCAGAAACACGACGCGATTTTAGTACTCGCGCTATTGACAACAACGGCACGGGTTCTCCCCGGCCCCATGCCCACGGTGCAAGTCGAGAACAAGGGAAAAAGCGGTAGAGCACATACTGCGCATGCGTAATTATATGCATCAGCTGCAGCACGATGGAAGTCGCTACCTGTCAAAATGTGCTCGAGCTGAGAGAAAAACATTTGTGATGAAATGTATGATTTTCACAATTCTGGCAAGAAAACTGATATGAAAATGTTAGAGATATTATTCAGGATCCTGTTGCAACAACAATTACAGAGGTTTACTTCGTCTCAGAGCAAGAATGCTCTGTGAATTGCAATGTTTATACCTCGAATATGTACCATTATACCACAGCATACCTACAGCGATGTTAAGGGCAGGGATCGTCTTAAAAGTTTTTGTCCCTACCTTCAAGTGCGCGCTGACACTGATTATAGAAAAAAGAAAATATCCAAATTGATGATTTAGGTGGTGGGAGGGGGAAACAGAGTTAACTCATGTTCATTCGTGTACAAAATGTTCATCGTTATCAAATCATGATTTGATAATTTAACTTCCATCTCAGTGAGGGATTGCTAAAAATACCTGGTCAGTTTTCAGAAAGTTATTATGTGAAACAATATCACAAATGAATGTGTAGGTTTTAATTTCTGTTGAAAAATAATATGCTTCATACAATACAAAAGAAGTGACTTAAAATTTAAGTTCATGACACACTCACTGGGAAAATGATATGAAAAATTCTACTTTTGCTCACTTGTTACGAATATTAAATTTATGACAGCATTATAGGAAACATGCCCACTCAAGCTGTCTGAATTGCAAGTAACTCATACAGTATACACACTGTGATTGTGCGTGTATACATTAAAGACAAATAGGTGTATTGGTGGGGTTTTTTTTCTTCTTTTTCTTGTACGTCATCATTTGTTTATGACATTTAAAAGCAATGAAAATAGATTTTGAAAATACCTTTTTTATTACAAAATGCGCCTTCGGTTTTGGTCTGGGTGATTTCTACAGGTGTATCCATAGCCCCAACAACTTCTGCCATTAATTGATGCAAAAATGTTGAAACTTAAAGCAGGATCATGTATCCACAACCAAACAACAACAACAACAACAAAACTTTGAGAAGTATAATACCCATGCACAAGCATCTGAAAGCATACATGTTGACAAACTTTGTAAATTTCTCAAACATTTGGCATGGAGGTATACTCTCTAAAAAAAGTAGAGTGAAAATATTCACTCTTAAAGGAGTGAATACAAAAAAGAGTGAATTTAGAGTGAAATTGGAGTGAATTTTAAGTGAAAATGTTAATTTTCACTCGTTTTAGAGTGACCTCAGGGATCACTCCAAAATCTTCGAGTGATCCTTGAGGTCACTCCAAAATGAGTGAAAATAAACATTTTCACTAAAAATTCACTCCAATTTCACTCTAAATTCACTCTTTTTTGTATTCACTCCTTTAAGAGTGAATATTTTCACTCGATATTTTTTTAGAGAGTAAGTTGGTAAAATTGAATGCATCTTAATGCAATGATTTGAAGAGTTTGTTTGCAAAAACCGATAAGTCCATTTTTGAAGATTTTGAAGTATGGTCTCTGTCATAAAGTACAAAATAATACCTTATAAATGACATATTGGTCACTACATACAAAGATACATTTTTGAAATTATGGTCAAAAGAAGCAAAAATTTTCTTATTATTCTCTTTATTTTTCTTGACCTTTAATCGCAAATATCTCCATTTGGCAAACATGGACTTATCGGTTTTAGCAAACAAACTCTTCATTTGCAGCAATTAAAGTGACTTATCAAGTAGGCTAGATCGCACAATCTGAATTATTCAATGATTATAGTGACTAAAAGTGATTCATATAACTATGGAAAATTTCCACTTGAAATAGACTAGAATACACCATTGCAACAATAATATACAAATCACCATGTGACATATATCATTTCCGTCCATCTATTTTTCTTTTATATTCTTCCCCTTGATATTCTAACCAGTCATAAATAAATCATATGATAATCATACTTGTCAGCAACTTCATTTCATTTCATTTCATTTCCATCATTCAACAAGGATAAAAAAACACATAAATAAAATACAAATAAAACAACTTAACACAAAGTATTGATATATGTACTGTACAAATCGGCACAAAGTACACAATACATGTACTCATGAAAAAGGGAATCTACATGAGAAAGCCTTTATATGGCTTTTAAGACTGTACATACCAATAGTGTAAAGAAACAAATTTGAACTGGCAAAAAAAAAAAACTGATAAGTCCATTTTTGAAGATTTTGAAGTACGGTCTCTGTCACAAAGCACAAAATAATACCTTTTAAATGATATATTGGTCACTACATATGAAGAGTTTGTTCGCAAAAACCGAAAAGTCCATTTTTGAAGATTTTGAAGTACGGTCTCTGTCATAAAGTACAAAATAATACCTTTTAAATGATATATTGGTCACTAAATATAAAGGTACATTTTTGAAGTTATGGTCAAAAGAAACAAAAATTTTCTCATTATTCTCTCTATTTTTCTTGACCTTTAATCGCAAATATCTCCATTTGGCAAATATGGACTTATCGGTTTTTGCGAACAAACTCTTCATATAAAGGTACATTTTTAAAGTTATGGTCAAAAGAAGCAAAAATTTTCTTATTATTCTCTTTATTTTTTTCCCTTTAATCGCAAATATCTCCATTTGGCAAATATGGATTTATCGTTTTTGCGAACAAACTGTTCATATATATCACACAAAATCTAACTTGATAAGTGATTATGGCATTACCTTGTATTGTCATTAATTTTATTCTTATTTTGACAAATGGATATAAACCACTATGCAGTAACTGCAATCCAAATAAAATTTAAGTGGTCTACAGAATCATCTTATTTTTCTGTAAACCTTTAGTTCAGATTCCTAGATCTCTCCTTCTTGTGTTTGATGTACAATAATACTGATCATACCAGTTGCACCGTTCTAATGTTATCTTACTACATATGTTGTTGTCTTATTCAATTAAAGTTCAGATCAACTAACATACTGCGATTCACCTGAATGTTAACACAGCTACCTATGCACGGGTCGCGCAGATGAATTAGATCGGTTGGAAGTACCTGTACTATACCTAGTACAAAGTACCCGAATGTCGAACAAAGTCTCTTTCGAGAATGGTCAACTAGTGACAATCATGAAATATAAAGAGCGTCATCTACGACAAGCGATTTACAACGAATCACTGCACGTACTTTCCATAACCTGCCGCGAAAATATAGTGTTTTACAGTAGATGTTATCTCTGAACTGATATCATAATACCATGTAGCTCTCTTATGACGTTTAAACAAGTCTTAGCGTTATAATTCTGTAAGGATTTCTGGTTCTTTTACTCTATAATTTTCCTCCTATTTTCCCTTCCTGGTCTCAAAACAATGCGTGGACGTCGCTCACTTCGTTGGTCCGCCGTTTCATGAAAGTCTTGTGAGAGATGTGAGAGACTTTTTGCTCATAAGACACTTATGAAAGACTTTATGAGTGGATATTACTTCTCTCTCAAAGTCTCTCATAGCTATACTAGTATATGAGCGACTTTGGCCATTCTGAGCTTTATGTAAGGACTTTTAGTATTACTTGTATGTGATGACACTGAACATGAAAACGGACCCCAGGCAAGCACTTCCAGAATGAACTAATAGCCTCTCTAGCAGACTTTGTTGATCTGTATTTTCACATACGCAGCCAAAATCATGCTCAAACGGATCATTAAAATGCGTACAGTTTAAATATTAAGTTTGTTACGCAAATAATTGAAATTGAAATCCACATTTACCCTGCTTACTGGTGCAGCTGGGTCATTTGTCTGTTTCGTTACAAGCATGCTAGTCAAGACGACTGCATAGAGACTACCAGTTCACGCCACTCGACAGATGCACAGCATGCACATGAACTCAACGTCAACATAACAGCGACGGGGATGCACCACGTACAACGTACACGTAGTCCGCTCGGTTTATGAACGGATGTCATCTTGTGAAGTGTTTGGACTCTGGCTTGGACACGACCAGAGCTGCTCTTTATGGCTGTCATAAGGTCAAGAAACGACAGGAAACAATATAGATAGCCCACAAAGGACAACTTGTGTGATGACCCACAGCTCATGGTGCACGACTAGTTTAGAAGTACAATGGCAAACTTAGGCGGTCAGAGACAAATTCGTCAACGAGGGGGAGGAAAGGCGGGACAGGCGACACCTCGCCAGCGCTTTGCTGATTCTACAGCTAACGCTAAGCCTGGTGGTTCGCGAGAAAATTCAAAAGGAAACGGGATCAAATCTCGCAAAGATGCACCTCCATCTGCTTCGAGAAACTTCACTATGTTTCTTTTTTCATCGTTGCTTGTTTTAGTACCGCTGATGTACATGTGGTACCAGCATGTTCTTCGATCAGCAGTCACAACGCCGCTGAGTGTTCCGCGAACCATAGCGGACGACGCAAGCTCGGCTGCCAGGAATCCCGGGCGATTCTGGGGCACCTACCGGCCTGGTGTGTACTTCGGCGTGAAGACCCGCTCACCAAAATCTCCAGTCGCTGGACTGATGTGGTTCCAGCAGAATCCAAGTGCACCAAATCGAGATATCAAACTTAGGCACTCTTGCGAGCAAGGGGATGGCTTAGAGAGGTATGGATGGTTGGAACACGATGGTGTTAACTTTGGAATTCAGGAAATCATCGACGGACCCCTGCAGATCAAAACAGCTTTTGCCAAGAGAGGAGGTGGCAAGAATGGGGGAGACTGGTCTGCGTCCATATCAGTTAGATACAAAGATGGTGTGAATTCTGTAAGTGTGCGATAGGTGTCAAGGACGTTTTTAGGTAAACAAGTCGGGCTCACATGACTGTATTCTTTTCTTTTTTTTAACCATAAGGGCAGTTCCAGCGTTACGGACATTACATTTCAGACAAAATTTGCAACTTTAAAAGGTCATTAAGATAACAAAATATTTTCATTCTGAACTCATACAGTGGAATCACTCACATATGAGGCTAAATCATAAACAGTGAAAATTTCAATCCATTTCACCACATCATATGGTACTTGCTGCATAAAATGTTGGCCGTTACGGACATTACATTTTTTGGACATGATTTTTTGCATGCCTATACAACCATTGAAAAGTCTGTGAGTTTAAGCACATAATTAGACCAATGTAGGAATAAATTGAAAGGTAAAGAAATGTTTAAAGAAAATAAAATCAAATTTAGTGAAACAGATGGCACATGTACCTCCTATAGCCATAATTGTGGTGTTACGGACATTACATTCTAAGCGTTACGGACATTACAGATTTGTCCACTTTCATTTAGTGGCAGGAGTCACATGCAAGTATTAATATTTTTTATCCTTTTCACTTGGATGGTAATCAATACACATTGGACAATGCTACTATAGCCCTTTCAGGAGATTTTTTATTTCAGGAGTTGCCAATTTGAGGACTATTTGGTCAGTATGGACCCCTACTTTAACAATTTGTTGACTTTTCTATCATATTGGAATTTAATCAACTTACTTAATGCCTGCAATAAAGTTATGATCTATAAATAACATATAGATCAGCCTTTTGACTTTCTATTATGATATTCAAACTTTTAATTACTCAAAATGTAATTTTAAAGAAATGTTACGGACATTACACTTTTTATTCACATCTACATAGCCATCACTGAGCATAACTCTGCACGAATAAACAACTTTTATTTTAATCAAAACTAATGCATAATCAAAATCAAATAAAATAATGGTTCAACAAATGCTCAGTATGTATTTTTACACAATGAATGTTTAGTTTTACTTTCTTTTTCCCCCAACAGTTTGTTGAAGTACAACAGTCTTTTCCAGGGTCAGAAAAGTCTGTTTTGGAGAATATTGTTTATTCTGCTTCCAAATCAATCACCTTGGAAGCAAGAAAGGTGTTCTTGACCAATTGTTGGAGAGGGTCTAATCCTAATGATTCCATCCTGTTCTAAAAATGGCTCTCCTTCACTACACTCAAAGAAATATTCATGAATCCTTGTCTTTTCAGAAATTTCATAATCGATGGACTATCCTCATTACATAAAGTCCAACCTCAGTTATCCAGCAATCACTTTTCTGGATTGCTCTATCATCCAGATATGGACTGGCACATAATTTTTTTTTGCATAATTCGGTGCAAAATATGACTAAAAGTACGTATCACTTTTTTATTCTTTACAAGGTAATTGTGATTTAGGACATAAATGTTAATCGCTATGGTACAACATTATATTTCTAACAACCAAAATACTGTTGCTAGAAGGAATAATGAGGAAGTGTATTTCATTCACATTCCATTTGATTTCCACATTATTGAATAATAAAACATGAAATTTTCATGTAAACTATAATATTGAATAGTCAATTAATAATATCCTACACAATTTGCTTACAAGTGTCATGCATGAGCATACTATCTCCCTTATCCAGCAATATCATTTTATCCAGATGGCTACCGTTCACGACATGGTTAGAACTTGAGGTTGGACTGTATTTCCTTAACAGACAAGTCAGACCACAACTGACCATACATTGTGTAAAAGGCCTTGTCCAGAGATGTTTTTGACTGTTTCTCTTCTTTAACAATGTTTTAACATACATTCTTGCCATCATAGTATAATTACTCAACTTGATATGCTGTTGCTGTAAGATAGCTTGCATCCATGTACACATATTTCATGGGAGAAATAAGTAGACACAAGAAATAAGATTGTAGAGGAATGCAGAAGATTAGTCAAAACCTTGTTGAAACACTGCACTTGTTGCTGAGTAAAGTCCCAAATCAATTTTCATGCAAGGGCTAGGGCATTCATTGTGACAGTATATCAATATTGTAGGGTAGAATCCAAGCTATTCCTAATAATCATATGTAGCTAATACTTTTGCCACAAATGTGTAATGTCCGTAACGCATTAGTTATGTAATGTCCGTAACGCTTTTTAAAAGGAATTATGCAGGTTCCCGAAAAACTGAGTGGATATGTTGTGTGATATCACATTTTAGCTTTGCATTTGAATTTAGAACAAAATTAGACCAAAACACAGTGTGTTACAAGAACATTTACATCTAAAACGTTACGGACATTACACTTTGAAAGAGGTGGAAATTCAAAAAATTGAAATGCTCATCTTTTAAGAAAGAATTATTTTCTTTTGATATCAAGGAGGATGATGTAAAAATGAGTCATTAGCTTTATCATAGCATAAAAATGGTTGCCTGAAAGTCATTTTATAGGGAAAATTTCTACTTCAGAAGAATTACATGCAAATTATACTGAATTTTTCTGCAATGTCTTAGAAAAAACACACGATTTCAATACCTAAAAAATTATATTTTTTCCATATTGTACCAAATTTTTTCATCATATCAGTTTGATATGACCCTTCCTGAATACTTTCCAGGGTAAAACAAAGTTGTTTCTTGAGTTTCATTTTTCCACCCTCGGGTAACATTTTTCACGGAATTGCCCATAAGTTATTGTCAAAATAATTGGATAGAAACTACTGTAAAAGTGGATATTTTCGCGCTACTAATGTTTTCGCGCTTGGCCTGGTAAGAAGAGTTTCACATGTTTTTAATTCCGAGGAATCAAGACATCATGTACTGGAACATATGGCAAACAAATTTGTTTGTCAAGATGGTCTTCATGACTTGTTGTAGGGTATTGTACAAATAATTTTAGTTTGTCAACTCCTCACTTGAAACTAGGTGTTTAAACCTACTCAGAATTTAGAATCCTACAGTTTTTATATAGCAGTTAGCTTAAGAAACAAACTTATTAGAGCTGGCTATTGTAGCAGTTTTCACTTTCTCTTTTTTCAATTACATTTTTACAATTCTCTGGTTTTTTTTCATATAGTACACCAATGTTTCTGTGGCATTAAATTGTTTTGACAACACCAATATAAAGGCCTGGTATAAGGAACTTACAAACTCACAGATCTGGTACAAAGATGGGGCATATTGATACCATGTATATGGGAGTATCAGTGTCAATGCTTATTCATCTTTTATTTCTCTCTCTCTCTCTTCTCTTATAGACTAATGAAAAAAGTGTGCTAGGTCTCATGTTCTACTTTGCACTGGACGGTCAGGGAACCCTGGAACCTGTGCTTTATGGTGAACAGCTACAAGGCATTGAAGGAATCAGCAAGGAGCTTGGTCGATTTTCTCTCAAGTTCCCTCAGCCACATCGGGTGAGGATGAACACATATCTAGCATCCTATACTCCAGGTCTCCATGCAATTAAAGATCTGGTCCTACAGAGAATGAGATACTATACTTACAAGAAGAAAACTCAGCTCATTGGCCTCGTAGGTGAAGATTCGCAGACTATTGCAGCCTCGCCAGATAAGAAGGCAAATATTGTAGTCTATCATGTGGCAGTCAAGCCACCCTACATCATGGATGTGGCGTTTGAGTCAGGGAGCAATAAGAGAAGAGCAGTTCAGCTTGCAGGAGAGGAATTGACAAACTTAATTCAGCAATATAGTGATGTATTCCATCAGAATTTTGAACAAAAGTTTGGCCTGACAAAAGCTGGTTACTCATCAGCTGAGGTCGGCTTTGCGAGAGCAGCTCTGAGTAATATGATTGGTGGTATCGGTTACTTCTACGGTCGGTCGGTTGTTCGGTCCAAGTACAATTCTGAACCAGTGCCTTATTGGGAAGCCCCGCTGTACACTGCAGTGCCTTCTAGGTCATTCTTTCCAAGGGGCTTTCTCTGGGATGAGGGATTCCACAATCTTCTAATCAGCAAGTGGGACCCATACATCAGCACAGATATCATTGGACATTGGCTGGATCTCATGAATGCAGATGGTTGGATACCAAGGGAACAGATTCTCGATGCGGAAGCACGAAGCAAAGTGCCTGCCGAATTTGTTGTGCAGTACAACTCCAATGCCAATCCACCCACACTCTTCTTACCACTTCAGTCCATTTTACGAGGCCAGTCAGCAGTCATACCCCGCGAAGAGTTCCAAACATTCCTGAAGCACATCTACCCGCGACTGGACAAGTGGTTTCAATGGTTCAACACCACACAGCAGGGGCCACTGCCCACCTCGTATCGGTGGAGGGGGCGGGATGCGACAACCAACCGGGAGTTAAATCCCAAGACTCTCACGTCGGGGTTGGATGATTCGCCACGAGCCTCCCATCCATCCGATGAGGAGCGTCATATCGACTTGCGCTGCTGGATGGCTTTGGCATCTAGCGTCATGATAGAGATTGGAAAGACCATCGGTGCACCATATCAGGAGTATGAGAAGACCTACCAAGTTCTCACCGACAATGCCTTGCTTGAGAAGTTACACTGGTCGCCAAAGGCAAAGATGTTCAGTGACTTTGGAAACCACTCGTCTCGTGTAGTGCTCGAGCGCCCCAGACCCCCGCCACCAGTGCCAGGAAAACCTCGCCCACCTCCTCCACAGGAGATGGTGCGTGTCGTCAAATCCAAAACTGGGCCGACGAACAAATTTGTCAACTCCTTTGGCTATGTCAGTCTCTTTCCTTTTCTTCTGCAGATTCTGGACCCCAGCTCAGAAAAACTGGGCAAGACACTAACAGACATGAAGAACCCTGACCTGCTGTGGACCAGCTATGGGCTGCGCTCATTGTCAAAATCAGATCCACTCTATATGAAGCACAATACAGAACACGATCCCCCGTACTGGCGAGGGGCTGTGTGGATAAACATGAACTACCTGGCTGTACGTGCCTTACATCACTATGCCAACGTGCCTGGCCCGTACTCGGACACTGCTGGGCAGATGTACTCTGAGCTGCGAGAAAACATTGTCTCAAATATCATCAAGCAATATCAGAAGTCGGGCTATATTTGGGAGAATTATAATGATGTGTCTGGCAAAGGTCAAGGGTCACACCCATTCACAGGATGGTCAGCTCTTGTAGTGTTGATGATGTCAGAGACTTATTAATAATATTTTGACAAGGATCTCACGAGTGTGTTGTGTCTTTGTGATCATGCTTACCCTGAAAACTTGTGAAATATTAGCGTGGACGTGACCTACTTGCAGGCCGTGCCATTTTAGAATTGTGTCAACAGAGAAATTTGACTATAAAACTTTCAGTTTCACATTGAATTGTACAGGAATGGAGGATAGTCACTCTATGAGATAGCTCTGATGTTAAGAGCAATGCCAAGTCAGTCGTATCGTGGGAATTCCAATTTGATCATGCTGTGTGTCTATGAGTTGTAGTGAGTCCAAATACAGGGTAATAATGATGATAAAATCTTCTCAAAAAAAAAATGAGAAGGATGGAATTTTTTTCAAAATCACACTATCTGTTGTGTGGCAAATCAGCAAACTTCGAAAATACAGTGGAATCAAGTAAAGCGTAGTGTTTTGCAGAAATACGACATACTGCGTGCTTGCACACAAATTCTTAATCAGTGTTATAGATATTGTGGTGGTACAGTATTTCAAAGTTTAGGTGCATGGCACATAGAGAAGCCATGGTTCATGCGAGAATTTTCTGAAATGCATTTCACATTCGTGATATTAAAAGTCAACATGTTTTGTGACACCTTGTATAGCATCCAACCTATTTCTCTCTACTCCCTGTCAACTATATCACTCTTGAGGTTGTGCAGCTCAAGACAATCAACAACTAAATTCATGGCAGCCGTTGGTGTCGATACAAAATCTTGTGAAGGGACATGCTTTACAGGAACCATGTAATGCAAATGCAAGTTGATGATCATGTTGATTTATGATACCCTTAATATCACTTTTGTGGCTAAGTGAGTATCTAAATACATGTATCTACAGTACACGTATTCTATAGTAATTTTTCTGCTGTTTTTCTGCAGATTACTTGAGTATGTTCAAATCTTTTGTCAGTCGTATTAGTAACGTGGAAATATGTAAGTTACTATGCTCAGTTTAATGAAAGTGCATTTCAATGTCTTATTGTTAATCATATTAGTACTTAAACAATGATTGACAGATGATGAAACTGGCAGAATCTTAGTTTGGAAGGTTTTTTTTGTGGGCATATCTAAGTAATCTGAAGAAAAATAGTCAAAAATTATTATGAAATACACGGCAAGTATGTAGATATTCATTTGGCCATATACAAATTATAAGTGGTGTTGAGGGTATCATGAATTAACACAAGTCAACATGCATTTGCATTGCATATTAGTAGTTCCTTTAAGGTGCTTCAAAATAACATGCATACTGGACCTGGGTATACAGTATAGAATTCCTTTGAGACTAGTCATGTGCTGTTCTGCATTCTTTGGGGTTTTTTTCTCAGTTTTCCAGACAGATTGCTTTTAAGTGCAGAATGTGTATGGTATAGATTGAAGACGCTTCATTTCTTGTTTGCATTTAAAATTTTGTTGACTTTCAACATACATCCTTTTCATCAGGAAGGATATTGTTCTGCAGTGAATTTGATCTTAGGAATTTGAGTTCATGTCTCTCCTCTACAAACCCTACCCATCCCCACTCAAATTGCCCTATTGCTATGTGAAATAGATCACAGTATTGGTCCAAAATTGGTCACATACATGTATATCCAGTACTAGACATCATTAAACCGTACATGTGAGAGGAATGGGTTTATCCGTTGGAATGGAAGATCACAGGTTGATGGAATCACCATCACAGTGTTGAATCCAGAGACTTCGCAGTCAAATGGAAATATATATTTAAGTTTTGAGTTTGATGAGACTGTTCCACGTATCTATGAATGCAGTGTTCAAAAGCTCCTACACCTTTGCATTCAGTTCTTGATTCTTTATACTGTAAAACACGATATATTCGCGGCGTGAAAATTTCGCGAATTGGAGCCGAAGACCTTTCTCGTGGCATGAAATTTTTTCGAATTGCCACTGGCGTCCAATGCATATTGTGTAGGCAAGAACTTTTGCGTGCATCTTAATTTCACGAATGCTGGCGAAATTTGTGAAATTAAAATGCACGCGCACATTCCTCGTTTTACAGTACACTGCTCGTTATTGTGTACAGGTGAATAATGCTATAATGGACATACATTGTACATGTACAACAAGATTTCAATAGTACGAGAGGTTTTTTTACCAGTAAAATTGTTGTTATTTCACTTTATAGTTACTTTTTCCATCTTAAGAAGATTTTATTATAATGAAAACAGAAAAATTCTCACAATCCAGTCTGAATTGTTCACTGGTTTTGTTTGTAGTAAACAAGGAATATATCATGACCTGAGCTGGAATATTTTCATTTTCTCTCTCTCTCTCTCTCTCATTCTCTCTTTTGATACCTCAACTTTTTCCCCAAATGATAAGCTGCTGCATTTGTGCAATTTCATTTTTTGTTGTTGGTATTTTAAGTTGTTATATAAAATGGGCATGTATTCTGTAACCATTCACAGGCATATTTGAGTGCTGTATATTATATTTGTAGATTGTACCACATTTCACAGAAAAAAAAATAGATGTATAATCATGTGAGATGATGTATGATGAAAGTGGATGTATGAAGGTTATAAGAGGTAGATATGATCTTATCTGGCATCCAGGCATGGGGCAGAGCATCAGGCTGACTCAAATTGTTCGCCAGCATGTGCATGCTTTTCACAGCTTGACTTCGCTATGACAAACCTCAAGCTGGTTCTGTATCCCCTTGATGCAAGTACATGTACACGTAGCCTATCTTGATGGTAAGAGGGTGGTTATCTTCACATAATACTTAAAAGAGGTAGCTACGGTAAAATGTCAGGTAATTTCATGAGTAAGTTGCCCTCGATAATGACAGAGATGGACACATCGACTCCAAAGATGTAGTACGTAAATTACAGTTTGTGTAATGTCATTAGTGTTGACGAGCATTAGAAGCTCAGCTCACATGAAAATTTCTTGCTGTTGGTCAAACAAAATAGGAAGATCATCGGAGCCTTTAGAATCCACACAAACTTGCTGAAGAAAATACATCTGCAAGCACATACTTATGCAAGTATGTGAACTTTTTTTTTCATATATACCACAAGAAATGGTTGGATGGATCACTGACGAGACTGTGATTGGAGTTTGTTAAGAGAAATGGCGGTCTCTTTATGAATTTAACCATTGCACCATAGAATCCCTGCTAATGACCAGAATATATCCACACATTTATGCGGGTGTAAGTTGTTGTGGAGGCAAGTCCAAAGTGAATGCATTTCCTTGTGCAGTGTACTTTGCTGAATGACTCTCCTGGAGAAAGTTTCAGTTGCGTTTCTCAAGGCAGCATTGATCAGGGGACAGTGTGGTAATGACTGCAATCAACTGTTTAAGGCAGTTCCAGTCCTTCAGAATGGACCAATAGAGAATTGTTGCTAACAATAACAAAAGAAAGAAAGATTGTTTACACGAACAGAAAAAAGATTGTATGAATTCAATTTCGAGCCTTGACAATGTATTTTGAAGGGAAATTATATCTAATATTATGCCCAGCCCATTAAGAGGAAGATAGTCTTGAAGCATAAGACTGACAGATTTTAACTGTAACTGTAATAGTGTACATTGTAAGTAGGGAAACATTTTTAAATGTACTGTAGATGCTGTAAATTGATCCTCAGTTCCTTGTGGATGTGATACAAGATAAACTTACAAAGCAGACTTTCCAGATACCAAATTTCAGTATGCCAATATGCCATTTGTCTGTAGATACTTTGTGTACTTTAAATACGGATTTTTTCCCCCAATAAAATGTTGGTTTTGTAAACAAAGGGCGAAATGTATTATGGTATCACCTTCTCAGTTGACATTTTTCTTGTACGGTTACACTATGTTCAACTCTATAATCCACAAGAGAAGACTCTTTGTGATGCAATGTGCAGATTAAAATTCCTAGAATTCTACTTGTCAACAAATGTATACCATATTTTGAATTCATCGCTGTTCTGAAGAAGTCATAAATATAGATTTTTTTTGATGTGTTTTATGAAATTTAAGGAAATGAATTTTAGGACTTTGCCATTGATTTCTTCGTTTTTTTTTTCTCCATAAAAGCGAGAACATTTGCATGTTATTTAGATTTTTACAGATATATGTTGCATTCAATAGATAAAAAGAATGTGGTATCATTAAGCATCATAAATTTGTCCTTTTTTCTGGAATTCAGGCCAGTGTGTACACATCTGTAATAAACTTGGTCAAACTTCTAGATTGTATCCGCAGCATGCTTGGAATAATTTTTTGTGTGTAACAGTGACATATCAGTTGCTCATCAAAATGACTGCACTACACTGTATCCTATCAAATTAATGTAATCTGAGACTGTTGTACGGTCAGCTGACTCCACATGAGCAGACGAAGTGGAGGCAGAGAAAGGCTGACTGATGATAAAAAGTGAGAGGAGGGATGGTAACTTCGGTTCCATGACATTTGCTCTTGCGATAATTGCTCCCATGACATACATGTATCTGCACGCAAAGCCAAACATAAATTCTACCCACAAATATAAGCCTAGCCCTAATACTAATCTCCTGTCAAATTAAAACCCAAAACCCTATTACAACCCTTACCCTAACCTTATGTTCTCTGAGAAAATAAGACCGGAGCAATTGTGGCAGGAGCAAATGTCGTGTCACCATTTCGCAGGTAATGTTTTGCAAGCAAGAAATATTCCTGGCACGAAATTTTTCTAAATTGTAGCCGACACCTTTTTCATGGCATGAAATTTTCGCGAATCACCACTGGCATCCGATGCATTATAGTGTGGAAAGAACTTTTGCGTGCATTTTAATTTTGAGAATCTTGATTCCCTGCGAAATTTGTGAAGTTAAAATGCACACGAACATTTCTTGTTTTACAGTAGTCATTATGAGTTATGATGCGGGCAAATCAATGATTTTGTGAGTGAAGCATTATCTGTCCATGCAAAGACTCAAGCAAATATTTGACTCATTTTCCTCAAATTTAGAATATGGATGTCAAAATTTGCTGTGCACAGTAATAACCATGTTATTATTTTGTATTGTACTCTATACATGGTATATCATAGTGTTCTATTTTCAAAAATATCCGGAGTCAACTGGTACCAGTACAATGTATTTGGAAAATGAAACAACTTGTAGAAGTATTTTCTGTGCAAACACTAATGCGCTGTACAAGGTAGAATATCGCTAAGTTTTAACTGAAAGGAAAAGTGCTCACATTTCATTCTGTAACTATATAGCTCTCTTTTGCGGACTTAACCACTCTTGAGCTTGACTTACAAGTCCCAATTATTTCAGGTTTTTATTTTCGCAAATTTCGAGAGTCGGGTGCTATTCGCTAATTCAAAAACATGCAAAAATATTAACTCTGATACCGGCATGAATGTGACGTGCACATCTCTCCATTTAGTACTGTACCTCCACAATCGCAAATTTAACCACTCGCAAAATTGTCAGGAAGTCCCAATTCGCTAAAAATCAGACTCACTAAATATATATTACATTGACAGTATATCGCATGTATAGTTTATCCCCAAGAAACTGGGGGTCAGAATTAATGTACAGTGGAACCTTATTATTACCAAGGAGCGTTGAAGCTCCTTCTTTATTATAAGGACCTAAGAACCATGACAACTATACCTTGTTATATCTGGTTTCTCACTATATCAGCAGAGACTCCAACCCCAAGCACCTTCTGATCTGGAGATTCTCCCGCCTGAAACCCCTAGCAAACGGGACACTCCAACTTGATGTGCGGGAAGTGCATATCACGAGCGTAAAGTTCCTTGTGGCCGGGGTCCAGGGCCCGTTTGGGCCCTGGAAACTTTAATAATTAGAGTTCTTGATGCCACTCTCGTGCTGTCTACAGGCTTATTTTTCAACATACAAAGACAGAAAGTAAGAAATCATTTCAAACGGGAGACACAGAGCCAGGGCGAGAAATTAAATTTCAGACGGGAGAACGGGAGATTTTGCAAAAGTGGACTTTCGGGAGATCTCCCGTCGAAAGTGGGAGGGTTGGAGTCTCTGTATCAGGATACAAAACACAAAGAAATATAAACAATTGGTACCTACAAAATCACCAGGGGAGTGTTTCATAAAGCTGTTCGTAAAGTTACAAACGACTCAAGAACGATTGGTGATCAGTTCTTGTGCTGAATTATGGAAATTCTCATATGTATAGCACATCAGAATTGATCACCAGTCATTCTTAAGTCGTTCGTAACTTTACGAACAGCTTTATGAAATAGGGCCCTGGTTTGTTACATCCGACCTCTTTATAAAAGATTCCAATCTATTGTAGTTGGTTATGGCACTGCAGTAGATATTTTGTAGTAGAGTGTAATGATGCCTTGGGGTGTCTGTCGTACAATATCAATTCTTGACCTTTACTTCCAAATACAATGTATTGTACTCCATGTTTGGTACTCTTGGGTCCCGATATCTTTTAATTGACCCTCATCAAGTACACAAGAGGCATTGTTATGAACTTTTTAACAGACTCCTCCTAGCACTTCACAATACATTACAGTACAATAAACACCAAAGCACACTCCATTCATGCACGCACACAGACACAGACACATTCATGCACCATCTTAAAGGAGACTTCCGGACGATTTTCAGATTTTTACATTTGAACAACTATAAATAAGTTATACTGAGGACAGGGTTTCAGAATTTGTGATAATTGGGATGAAGAATAAGAATATTTTCAAAATTTAGAACAAATTGCAATGAACAAGGATGATGACATAGCAGAGTCACCAAAAGAATGCATGAGTAAAACATGTTGGGGCTCAAGGAAGCAGAACAAAAGAAGAAGGCATGCATAGATTATACACAGGTGAACTCGCAAGCAAGTGGTATTGTAATGGAATTACACTGCTACATTTCTTGAATATGTGAACCTCCTATGTCATCATCCTTGTTCAGTGTAATTTGTTTAAGGTTTTTCAAAGTATTGTTTCTCGGCTCAAGAACCACCATAAATTCCAAAAATCTATACATGGAGTTGTCAATTTATTTACTACATGATGTGAAATTATGAAAATCGTCTGGAATGTCCCTTTAAGTGAGCCTAATAAGGATTTGATCATATAACTGAGATTTTGCTCCAAATGCCTATATTCTTTCTTGTTTGTAGCATTATTTGTTTAATGCTGCTAAAGTTGGGTCAAGATACGCAATGTTTGCACATACCAGTATCATGCTAAACAGACATTATTTGTCAATCCATGTACAATGTATTGCTTGTACAAGTATATATTTTTTTTAAATCAGAAATATATCTTGATCAATTTGGCTATGCAATGATTTCTAGAGCTTAATTTCTATATTTTGGTTACTGGATGATATTGTAAACACATAACTGACTCTCCACTCTTGATGTTTCAAGGCAAACGACAAACTGACAGGTGTAAAAACAATCATAAATGTCCAACTCCTGCTCTCTTTTCCTGATGTGTCTCTCTCTCTCCATTCACATTGTTTAGAAGGAAAAAAAATGTATGCCCTAATGCCCTAAAAAAAAAATAAACAAAAATCTTGTTTCACATGGCATGGCATATTTCAGCCCCACAACCAACAACTAGTTTCCTTTACAAAAGTGTTCTTGTCATGAATTTTAGCCCTGCCCCTGCATTGTGTGAAATAGAGAGCAGCCCTTGATAGACATGTGTGACTGACCTTCCCTTCGATAACCAGAATTAGATGGTATTAGTTATCAAACAAATAGCATTATCAACTACTTGTGTGCATGTTCTATCTCTCCCTGTCAATGTCAAAGTCATTTTCAGGTCATTTCTAACCTTCAGTCTCCCCCAGGTTTGTATAATGTGTGTTTATTGAACAGTCCATAGGGCATCTAGCAAGAAAACAGCCCAAACAGACTTCTGCACAGAAATTGTATTTTTGTTGCTTGATTTCTTGAAAACACAAATACTGAGTATTTTTTTTTTTTTGCATTTGATCATCCACATGAGCAATATATCATTCAAAGATCACACCACCACTCAAAAGATGATCTTGGTCATGAACACCCCCCCCCCACACACACACACACACATACACACAAAACACACACACAGAATGGATGAGTAATAACTTTTTTTTTTCAGCTAAACAAAACAACAAAGACTGCCATTTGCTCTTGGAGTTATGGACACTTACTTTTAATTCATTTTAGTTATTTACACTAACTAAATTTTGTTGAGAGACACCACATGGGCAGGTACATGTACATAATTCAGAGAGGATATTTTAACAAGCATGCAAATTCAAAAAAACTTATAGAATGCACAAAATTGATGGCTGGAAGCCAGCATGAAGTGTAGTCCAGACAAACAAATGACATATGCATAAACGAGTAAATAAATGAGCGTACAATGATCCCGTTACTCATTCTAGAGATATACTAGTGATTTGCCTGCACTTCTCATTTGCGCAAACCACAAGGTATGACAAGGCCTGTGATGCCTGTCTCCCTAAAAGGAAGAGATTTCTGGGGGGCATTTCATGAAGCGTTTGGGTCGGGTATTTTTCTGACAAACTGTTACAAGCTACCAAAATCCTTGCATCTGATTGGCTGAGAGCAAATTTGTCCAACGACTTTGTCGGACAAAATGCTTCGTAAAATGCCCCCCAGCTCTCTTGAAAATGGACATGGATCTCACTCTGGTATATCATAAGAATGTGATGAACGCAATCATGGCAACATTAAAAGCAGAAAACATGCCTTTTAAGTGGTAATTTTTTCTCGTTTAAAAAAAAATACAGGTATTGATGACAACTTTCCAGTCTGTCCCTGAATAGTGCCATTCATCAGTTTATTTTTTTTGTTTGCACTTCATTTTTTTTTTTTGTTCAAAAGTATACAACACTAATATTGCAAATTGCATACACATATTTGGATTCTTTCAGCTTAAAATGTCATTTTCAGGGTCAGACATAAATGGGAGGGGTGAGTTTACTTTTGTTGGTGTGTTTGCTACAGCAACCTCTTGTACAGCATTGCAGTGAATTTTACACACTACATTGTAGTGTGCATTTCTGACACACAAAGGGATTTTTTTTTTCATCTCAGCTCTATAAGAGTACAGCTTTTACCTCTGATTTCAATGGAAAATGCATACGCACAGAAGATTCATAAAAGTATTTTTTCTTTATTTTTAGTTTCCTACAGCTACGATTGAAGACTACTATATAATTGGGGTTTTTTTTTAATCTATTGCAGCTCTAAAGGATATTGGTAGTTTGATGCATGCCTAATTTAAATAAGGCTCTGAATTTAAAAAAAAAAAAACATTTCAGTGTAAAACAGACATTTACTGCACAATTATAGGCAATGCTGTTTTGAAAGAAACGCATTGTATAAATACAAACAGCAAGTAATAAATAAAAGTAAATAACACCTTGAACCCATTTTTTTTTTCTGATGAAATAATACATAAATAATAGACAATAGATAATTTCTGTCAATGAAGAAGACATTGTAAAGACTTTTACTTCTTTCACAATAAAGATTACTACATCTTGTGACAGAAGAACATGAAATCCCTTGAAAACTTAGCAGAGAGTCACTACACTTATGAAACTGAGCACAGCATACCAACACACGAGAACAAGTTTTGTTTGAAGAAGATGGCACATTCAACATAATCTCATCAATGGAAAGTTAACGTGATCGTAGGATGCCCAAGGTATACCATACTATCCACCCTAATGCATTTAATCCTCTCCATGGCAAAACTGGACCATGGTCTCAAGTGGTTACTAATGGCTGGTATATTTCCATTCACTGGCATGAACACTTGATCTTGGAGCATGTTGTGATTTTGATGAATACCTCAGGTGAAACTGAGGCAGGTATACAGCGTATATTCATATTCACTGAAACTTGGACATCATCCAATATGCAACCAATAATATCACAATGATTAAAACATTTTATCATTGAGTGATATTCAGGAGAGAGAATATAGGCAGAAATAGAGAGAGAGATAGATACATGCAGATAGACAGATTAATAGATAGATACAGTGTGTAGAACGACAGAAGGATGGATGGATGGATAGATAGATAAACAGAAAGACAGATGGATTGATAAGATAAAGACAAGTAGATAGAGATAGATCAATAGATAGATCAATAGATAGATAGATGAACTAAATAGATAAACAGAAAAGTGGACAGATAGATACACCCAGACAGATGAATAGACATAGATAGACTGACAGACAGACATCTAAGTTCTCACTCCAAAAGGACAATTAACACTTGTACTTTCACTGAGTCAGAGACACTGAAACCTGTTGTAACATAATACAAAGCAGCCAAGCTCCCTACCCCCACCCCCAACCCTCGTCAGTTTTCTTCCACACAATGTGCAGATTTATCAAAAGTAAGCATTCACACGTTTGATACTTGGTACTCTCACAAAATTCAAGAGGGCCCTAGATACAAGTACATGTATATCCATATTGGACTGCTCTGGTGTTAACATGCAGGTTTCACACTTATAGAGTTTTGCAAAGGCCAATGTAATGAGAATCTACCAGTAATTTTTTTTACATGTAATACGCTTCATGAGAACTGGACTCACAAAAGTCTACTAGCAATGGCATCTGTCTCTTCACTGAGTCAGTGTATGACTGTATGTATGTGTCATCAGAGTCAAATAATCAAAAACAAAAGAAAACAAAAAAAGTAATACAGACTTTAAAGCCTTTTTAATGTCTTGTGATGCAAGTTTTCAAAATTCTATGAAGAGTTTGGCAAGGCATCAGCCATGGAAAGGGATGGTCAAAAGGATCCCTTTCCGCACCTGCAGGACATCTTGATAGCTCTATAAGAAAGAATATGATGCTCCTTTCATCTTTACATCGACATAAAGACTCCTTACAATTTTATGTCTTTAATTATAGCATGCAAGTTCATTGCAAAAATGTAAACCACACCAGGTTATGGAAGGCTATGCATGTTTAGCTCTGACATTTGAAGCTGGTCTCATACAATTTGAATATGGTGAAGATGATGAGAGCTTCATGGATATATTACGCACACTTTGCAATATTTCACACTACGGTGGTCCCTCTGTACAGGAACTAATGATGGTAATATGATTTACAGGTATGTGGAGCATAGTGATTGGGAATACTATGCCTTGAGGAGGGGGGTTCTCCTATAGGTTATGACAAAGCCAAACTTGAAATCAAACATGGATTTAGCACACAACATCTCCAACAACATGCTGCGGAATGTCAAGTATTGAGATCGATAGTATCATATCACAAAAACAAGAGTAATGTATTGTTCGCAGCGTTATTGATGCATTTGGACAGCCTGCAGGAGTAGGTAGCAAGCAGGGTTCATGGGAAAATCACAACAAGCATGCTCGGTGCTTCCAATGACCTGGAAGAAAAAGAAAGCTTTGGGTCATATCTAAGCCCTTACTTCCACACCAGACCCCAGATAAAACAGAAAAGTGGTCATTTGGGGGCACTAAGATAAGCATGCTGCAGTGTCTAAAACTGAGACTAAGCATGCAATTCTGACCAAACATGGATAAAGGGCAAGGTTATAAAAGTGACATAATTCTGGCTCTAGTTGAGCCAGTCTCCACTCACATTTTTTTTCAATTCGATTTAGTTCTTATGACAAAGCAGGCATGATTGTAGCTAAAAATCTATCTACTACTGATACAATACAAATCAAGTGCCACCAGCCTCACATTGGCTTTGCCACCACATGGACAACTATACATGACACAAAGTTTCCTCCATAGTGAACAAACATGAAAGATGTCCCTAAGGCCGTTGGGTACACACCACAAGCCCAATGTTTACATTAAATCGCGGTGACAGTCACTATAGGGTGTGACAAATTGGTCGTCCGGCTGTGTGACTGATGCATAACTGAAGTGGCTGTCTCCCACAATAGAGTATTGCTAAATCCAAAACGTCACTGATTTTTCATCTCATATTGTGCGCATCATGCAAATGTCATTGCACTGCTATACCATAATACCACAAGCATTTGCAGTATATTCACCACTGCAAAGTCAATGCTAAGAGTGAGTGCAAAATGGCACTGCAACTTGCAGCTAGAATCTCATGGCTTTCTACCAGGCATTCTTTTTAATTCCCTACAAGCAAAACTCTCAACACATTTTCCTTTCCCAGCGTGGATCTCTCGTGACAGCACTGCATTGTTGCATTCAATTCACAGCTGCACTAATACTATTCAAAGCATTCACGGCCGACTTATTTTGCAATGTTCGCGTATGCTACATTACCTTTTTACTGCAAATAAAGAAATGGGGGGGGGGGGGGAGTTATCCCAAATGCACACTCATTTTTGTCACACCCTGTAGATTGGGACTGCCACATGTCAAATACATTCTAAATTACTGTACAGCTGATTAAGTATCTGGGTTTGATTAATTTACTGTTCGCTAACTTGCTCACTAAGCCCTGGGGATCTGGCTAGAATGTTTTCCGATGTACTGCCCTCACGCCTTCGTCGTCATACTCCTTCTTGGAAATCCACATCTTTTTGAATGTGTCCAGAGAGGCCAAGATGGACCCACTGTCAAGATTTAAAAATATATAGGGACAAAAAAATGAATACAATATTTCTTGCAAAAACTTCACAAACATTACATAAAACGTTTTGCCATATATTTTTTTCTGACAAACTGTTGTAAACTACTGACATTCTTGCATCTGACTGGCTGGGAGCAAATTTGTCTGACAAATTTGTAACACAAAACGCTTCATGAAACGCCTCACAGCTCTTCTCTAGTTACACAGAAGATATTTACCAGGGCACATTGAACATTTTAACTTTACAGAGAAGGTACAGTATTTACAATAGTAAAATATGTTCAGTAGTGTAAAAGATCTCACCTGTCAACCTGCTGGATTAAAGTCTGTAATTTTTGTTTCTATATATCACATTTATATGAGGTATTTTCTTGCCCGTAAGGAGAATTTGAAAAGTATGCAATTAAAAAAAAACAATAAAAAATTTAATAATTTCAGCTTCTCATTTAATCCACAAACAACAACATAATTACTCGAATACGTTACCAAAACAAAGGGAACAATCAGTGCTATACTGTTGAACAACTGAAATATAGATACCATGGTAGCTGGCTATGACCAGTTTCTCTTACACGTCATGTACTGTTATCATAAAAAATGGAAATCAAAATGGCAATTCTCTCCCTTCCCCCAAACAAACAAACAAACAAACACAGTATGCCATACCATTAAACCCTTCTTAAATTCCACTTGAATATGGAGTGGATATCACTTTAAAACTCTACAAATACAATTGGGGAATGTTCTCTGCACAAACTCACCCTATCCAAGTTGAGTACAATCTTTCCTGTGGTGCTGAAATCTGCAAGGACATGAAATGACAGCGTGAACAGGTATGAAGTAATCAATACTTTATTTATTTTCATTCAAATTAACTGAATCCTACAATGTCTCTAAGGGCACAGCAATATCTCCTGCAAATGATGCAGTTTTTGGTACCCTGGGGTACCATATAGAAATCTGCCATTTTATTGAATTATTCCCTTTATCTAGGTGCTGTATCCTAATTTACAAAAAAAAAAAAAAAAACGAGTGAAAGTAAATTCTACTGCTTTGTGGAAAAATTTTTTGTTGCAATAAGGAGCTCAGGATTACAGCAGCATCGTAACATTGATCAGCGCTCATCACACACACTACACCAATGATCAGTGTCACGAACAGACAGCTGCACTGTACTATGCATTACCAGTCCACGGAAGACATAAAATAAGTGATCACAGGACAAGACAGTGGATGAAAATAATCTCATTCTAAATTACTGTTCAAAATTGTAATAACATGTTTGGAAAAAGATATAGAAAGCATCTTCATCATTATTAGTGTATTACGGCCAAAAGTTTCACAACAGGGCTAAATTGGCATTGGGATCATTATCGCCGCCTGCTAAATTTTGACCTCCGCGATGGTCATGCGTACATTTGTAAATATACATCTTACAAACACGAGATGGTGCCAATTAACACAGTACCCTGGGGTATGATGGAACCCCCGGGTACCACATGGTGCAATAAATATGTTTATGGATGCTGGATTAGAGTCATGTAAGCATAGCATCTGACATGGCAAATCATATTCTCAAGCAAGTGTCTGCTGAAAAAGTCTTCCCAGCAGTCAACACATGAGGAATATTTCCAAATATAAATAGATGCCCTTAGTTTGGCATCAAGCAAACGAGTCAGAATTCACATCTTTTCACTCTGAGCTGCCTCATTCTGCATGCATAAATTGTATCCCGTCAGAAATCCTCTGCGATATTCTTGCAAATGGGTACACCTGAATACTACTGCCCAAAGTATCATGAAACAATAATCACAGAATATCACACGACAGGAAATATTGCATGGCATGAATATCAAGAAGTTTGTGCTCAATGCAAATGACCTTAATGCAAACACTTCCAACAAGAATGACTTCATTTTTGCTAATCTGTGACTTGACAGATGTCAGAGGAATAATGTTAAAAAAAATAAAAAAACTATTCAAATACATTTCTTTCAAACTCTAAAGCCTTAGAGAGTTATTCAATCATAAACTCTGTTATTTTTTGTCACATAGCAACCAACATCTTTTCAAACTCATCATCACAGAATAAAGAGATTACCCTGATTTTCACATCCTTGGGGGCAAGCTTCTTGACCTCGCTGAGAAGACGGTCACCGAATCCCTTGAAGAGTGTTGATCCTCCAGACAGAACGATGTTGGAGAACAGGGTCCGTCGTAGATCTAGGTCTGACTTGTCGATGGCAAAGGTCAGAACCTCGTGGAGTCCTTCACACTCCTCCCCAATGAGGTCTGGCCGGAACAGGAGCTCGGCTGCCCTGAACTTTGCGTGGCCAACCTGAAGTTTGTGGGCAAATATGTCATTTTTGTCTATAAATCAAAACCACTTTATTCCTAGGCATTTTGAGAATGGAAATGTAAGATTTTCCACTTTGGAGCCTTGTACCAAATATATTTATACATAAGTTGAAGTAGAGTGCTGTACAATCACAGACTCCAACACAGATTCTTAAATCATATGCACCATATATCGCAAATTGTATGTATGTATGTTGCACAGCAGAATACTGTATAAGTGGATATTTTTGCGCGACTAATTCTTTTGCGCTCGGCCGGGCAAGAAGAGTTTCACATGCTTTTAATTCAGCGGAATCAAGACACTAACTACTGGAACATACAGGCAGCAAAAATATCTGTGTGCTTTTATTTTCACACTAGTTTCTGGTGGCGTGAAATGCGTGAAAAATTCAACACCACGAAAATTTCCACTTTTACAGTAGTCTTTAACACACTTTACTTGTTACTAAATACTTGGCATGTCAACCAATAGCAGAATGAAATGGAAGGCATTGACTGGAAGAAACTATTTCATGATACTTGCACTATTATCATTTTAACCACAAAGGACAAATCTACTCCAAACTCAATTCATCTAAAAATAATAGTACATCTGTCATTTGAAGGCTAGCACACAATATTGGCAGTTATCAATTTGACTACGTATCACTATGATTTTGGAACTTCTCCTTTCTAGACAGGATTTAAAATTGATTCCTTCATTGCATGTTAAACTTCAAGTGCAAAACATAATTCTGGATTGGCATGAAAAAAAAAAAAAGTTTCCTAATTAGTCGTGTTACAAAAATTTCTCTCCTCAATCACTACTGACTAGGGTAGAAAGATGCAGTCACTAACCTCTAAGTGACTGCCATCTGGGAGTGTGTAGGTTGTCTTATCTGTCTCTGAGGATTCATCCTTTTGAGGGTTGGGTGAAAGATAGCAGGACCGCTGGAAAGAAAAAAATCAACACAAAATGATTATGATGCATGAAATGATCAGGAGACACAGCAGCATGCAAAAGCTAGTATTTGCCAAGTTTAGATATCCTTGGCATGCATCAGATCCATTTATCCCTTACAAACTATAATAATTGAAATAATTCATACTCTACACCAAATACATGACAGATATTACCATGGAAACTTTGTAAAATTGCTTACAGCTCAACATTGTCTGGTCTCATATTAGTACCAAGTATATCAGTTTGAATATCACTATAATGGTATTAACCTGTACTCTACCAATTCTGTTGTGACAATCGCTCTCATTACAATAACCACAGGAGACATTTTTTTGGACCATTCTGGCTTTGTCATACACAACTCACTTCCTGTATTGTTTCACAATCTCAGCCTCCTAATATTATGTTTAAATGAGAAGCATTAAGTTAGATATTTGCTACACCGTAGTTTATTTCCTGTTGACAAATCCCTCAAGGAGATGTAATGCTAGTCTGCTCCAGGTCACTTCCTCTTCTGTATAGAGGTGCTGCATTCTAAATGCTACAGTACTGCAATTTTCCTCACGTGCTTTATGTTTTTGTAAGCCCCTAAATAAAACAAACAAATTAAGAAATCAACAGGCAAAGTTTTAATGCATAGAACACTTGGACCATGAATGACATTGTTTGTAATACGAATGGCCATGTCTGTGTACCTCTTTGATTCTTTTTACTATCTCTAGCTCAGCTGATGTGTGGAAGTCATAGCCCTCTTTGCGGAGCAGGAGCCGGAGGTAGCGGGTCACATCGCGCCCCGCCAGGTCCACCCTCATGATGGAGTGGGGGAGGGTGAAGCCCTCGTAGATGGGCACTGCGTGGGTCACACCGTCTCCTGAATCTAAGACTACTCCTGTCGTTCTACCCGTGGCATATCTACCAGTAAGAACACAGAAAATGAAGGAAGGTGACATTGAGCAACTCACATCTTAACCCGTTGAGGACGGACTGATTTTGCTACAACACGCATTTCCCACAGACACCTGCCCGAGCATACTCGTGACTCGTCCTCAATGGGTTAAAGCTCAGCAATATTGATGCACAGGAAAATTTGCATAGATGTCTTTCTACAAGTGAATGCTATGCACATCTCAGACTTGTACTGTGTACAGAAGGATGAATGGGATCTGGAGTTTATGGTACATGGCATGATACTTTTTTGCACATGATGTGAGGTGGATAAAGTCACTTGGAATTTTAGTTTCAGATCACTTTGCTTACCCCACACACTTCTTTAACCAGTCATTATTTCTGGTTCTACAGATGATTTCCACAACATTACTATTAAACCATTGATTCTACATTTTTGTCAGAGTGGCATACACCATAGTATGAGAATGACAGCAAGAAGTTGTTGCCACAACATCATAACAGCAGAAATAACAGCATTGAGCAATCCCTAATTTCTAAAAAAAAGTGGAAGTACCCAAGGTATATAGCAGAATGGTACAACACAAAACGAGAAGCAAAAATATGAGATAAAATGTGCAGCAGAAGTGCATAACAAAACATATGAAGACATGAAAATATTACAAAATAATACAAATAACAAGATTTAGTCTGCAGTGATATAGCCTAAGCAAGTACAACTAGAGTGGTGCAAACTCACAAACTTAGAATGGCTTGCATGGAGATGTATAGGGCTGGAACATTGAAGGTTTCAAAGAAGACTTCCGCCTCTCTTTCCCTGTTCTTCCTTGGGTTGAGTGGGGCTTCCGTCAGTAATACAGGATGCTATGTGACAGACCATATGGAGAAGAAACACAGGTAAGAGGCAAGGAGGCATATACTTTGTGGCTACAGCTGCAAAGCTATCATGATCAGCAGAACTACAGGAAGAGAGGATATATTGCAATTGTGTCATGGTTTCCATGCCCTGAAGGTGAATTATCTACACATTTTAGCACATTACTCCACTCTCTTAGCACTCATGTTCTCACCAAACCATCCAACAACGATTCAACAAATAATCCGCTCTTTCAAACATTACAGTCAAATATCTAAAGCTTCACTATAGCAATCAACCCACATTATGTCACAATGCGTTCACATAAAATCAGAGTTTATCATATGCCACAATTATGCAAAAGTTTTGATACTACACAAACGAACAACTGAGGGCAAACATGTAACAATTTCACATTAGTCTTTCTCAAATTTGTGTTTCTATAGCTCATTCTTGAAAATATTGAATGTGACAGTACTTCACAACTTTGGACAGCTGCCCAACAGACAGTGATAATTATTTTTTGCACCACCAACTGATGATTATCAGCTTGAAACTCACCTCTTCTGAGAATGTTTGTAATTGATCCTTGGAGTAGATGTAGGACCATACCCTCTCCATGTCATTCCAATCTTTGATTATACCATGCTGTAAAAAAAGAAGTGAAATGATGATCAAAATCATGGGAAAGAAAGAAAGAAAATATAATCATCATGTATCCAGTCATTGACTGTTAGTAATAACCCTGTTTACTAAATCAAAGTACACAGTGTGTACCAGTATGTTAACAAGACATTTTCTTTACATATGGACGTATTTTGTCAAAAATCACCAGGTATACAGAATATATTATTCTTACTAATTATATTGCTGTAATCATTGCAATCAATCATTTATCTGGCCTTGAAGCTAATGCATGAATACAAGGGGGGGGGACAATATTTTCCAGTAACAGCTGCTGAATTCAAGGCTGGTCAATAATATGACTTACACAAAGAAAAATAATAATACAATCAGAAACATAGCTTCACTCGAACCAAAGTCCTCCTTTACTATATACTTTTTTGTTTGCTTTATTTATTGTTTTTAAATAGTACTCACACTGTCACTGTCCTCATACCACACTCACCTCCATTGGATATTTGATACTCAGGAGCCCTCTGTGTTCTTCAGCCTTTGGCCCAATGAATATGTCGCCCTCTAGGGCTCCTGCCATAACTCGAACATGCTTTGGTCGGCCAACACTAAACATCACAATAAAAACAACAAACAAACCAATGTTCTATCTAGTTAGTTTATCCTGTGTCTGAGTTGCAGCATGATAACCTCGAAAGTTCTTTAACAAGTAATATGTCAAAACACTTTGTCACAATATCTGAACCACGAATTAGAAAGTTCTTTACAACAAATAACATGTCAAAAAACTTTGCCACAATATCTGAACCTCATGCCAACTTCACATTCAAATTTTGATTAATATACAGCACCCAACAAATGAGGCAAAACTGAGGTCTAGATCTGCACATGATTAGTCACTCTTCTAAATCTGTATTGAAAAACCAACAGCAGAACGATATTGAACACCATTTTTGAAAGTTCATTATTTCACCTAGTTTAAAAATCTGCTTTTCATGGAAGGAATGTCTGAAGTTGTATCACACATTTTGAAAGCCATCTGTAAGAAGATATCTCCCTCTATCAAATGTCACTAAAACACTACTAATAAGAGTGAACATGAAATAGATGAGCAATAAAGAAAGTTTTATAATCATGACCATCAACTCAACACTTTCCATCCTTCTTTCTTTTCTTTTTTTATGCATTCCAATGAATGTTCTGTCTTTACATGTACATATCAATCCCATGATATATCTAACAATTCACCTCACAATTCTGTTGATTTATAATGATGTTAGATTGTGTTCTTAAGTTCTGAGATGTGCAATATTCACATCAGAGTGCACAGTTTTGTAATTAAGTATCAAATTTTCAGTCAGGTGTTTGAACTTGTAACAATGTCTGTTTGATGATTACAGTGTATAGGAATTGTATTTCTGATGCATACCTTGTCTTTGTGATCATATTTCTGTTCAAATATTTCATGTGTAAGACTTTAAATGCAATGAATCTCCTGCTGGACAATGAATTGTAATGAAAATTAAAACTAAAATTGAAATGGAAATGGAAATGATCTTGAACCTTCACAAAGTGTACTTACTAGTTTGGAAAATGGTACTTGGGAGTTTGGTCTCCTGCGAACCCTGCCTTCACTACTCCTGAGCCCTGTAGGATAGAAGCAAATCATGATAGATACTGTCCCTTGACAAAAGGCGATTAAGCCTGCAAAATGAAAAAATTCATGCTGTTTGTTTTCTCATTCTGTATATCTTCTTCATTCACTAACTGCAGAACATTAGAGATTATTCAATTTCTACCATTGCAACACTGTTCTATGGCACTGATTGGAATCGGATGCCAATTCATTTTCCACACAAAGCTGTTCTCAGCAAACCGATGAAAATTTATGGCACTTTGTCAATGACAATCTGAACTAAGCTATTTGAGTGTAGCAGTGGATGAAAACTTTGACATGCTAGATTTATGTAACCATGTCTAGAGTGTCCGTGCATGTTACGTGGGCGACCATTGCATTAGCAGAGACTTTGCATGGATAACAGTCGTCTACTATAGAAGTGAATGTGAGTCTTGCACGGCAATGCTAACACCAGCACCGAACTTGAAATGACAAAGATGATAATCCCTAGGGGCTAGTGTTAGCCAATGGGGAAAAAACACATAAATTGCTAACATAAATGGCGGAGCTCAGTTCAGCAGACAACATTCAACACCGAGCCCAGCACCAGCAACCAAAATTACGTCATACATGTAGTTTTAAGGCCAACCTCCCAACAACGACTGATTTCAAGTTTGGTTTTATTGCTGGTGCTTGTGCTGAGATAGCACTAGCACTAGACTCTAGTACTGAACTTGAAATTACACATTGTGCTGTTGGATACCTGACCATATAACTGAATAAGGCATACACTAGAATATTATATCTATAGATCTAGCTATACTACAATCATGACAATGACCATTCCAATATCAACTAGAAAAGCACTCTGAGAGCACAGCTGCCAAGCATGCAGCTCATTTCCACCATTGATCTTGTTCTTCCATAGAGATATCAGTGATTTGCACCCATACATTTGTACTTACAATGTATGGCATTGTGTGCTGAAAGTCACCCGATTTCCCAATATAGATACCTTTTGTTACGTCATAAACCCTCAGCTGCGCGGCGCGCCTTACCTTGACAGAAACTAGAGCACGCACTGTAATGCGCGCATGCAAACCTCAAATACGCGCATCCTGAACTCCCAAGTTCACTGACCCTTCCTGCCAAAATAACAAAAATTCTTCATAAATTCCCCCAAAATTCTCGGATCACTATCAAAATTTAATCATCTGTTACTTGTATCATTCTAAATCTTCCTTGCAAGTTTCATCCAAATCCGTTGACTACTTTTTGAGTTATTTTGCACACGGACAAACAAATCAACAAACCAACGGTAATGAAAACATATAAACCTCCTCCCTTAGCGGAGGAATCCAGACATTACCATTTTAAACAGAAACTAAAAGACTTCAGACACTCAACCCTTCTTCCCTTGAATACCAAAGACGAGGAGACATGATTCAGGTATAGAGAAGACCATCCACAGCCTGGACAGAATCCCAAGACCAAGTAACTAATGCCTTCTTTGAATGCTAAGTCCAATAATGAAAAAAAAAAAAAATTACAAGGGGGCATACTCTCGATGAAGCTTAAAAAAAAAAAAAAAAAAAAAAACGATGCGAGACCAAGCAAAGTCAATGCCCCTTCTTACTTTCAAGACTTGACCGAAAGATTGGTCTGTAACGTAGTTAGACCCATCTGCTCGTTGGGTATATATTCTGCATCCGACTTAACGGATCCCCATCTATACCACGTATATGGAGGAGAGAAAATTGCAATAACGTCAAAAAAATGAACAAATATAAAAGACTCCTCCCGACAGACGGATCTTTCTATTTAAAGACCAGACTGGACCGAGCATGGGCAAACCACGTTTCAGCTCCACATCCAGTGGCATGGCATGGAACCTATCCAGAAAATCACTTTCGTTAATTAGTCTAGTCTAACATTGAATCTCTAACGTTATCGCAGGGTTCGAAATTAGCGATGGTCCACTGGCCATTGGCCACTCAAAATCACGTCGGACTAGCTAAAAATCGAAAAATTCTGAAGTTACTAGTCCGTCTGGCTAGCCAAAATATTGCTTCAGTGTCAACATTGATTCTAAGTAGGTGTGCCTAGTCAGTAGTCCACCTGGCTAGTTAAAAAAAGTTAAGTGCGCGTGCGACCCCTGTATCGGTTTTCTAGTTAGCATTCTGAAAAGTTACACTGATCTTATTAAACTGCGATCATGCGAAATACAGCCCGAATGGCGTTCAAGGAGCACCCCGGGGTTATACACCGAGTGATATACATTTTACTTCATTCATATCTTTAACATTATCAACAAGTTCAAAAATAGTTTATCTCTGCAGTCTGAAAAATGCAACATGCATAATCTCAAAGTTGCACAGACAACCTCTTGCCAAGCATAGCCTTCATTCTAACACACACGTCCATTACACACACACCCTGTAGATTCTGTACGTGCCATATTATCAAATGATACACGAAGAAGTCTATTGCATTGCTACTTAACGTTAGTGCTAGCCCGATGAGTGTAGACGAGACGAACCGATTCCATGGAATGAGTCATTGACACGACACCGTCGTGTATCGTAACAGTACGCCTTACAAACTGAACCAATACTGAAATGCACATATAATATCTGGGGGAAATATCGTCAAATATTTCCATATTATTACTATCTTGAAATGTACTTACATTATCTATGACAACAGGCTGGTTCGCTATCACATCGTAAGACATTTTCAGGCCTGATTCCAGTTCACACGCCCTGCCCAGGAAAATGGTCAATTAACCATCACAGATGGTGTGTGGCAAGGACGATATACATGAAGCTAGCTCACAGGTCTATGGCGGCGACAGTAGAACGAAATTCACCGTATTTCATCGCTAACTTCCATATGAGATGGGCCGGTAAAGCGGGTTCATATTATGAAGGTAGTCACTTAATATCAAAGTGTGATATTTTTAGTTTGATCTTTATTTTGTTGGAGCTTTTTGCTAAAACATAATTAAGATAATTTTACTCAACACAAAAACTATTTTCAAAGTTATAATATTTTTTGTTGTAAACTTTATAATATTTGTTTATTTTTATTGGAAATTTGATATAAAATCTGTTTCTATTACCTATCAGCAAAACACACCGTAAAAATGCAATGTTGTTGGTCTGGAGGTGCACTGCGCACGGCGTATGATGTTTTCGGTCGTATTTTCACGTTAATGTTGTTCCATTCTTTTTCCTAACAGTTTCGTCTACATTCATTGAAAGTTTACATTGCCAGTATCATTTCATGTGAACTGGAAAAACATTCTCCAACATTTTTAACCAAGCAAAGGGGAAGAATAATACACGGTAAAGTGTGGAAGACAGGACATCGCCCAGTACCCGTCGCTCTGCCGACAAGATCGAGACCACCAGCGCAGCAAGGGATCGAGACACTTGGGTAGGTGAGTGCAGTGTGTGTGGGAGGTGGTGGTGCGAGCGCAGTCACACCGCGTTGTACATGTATGCATTCGCAAGGTTCGGCCTGTGTTTTTACGCTAAGCACTGCACATAACTACCGAGCGAGGATTGCCTGTGGATCGTTCGTAAACTGTTGGCTGTTCCCACAGCTTTTGAGCACCGTTTGAGGCACTAATATTCTCCCTTATCCTCTCTCCTCTAGGATACTTGACGGAGTACAAAGTTTCAAGTATAGTGGGTTCATTCTTATCGGACATTATTGATAGGGAATCCGCACAAGTTGTTCAATCAATTATGGAGCAGCAGAGGCAAGGGGCGGAAATTGGACAAACATCGGGCCCAGTGCTACCGGCGGGTTTGGAAGCTGTGTACGCAGCATGTCGTCGCCTGTATCCAGACCAGCCCAACCCTTTACAAGTCACAGCTGTCGTGAAGTACTGGTAAGGCTATCTGAGATGCGATTTTTTTTTCTTGTTATTGCTTTGTTAAATAAACCTTGTAAATCTTAACATTGACATTTGCAACATTTTTATTTAGAATCTGGCTTTATCTCTCCCTCCCCCACATTTTTGTGAATTTTCTTTAACATTAGAAGTCTAGAACCTCTGGTACTAAAAAAATCAGCATTTTTCAGAAATGAGAAAGTTTTAGAACATAGCGTTCTGCATGTTTTTATTTCTTTTTTTTCCCCCTCTTACATACATGAGTAGTATATAGATCTGTAGATGTAACTTCTATAGTTAAACACATCACAAATATCCCCATGATTCATTCCCACCCCCCCCCCCCCCCCCCAATAATCTAGCTATGCAGGTTATTGGAATTTGATACGACTCTTCACATCGTAGGTCCCTACATTAATGTTTGTGGTATTGTGCTGCTGTCAGTGTTAAGCAGTTGTTTGTGCCTGGCCAGGTGAGATGAATTTCTCATTTATTTACTTCAGAGGAATCAAAACATAAAATAGTGTAAATATAGACTCCATAAAAAGAAAAAAAAAAGTGTGTGCTGAAAAATGTAAGAGAATTTCCTGACTGCCACATTTCTGCTTTTAAAGTATGTAGGCCTACAATGTATATGGTTTAAAGTTCAAGATGCCAGAATTATGAGTTTGGTATTGTTTGCATACAGATAGTGCATTGATGTACAATGTGATTGTGAAAGGTGTAGACCGGAAAATACATGTTGGCCTACATTGGTCCCTTGATAGCTAGTTTATTAGCTAAGAGACTCATAGAGTTTGTTTCTTGTTTGTTTGTTTGTTTTGCTTATTTTCTTTTTTGTTTTATGGCTTCCTGGCTGCTTTCATTTTGATACCAACCAGATAAAAAGAAAGTAGTTTCTTGTTCCCGCGCACATCCAATTTTGGTGTCGCATCATTTTTTTTTTTACTACAGTCAAACCTGTCTATAGGGGCCACCCCAAGGGAGACCAAAAAAGTGGCCATTGTAGACAGGTGGTCGCTATAGACAGGATTGTTTACATGGTTTTTCTCTTGGGGGGGATTGTGTTCAGTGGTCTCATACGACAGCTGAAAACAATATCAGAAATTCACCTACCAGTTGTGATCATGATCTACAAAACCAGCAACTGTATCGGCATAAGGCTGCGTTCACATAGAAGTATACTATTCGGGTATTCGGGCTCGTTTTTCGAGGGCACGCGAATAGCTTGAATCGAACGATAGGATTTCCTCACACCGTTTCACATAGGAGGGCACTATTCGAAAGTACCGAATAGCTGCGAAAAGTATAGCAAAGTGGGAATCGAGCTTGTTCGATTTTCTTGCAGCGTATACCGTCTCTCGTTTATGAAATAATGACACTTTTGGTCTGGATTTGCCCTTTAGCAAAAATAAGCATGTCGACTGACATTCTGATGCAGTTTAGAAATTGTTAATAAGATTTGCTGGGATGTAGGAGGAAGAAATCCTCACTGCATGGGATGGTGAGTTGACGGTGCGGGTGATGGTGTACTCGGTGCCCGAATAGCGAATACCGAATACCGAATACCGAATACTTCTATGTGAACGCAGCCTTAGGTACTTCTGTGGGTCTGAGACGTTGCATGCTATTGAGAACATCAGCATGTACTCAGTATGTCGTAAATTGACAAGTTGTCTCCACACACTCACGTTCATTGATTGTATGCATATTATTCATTCATGAGCCTAGCTTGGTTTGAAAGGACATTTACTTGTGCCCGCTATAGTGTGGTTTCGCACCGCCTCATTAATGATTTTCAATCATGTGTAAACTCACCCCAAATATTTCGAAGCCAAACACACTTGCATCTGAGTCTGCAAAGTCGAAGCCGTCAGTACAGGTATGATACATACAGTGTACACAGCAGTAAAGTCATTCCAAAATTTGTACAAGTGTCAAAAGTAATGACAAATATTCAACTTTAACTTGACTGTGGAGACTCAGATGCAAGTATTTTAGGTTATGAAATGTTTAGGGTTAGTTTGTGCATGCCTGAAAATGATTATACGAGGTGGTGCTAAACTATGCCAGTGAATATCGCCAACTTGCAATGACACATGTATGCAGCGGCTTCAGATCAGAATAATAATATCAGGGGCCGGAGAATGTATTGTGAGGGTGGTGGGTCAAGGTCAAAAGTATCCCCCACCCCCGCTTAGATGAGAAGAATCTAAGGATGGAACCTTTGGAAATTCATGGATGTTGTGATTTTTTTTTTAATGTTTTTTTTTCTTTTGACAGCCAAAAATGTTGGAGGGGGGCAACACCCCCCCCCCCCCCACACACACACACACACACAGACCTCCCATATCACCTCACTCCATAAATCCAGACAAGCAACTACAATGTCCTTTTTTTTTCTTCTTTTTTTTACGTGGCCTAAAAAATACCAAATGTAACAACAACAGAGCTTGACATCAGAGATTTATTCCTGTTAAAGAAGATTCTGTGATGATTCATATTTGACTGTGAAATAGTCTTGTAGCTGTAGCCTAGTAGTCATTCTTGATACATTTTTTTTTTAATTCTTTTACATGATATCAGTACAGTGTATGTAATATAAAGTTAGAAGGTCACATGAATATCAAGGTGTTTGGAATTCTTGTGATGATTCATATCATGCAAGGTAACATCAGCCGAATACATATACTGTATAGGTTGAATACTCTCCTTTGAAGCTGGTCAACTGTCATTCGTAGATGAATATCTAGTTGTTCAATCAATCATCAATGCCACAGTTGGTGCATTATGACAGTTGGTCATGCAATGTGATTCAGAATAGGCCTACATTTACACAGCTTGGCTAGGAACCCAGAACTGATTCCCACTTTACCTCTCCCATTCCCTTTCTTCCCCCCCCCCCTAAAGTTATAGTTTGTTAATCCACTATTCAGTCTTTACCACACACAGTGGAGTGCCACTCAATTGCACTTCCTTTGCATGTGTTATTGTGTCTTTATACTGAAATATGACAAGAGAAATATAAACCTATCAAGCTTTACAGAAAAAAAAAGTCCTTTTGCCTGTAGTTTTGACGATAAAAGGTTTTGGTGTACTCGAAGGAATCAGTGAGGGAAACTTGACTAAAGATCAGCTTTAATTCCCAGGTGCATACAATGTACGTGTACATGTGTCAGGGGTGTGGCAATATGGCATGAATCCCTTTCAGAATGCTCAGAGATGCTTGTTAGATGTTCAGATTTGCTTTTCATCTAAAGGAACAATGATTCTTTGGCTATTGGCCCATGTAATATGTAATCAACCATGTAGCAGTCTTGCCTATCTAGCACATACAATGTACAATCAGTGAATTCATGGTTTATGGAAGACATATAGTGTTGTCATTAGATACCTGTAAGTGCTGAATATCAAACCGTGATGCATTTTTTTTTCTGCCTTAAATGTGGCTCAATATGTATTTAATTTCTAAGGTGTATTTTGTTGACAAAACAGCAGTGAGAATTAAGAGAGCCATGAAATTTAATATGCACAGCTCAGTGTCTGCTTTAAATGAATACAATTTTAAAGTGTACAACAGTACTACACAATGTTTAATTTGCAATTAGAACTGGATGGACAGAATCAAATATGTTTAGATCATAATCGACTGTGAAATGATTTTGCATTATTAAAAAATACACCAACTATGCCAAATTTAAGATCAAAGCTACGTATCACAACTACATTTTTTTTTTTTTTTGTGATGTCAACTTGACATAAATTTGTGAATGGGATTCTCTTTAGACTTACCAGTTCCTCTACTATGCAGCATTCTTTTCCTTTCTTTTCTTTTCTTTCTTTTATTTCCTTTCTCCTTTCCCTTTTCTTTTTTTCTTTTCTTAGAGATGGTGCATTATTATTGTGATAAATTCTATTTGATTTATCTGAGCTACAGATACAGTAGCTTACACTCACTTTTCTTGGTAGATTCCTGTACAGCTAATTGTGTTGGGTTTCTGTTTGGTTTTAGTTGATTTAGCATCAAGCTGCCTTTATCAGCATGCCAATATCAATTCTCTGTTCTTGAAAACTGTGGTGCTAGAATGCTATTTACATGTACATTTGTACATGTGTTTGTAAAATGAAAATGTGCACACTGCATACCAGGTAGGTATCTTAAATAGATAAATACTTGATTGTCTGGCCTTTCTAGTTTAACTCTGTGCTTGGCTCATTCCTCTGGTAATGATTCCTATTTCTTTTTCTTTGATGTATCTTTGATTGTTTATTCAATTTTTCTTCATACCTCATTTTGGAAGGTTACATGGCCCTGACCCATTGGACTTCATCAGTATGTACAGCAACCCCGGTGAACCTGGACATGGCATTCCTCCACACTGGCATTACATCAGCTTCGGACTGTCTGACCTGTTCGGAGATGGCCGAGTTCATGAGTAAGTGGACAATGATGGTGTCTTGGTTGGCACACAGCGGCATCACCTATTGATTAAGAATGGGAGAAAAACAGGGACAGGAGACAGTGGGGGGGGGGGGGGAGGAAATGCTCTCAGGCGTGTTTGGAAATTGGAGAATGCAGAAACAATTACTATGGCTGGAAATGTCACGCCAGATGTATATCATGTTCCCACACAGTTGACATGTCTGTCTACTGACATACATGTATCAGTGTCTCGTGTGTATGTGTCTGTTTGTCTGTGTGTGTGTGTGTGTGTGTGTGTGTGTGTGTGTGTGTGTGTGTGTGTGTGCGCGCGTGTGTGTGTGCATGTGTGTGGCATCATGGGTTCTGTAGAAAACATTGTATGATATATTGTCTGCTTGTGCATACGGTGCAAGTATTGAGTCTTATCTGTCATCACCCCACTTGGAACAGAAGATAGCCAAGATATTTTTGTCGAGACTGAGACGAAATGAATGCATTACTGGTCTCTCTTCTGCAGGACATGCTGACACATACAATGTCCTACATAAACAGAGTGTTGATATCAAATTATCAGATTCAAACTGCAAAGACAACATGTTTTGCTGAAGCAGAGAGCTCTGCATGAAGACTCTGCTGCTTGCTTAACATTGCAATAACAGGAAAGCTTTAGGTTCACCGTATGACAATGAAGATGATCTTCCAAATGAAGACGATCAGTACACCGTAGTTTCATTTTCAGCACTAAAGATTTTCAGTGTGCTGTAATCATTGAACTGTTCCAGGTTATGACAGCAGGATCAGAGAAGTAATCCTGAAAGACAGGGCAGTTATTTATAAAAGTGTGGGTCAGGTGTAAAATCTTGTGATTATCAAGGATCAGGAAATGAGGCTGAACTCTGAATTTTATGCTCTGTGCAGTAGTAACTGACTAAGCATTGGTTTTCAATGTAGGTAGCAGACACATTTTTTTTTTAACCGATGGTGTAAAGCATGGTATTGCTGGGAATCTGGGTTGACATCGTATTATGTGATACAAACTTTTGTCCCCCATGTGTGAGTCACTAAGAATACAACCCTGCTAAAATTAGCTGGTCAAAGACTTCAGTTGTCATGGGGCAAGGCTTTTGTCAACTGTCTCTGCATTTTCTGTTTGCAGAGCATTTTGATGATATATGGCAGCAGACTATGGAATGGTTCTGGGTCATGTTCTTTCTTTGTCACTATCAAGGAAGGGGGGGGGGGATGGGGTTCAATAATTGCCAGCACACAGAATGCAGCACATATCCAGAAACAAAGACATTTTCATGGTCGCATGTTTGCCATCTCAACCAATCTCACAAAGAAAAAAAAACCACATGCTTTCATTTTTAAAACCGACTCATTGCTACCCATCACAGTGTCACATCACAAAAAGTATACTATGATGTCAAACTCTAAAGACGAAGACCTTGGGTGAGCCGATTAAAATAGCTTGATACCATTTGTCTGTATTTTTTTTAATCATAAGTCATGAAGAGAACTTATTTCAAAAGGGCAGATTTCCAATTTGATATCATAAATAGAATTGCTCTCTTGCTTGAAATGACAGGGCAGAAGCAGCAGTCATTAATCAGCATCCGTTTGCATGCAGCTTTTGTGAACGTTTCTTTGCTGAAAAAGTTCGCATTGAGACACTCTTTGGTTCTGAATAGACAGTTCTTTTGCTACTTCTATCAAAGCCCTTTGAGGGCATTATATGATTTATGTTGTAAATTATGAGCTCTGGCTTTGGGAGTCACTATTTCAGTGTTTATTTGATGAATAATGAAGTATTTTCTTAGCTATAGGTTGAAGCAGTCGTTTGCTCAACCACCTAGTTAATATGAAAGAAGTGAGATATCCCAATGCCAGTTGACTGTGGAATGACACACTGTGAGCTTATACCAAACCATCTAGAGTCAGTTTTCCTCTCGAAACTAAAACTGTTTGGAGTTTTCAATGATAATATGACACTTTTCACTTCCATGCACTAGAGGTACGTGTAGACTGTATTCCCAAGATGCTTTTATCGGCCATTGCAGTAGTATGATAGATGACACATGTCAAAAAAGGATGTTGACTTGACATTTGCACATGAAAGGGGATTTTAATTTCACATGTCTGGTAACACTACATGTACAGTCTCCAGAGTCCTTTGATAAGATTGATATGATGTGACTATCATCACCCATGGCAATGTGATAACATATTGCATATAAATGATCGTGACAGATTGCAAGGTAAACTACAGGCTCGAGCTACATTTGTAAGTGCCCAGACTCAACCACGGACTGAGCAATAGACTCCATCTTTTAGCCATTCAATTAAATACATGATACATGTAGCATACATGTCGTGCCAACCCATATACAAGATGTTTATTTTGAACTGACTTGTGTTGTCTGACTCGGGATGCATGTTTCAATCAATTTGATAAAATCTTAACTTAAAGAAAACACCCTTTAAGAGTTAGTGCATAATGTTTTGATAGCCCTTGAACGCCGAGATATCATAAGAGTCCAGGGGCCCGTTTCATAAAACTTGTCATCAGTAACAATTGCGACATTTCTATGACAAATTTGCTCTCAGCTAATCAGATGCAAGGATTTCAGTAGCTTGTCACATCTATGACAACTTGTCACTGATTGATGACAAGTTTTATGAAACGGGCCCCAGGTCAGCAATAATTTTGTACTAAACTACTCTGGGCTGAATTCTAAAAGTCAATATCTGCAATGGAACTTTCTGACTTTGGTCAGATTCCTTAACCTGTTTTAATAGGACAAACTGATTTGCTATAACACACATTTCCCAGAGACACCTGCCCGAGTATACTCATGACTAGTTTTCAACGGGTATACCTATCTAAAGTCACTTTATTGTGAAATCTTGGCCAAATCAAAGTGTGTGGTATGGGGGGTGGGGATCTAGGGTTTGGCATGGTACACTATTGTACAGTATCTCAATTCAACAGTTTGAATCTATCAATTTTAGGGAAAAAACATACAAGGTAATGAAGTCACATTTTCTGAAAAACTGTATGTCACATGAATGACAGCAATACCAAGATCTTGATCAGTACACAGTTGTATACGATCTTTGTATGGCTGAGAGTTAGAATTCCAGATGTAGGTACCATTATTTTGCTCAGTGTAAGTGTGGTAGTCTTTCTGCAGTAAGTGCTTGCAATGTATGTACCTGAGCCATTTTGCCTTTTCTGCAAAGTCCTTTAAAAATGAAAATTTTGATGGTATGAGTTTTCCTTCATAAATCTGTTCCCTTGCGGCAAAGAGAGCATGGGAAATTGATTTACACAGCAACAAGGAAGTCAGACGAGGATATTTCCAGCCAAAGGATCATGGTATTATTAAAAATATTTGCATGAGAGGGCCCCTTAATTATTGTACAGAATCTGTAAAGCCTGTTTTTCAGTCTCTTCTACACTTTAAAGGGTGTTGTTAAAAAGGTAGGGTGGATTCAAAATAGGGTTGTTCAGCCTCTCTTGTCATTTCATGAATTCATATTTGCAGTCATGGTAAACAAGATCTAATTATGATATGGATCTTTTATTGTAACACCACATACCAAGCTTTTCTCTGGAAGCCCAGGCAGGGGGTGACTATTTTTATGGCGATGTTATTATTCCGGGGATTCTTGTTTTTCAGTCTCAATGTGAGAAAAGTTCTTTCCCAACTTATTATCGACAAACATGTTTAAATGCAATGCAATCACCATTGATTATTTCACCACGGCTTTGTTGCAAACATGGACTGCTGTTCTCACTTTGATACCATCAGTGGTCCATTTGTTTGGTAAAGTTGGTCGTGTCTATTCTTTCTATTTGACAGGTGCCTATCACCAATCAATCTAGGACTATATTTCAAATCTAGCCTTGGCTATAAAAGAAGGTTGACATATCAATATAGATTAACAGAGACTATTGTCATTTTCTATGTGTACACAGTGTGCACATACCTTTGCCTTTGTTACAAGTGGGGGTGGAGGGATTCTTCAGGAATGTGGATCTCTCATTGCAAAACAATTTTGAAAAAATATGAATATAATGTGGATTTCTGTTCCTTAACTCCAACTAATGATAAACATGTTTATTTGTGCTTCAGCACAGGAGGTATTCTCACCGCGGTTGCATTCAGCTGCCTTTTGTGACTCATGAATGTTGCCCGATTAATCTCTCTGGGACCAACCTCCATCTTTGATTGATGCTATAAACAGGTTGCCACCAGTAATGACAAGGTTTCAACAAAGAAATTTTATGTAACCATAATTGTTCAGATTATTACTCAGAAAAAGGATCCAAAGCACCGGGTGTTGAAGTACAAGTGTATAGTCTAGAAACAGTTAATTTTTACCAGTCATCTGGATTAAAGTGATATGGCTGGATGAGCATTTTAATTCATATGGTACATGTTCCAATGCTTACCTTTCTAGCAGGTAAGGGTTTGGAACCCATCGTCAATCTATCATTCCCATGACTATGTGCATGATATTTGCATGCTTTGTGATTCACATGATGTGGACATAAAATCAAATATGAGCGAAGATATCCCTTCTTTATTGTCTTATTTTCTGTAAATTTGCTGACAAGCAAAGCTATCAAACCTTGAAGGTTTTTCTCCCATTTCTCTGGGTACCTGATAAGACAATCAGAGGAGTAATCAGCATGACAGCAGGTACATCCTATCATATCAATTGGCATTTTTTCTTATTGCCTAGTATTTGCAATGAGATTATTACTTTGTGTTTGGTCCCAGTAAGATTTTGCATGAAAAGTGCTTGAATACACAATGTATTTGTTTGTTTGTTGACAAGTCCATGTCCTGATAAAAGAGAGATCTAGAAAAATGATGGCCAGATAAGTGAGGTTGAACTGGACATGTCATGTACATGTATCTAGGATTCAAACAAACATTTTGTAATCTCTTCCTTTGTTGAAAGCTAAATCCCTGCCACAGACATTGGGATTTTAAAACCAGTCTCACAAAATGATGTTTACTGGCTTTAATTTAGCTTAGTCTGTTCTCCCCTCCCCCCCCCCCCCAAGTAAAACAACAACAACAGCAACAAAATCTGAGATTTCTGTCATTCAAGCTTCAGTAAGATTTGCATGGATGCCCAAAATGTGTGATACAATGTAATCAAAGATTTCATACAAATGCACCAACACAATTTTCAAAGTTACATTCTTCACATGAGTAGACAGAAGTCATATGAGAAAAACAACATGAAGAGACACATAATCGTTATGAGCGATGTTGCAACAATTGTATGTCACATGCAACACATATAGTTTCTTTATGTTGCAGTGAAAGAACATTCTGAACATCCAAGGGAGCTTGTTATTAAATATAAAAGCAAGTTGGTTTACATATTAATATGAGTGATATATATTTAGTTTTGCAGTTGTTCTGTTTTGACAATTTAAGATTTTAGGTCATTTGAACAACTGCACTAACTGCAAATTGAACATTGCTAATTCATCAGCCGAGTTCGTTTGAGGCTGAGTTGATCAGAGATTGTCCAGAGGAGTGGCTGGAGAGGTAGATACGTGAAGTGAAGTCTGTACATGTCCTTTTTAACAAAAAGGTTGCACCCTTGGCAACCAAAAATTTTGTCTGTTGACTACCTAAACATAGCAACAGCTATTGAAATGCATGCAGACTTGACTTCAAATACTGTTCAAATGTATATCATCCCTGAGAAACAGACCCTTTGGGAGAAGATAACAAAAGCAATTTGAGAACATTTAGTTAAACTGGCCTTTATTTTGGGAATGCAGTCGCGCCAAGTCACATGCCGTTAAAGTAAGTTCCCACGGGTATGCAAACATGGCATATAGAAGCAAACATCCTGTAAGCTTCTGGCATTGTTCTGCCTCATTAGTCTTTCTGCAAAAAGAAGAAGAAAATACTCATCAAGTTTTTCGCCCTCCTATCAGGGCAACTGTAAATCATGCGTCTGTGATGTTTGGTAGCTGGTGTCTTTGTGAGAGCCTGGGAAAAAGTGATGAAGAATGAGAATTATGTGGTAATGTAGTGTAATAGACCTTATAATTTCACGATTAGCCAAAATATGTGGCTCATCACTCAATGAAGTCTCATTAATTTCTTGATTGTGATTGCTTAGACATGGCACATGAGTGCTTTTCTTTAGTGTGATCTCGAGATGAAATGTTTTGAGCGTGTGCAGGGATTCCGAGCGAAGCGGAGCAATTTCTTTAGCACTTCTTCCATCCGTACTTCCATGTGACAGAGCAACAATGCGCATTATCTGTACATCAAAGGGTCGAATGACAATAAGAAGCAAGTGGGGGTGAAAGATGAGAGAGAATAAGTAAACACTCTTGTTGACTTGAAAGAGAAAATGATTTCCTGTTACGAGAGAGGAGTGGATACGCATGTAGCGTTACTCCCAACCTCCCCATTGTTGATTTTCCAGATGATTAAATGCTACAGCCATGTCCCACATTGTCCCCCATTCTGTAAAGGTTGCGTGCACCTTTGGCGGCTTATGGTGGGACAAAACCAGGTGAGCATGTTGCCAGAAATATTTTGGTCCCCATGGTACGCCATCCTTGTCAAGGATGAATCCCACAATCTTTCGGGGTGACAGAGCGTGTCTGCCATTTTTTCTCTCTCTCGCCCTTTATAATGTTCTGGTAATGTGTTGGCAGTGTTCCCATGCGTATGTCTTGTGTAAAAGTTTCTCAAGTTTGTGAATCATGCTCCATGCTTCTGCTTGGACAATGAAGTATTCAAGCTGGTTACTCTGGAACCATCCAGGACTATGAGAGACATAATGAGAACTTTCCAGGAAGAAAGCAGTTGTCCCCATCACTACACAGTGTATGAAAACCCAAGCATGCTTCAAGAAAACTTAAACCTTTGATCTTTCTGTTTACGTATGGCAAAGCCAGCTTGAACATGAAAAGGTATTATACTTTGAATTGAACAAGTATACTCAAAAGAAGTTCTGCACAGAAGATGAGGAGGATGAGGAAGAAGTGGAGGAAGAAAGAGAGAAGAAGAGAATTGATAGGTGACACACATTCGTAAGTTCTGCTTATCTGTTTCTTTATAGGATTCCATCAGGACCCAATGGCCCAAGTGGCTTCGGTTTCGAGCTGACCTTCCGACTGAAGAAAGAACCGACTGAGACGGCGCCCCCTACCTGGCCAGCAGAGCTTATGCAGGGACTAGCCAGATATGTCTTCCAGTCAGGTGAGGCAGTCATTCACATCAGACAATATTTGCGAATGCCACTGAAGTCAGTAGGAAGCACATTTTAATGTTTTTGCCATAGATTTGGATTTTCTTACAGATTAGTTGTTATATGCCATACATACTTGACTTTATTTCTCATCCAGCTTTTCTAGCTACAAAATATGTTGTTTTGGTTGTTAAGACTGATGTGATAATAGTGTCACACATAATTATGATAATATTCCATTTCATTTCATGGAGTACTCAGATTTTCACATACAAATCCAAGTGGCATCATTGCCTACTTTTATAAACTTGATATTGCAGCTGAGTTTGAATCTAGTGCATACAAGATGCATACAAGAGTTCGCAACATGACTGACTTACGGTTAACACTGGCAAAATGTCCATCACAATGGAATGGTTGATCAGAAATAGTGGATCCCTCAATGAGGGTATTAAACACTATGAGGGTTGATAAACAGTTTGGTGACATCAAAAATAAAATGATGGGGTTGGGGGGACAGTATTACAAGTAGTCCTGTCTTTGCTCACGCCAGGATCTAATTTTATGAAAGATGTTAGGATATCACCTCTTGCTCGAATAACAACTTCTTGTAGCAACAACCAATCAGGAAGCAGGGTTCTTGCTGTTACCATGACACCTGCCATTTCAGCAACAGTTGCTTTCGTAGCAACTTTGTATGAAATGGGGTCCAGGTATTAAAACTGCTGTGTATATTTAGGAATACAGTGCATTATTTGTATTGGAAAGGAAGTCTTCTTGCCCAGGGAATGCTGTGGATATTGGAATATAAATCGGCCATGTCAATGAAACCATTTAGAGACACTGTTTGTGATTCTGTAAGATGCCCATGTTCGTATAAGTACCTAATATCATGTGTTGCGGCAGCATGTGGTGTTACATTCATGTACAATATGTACTCCCATGCAATCACTGTGGTGCGTGTATGAGGGAGGAAGCAAGAGTAGCGGTCTTGTCGTTATACTCTTGTCAATGAGGAAAGAATCAGTTACCAAGGTGGCTATCATCTCAAGAGGCTATCAACCAATCAGTGACAAAAGTTGACAAGGATCCCATTGGTCCACCTGTATGCCTCAGTGGAGGCTATATAGAGAGATCTATTCAGACTGTATTATCAAAGCAGACCAAAGACAGGGCATTCTCTTCTTTCTCCACAATGGTGTTCTCTTCCCGCCCCTCCCCCCACTTTTTTCTCTCTCCCTCACTAAATTGCTTTCTGTTTATCTATCTGTTGATCTCTCTTTTCTTTATCCTCCTCTTTTTCACTTCCCCCTCACTAGCTCCATTGTATGTACCTATTAATCCACTGTATCTGCCTCTCTATCTACTTTATATTATGTATTTTATTTTTTAACCCATTGAGGACGGACTGATTTTGCTATAACACGCATTTCCCATAGACACCTGCCCAAGCATTCTCGGGACTTGTCTTCAACAGGTTGAGGGGGGCAGATTAGATATTTAAAAAAAGATGCTTTAGAGGGCTGATTCTATGAATAAATCAAATATTTCTGTTTTTGTTGAGAAGAAATTTGAAATGTTTTGCTAGAACTTTAATTTTGATTCAAAGGCATATTCCCTGTGATACATTGATAGAAGTGATGAATTTGCAATGTAGTCTTAAAACAAGTGTTTGTGTGTGCCACATGTTTTGTACTACCAGGGCTCTGTTGCATAAAGGTTGAGATAAAACTTAATATCCATAAATCAGAAAATTAAACATATGAATGTCTTTGAATGCTCAATTCTGATTAGCTAATACAGTCTCACTTTGATTTTGATTTTGAGTTTGATGTTCTGATGTATGTTTGATTGCATCTTTGTATGCAACAGGGTCCAGATTAACAGGTTGCCCCTGGTATGGCTACCTTGAATATTATCCTGTTTTGTTTTGTTTTGTTTTTTGTTTTTCATTTTATGTTTATTTTTCAGGGATTTTAGATATTCATGCTGTCACAACCTAAGGATAACCCATGCACTCATGGCATAAAAGACCTTAGAACTGTAGTAGTGAGTGCTAAATGTTTTTGCCAGGGCATTACTATTATCTGTGGCAGAATTCTACCAAATGCATAGTCTGCTATTGTTTGTAATGGAGAAAGGACTTTTCTCGACTGAATCTAGTGGGATGTCACATGAATGGCAATGAGTGCACCTCAGACTTTACATGCTTTCAATCAATAAGAATCAAGCATTTATAAATGGTACTTGTTGATGGCATGTCTGCTCTAATTCTGCTCCCTGCAGGAAACACTCTTTGTAATGGAGACCACGTGTCTTGGCACAGTCCCCTGGACAACAGCGAGTCTCGCATACAGCACATGCTGATGGCAGACGACCGGCAGCTCATGGCAATCAACACGCCCCATGGCATCGTCAATTTCATACAGGTAGTCAGGCATGATGTCATACCCGTCAGCTGTAAAGAAAGCAAGCAAAACAAAAACAGGAAGCAGTCTCAGGGGTCTTCATCATGTCAAGTAAAAGAATGCTTGCCTTCATGAGTTGGTTAAAACAGAATTTACTAAACATTACAAAGCATTGAGAAAGCTTCAAACTGTCTGGTGCATTTTTGAAAGGAAAGTTAAAAGTATGGGCCAGGTGTAGAAATGAAAGGCCAATCCTCTGTGAATACATGTCACAATGTGTGATTTCTGCTTTGATCAAAACAGTGGCATGAAATTCTAAGATGTCTTCCTTTCACATTGATTTGAAGCTACAAAATGCATTTAAATAGTACTTTGTTCTTGTTGTGTATTAAAGATTGATAAACATGATTTCTTGTTACTGTCCAACAGTAAGGTAGCATGGTTTAAACTGTTGCTGAATCTTATCTACCCACATGTTGCTATGTGCATTGAAGATGCCATGCACACTATGACTATGTGGGGTATGTATAAAACAACACCAAAATGTGAGGGATATGACTGCTTTCTTGTGTTAGCTTTAGATGCAGCAATATCTGTTGATTATTTTTGTCTTTGAATATCTTACCTCTCACAGATTGTTGTCGTTGAATATCTATCTCTCACAGATTGTTGTCTTTGAATATCTCTCACAGATTGTTGTCTTTGAATATCTCTCACAGATTGTTGTCTTTGAATATCCGTATCTCACAGATTGTTGTCTTTGAATATCTATCCCTCACAGATAGTTGTCTTTGAATATCTCTCACAGATTGTTGTCTTTGAATATCTATCTCTCACAGATTGTTGTCTTTGAATATCTATCTCTCACAGATTGTTGCCTTTGAATATCTATCTCTCACAGATTGTTGTCTTTGAATATCTATCTCTCACAGATTTTTGTCTTTAAATATCTATCTCGTACAGATTGTTGGAGTGTGTACAGAAGAACTCCAGGCATCTCAGAGGTGGAATGGTCCAGGCATGCTGGAACTCCTCAAGTCTATGGAAGTGTGAGTGTAGTGTAAATTCCATGCTGTAGACAATATTCTATATTCAATACTGTATACGCCATACATATCTCAAGGTTTTATTGTCATGAATTTTGGGAGTCCAGTGCTATTCGCGAATTTAACAACACCCAAAATCATTTACTCTGATCTTGACATGAATGCGACGTGCAGGGGCATATTTCTCTGTTCATTTTTGTACTCCACGATCACAAATATAACCACTTGCGAAATTGTCGGGATGTCTGTATTATGAAAAAATTAGACTTGCTAGATATATGGCATATATTTACAGTATTCAACTGGTTCATTGTGCTGCTTTCTTTACATCCACAAATGAGCCACATATACTCAGTTTGTACTATGATATGAAATTGCTTGATTTCCATGTTATTGTGAGGTCGCCATGTTCAGTTTTTGCCCCGCCCCCTTTGTTGATTGACAGAGCTGGAGGGGAGTGGCTGGTGACAGACATGAGGCGGGGCGAGACCATCTTCGAGGTCAACCCCCATCTCATGGATGAAGTCGAGCACGGCATCGAGACGGAGGGCTCCAATCTCAGCGGTGTCAGCGCTAGGTGCTCTTGGGAGCCGGTCGGGGACTGGACTAATGAGGGGGACACCCCAAGGATATCACAGCTAGGTTAGTCTCATTACAGGCATGAATGGTGTATCGAATGGAGTATACTCAAGACTCATCCTCAACAGGTTATTGCTCTTAAACTTCATATCTTTCCAGAAGCTTGCAATTTCTAAAAATAGATATGGATGGTATTTGATATTTTCTGTCTTCTTCCACAATAATTGTAGATTGTAAAGCACATTGAACAGAGCAAGAAGTTATTTCAGCATTCATTTTGTAATGCATATATCATATATGCTGTGTGATATCTTTGATATTCAACATGCTTCACTGAGGAGGAGACTTCTAAGAAGTCATCATTTCCATCTCTACTTCATCTTGTAGAAACCGAGCAGATCCGCCAGGCTCTCACCCGAGGCCTGTCCAATGACAGACCGGTCCTACCGCCCATCTCGGGTCGTCCCGGGGAGGAAGGGGAGGGCAAGGAGGAGGCAGAGGGGCGCGGTCTGAACCGGAAGCCCTCACTGGAGAGCGACGCTGACACCCGCAGCTCTATCTTTGAGCTCGGCAACTCGCGCTACCTGGAAGGGGTCAGCATGAGACTGAACCTGGAAGCTGCCACACTGCTTGCCCTGGCTCTCAGGTTTGTGTGCTGACCTTTGAGTGACTATTCAGTGATCCTTTAGTGACCCTTCAGTGACCCTTCAGTAGCCATTCAATGACCATCATTATCTTGATGTATTGCATAGTGTCATGTCGATATATCATCTTTTTGTATGTATGTCTATGCATGTGGTGTGTTTGTGATTGTCTCCAACAAACTTTGAGTGAGTCAGTCTCTTCCATGGCTATGATCATTGATGCTTTGTAGTATGGATTTTTTTTTTTTTTCAATCCAGGAAGCATGCATGTATAACTATTGTAATCTAGGGGTGCATTCGAGCGCTCTAAGGCAAACCAAAGCAAACTGAACCAAAGCATACCATACCGAACTGTGCCAGATTTGGAGCGTTTGAACGGTCTGTTTTGAAAGTGTACCTCATGAGTTATTTTTAGAGGGGGTCACACATTTTGTAGCAAAAGGGTCATTCACCTGGCGCGCTTTAACTACTTACAGTTGTCCCGAACAAAGAGAATGAAGTCTTTGCATTATACCGTATGTGCATAATACATGCATTCTCACATGCAAACTTTTGGTGCGCTTTTGGTACTCTTTTGGAGCACATCAGGAAGTGGTCCACTTTTGGCTTGGTTCAGTTCGTTATGGCACACTTTAGTAGTGTTCGAGCGCTCCTCTGGCATGGGTACGGTTTGGTACAGTTTACTTTAGGAGAGCACTCAAATGCACCCTGTGGGTGCTTTGTAGTGCTATACTGAGGAGTGCCATACCATACCATATCCTTTGCCAGAGGAGATCTCAAGCACTCTTAAAGTGTACCGTAATGTATCGTACTGTGCCAAAAGCGGACCTATTTCCATTGTGCTCCAAAAGCATTCCATACTGTACGGTGCTTCAGAGTGCTAGTACACAAAGTGGTCCTAAAGTGTACACACCGTACCAGAAGTTGGCATGAGAAGAATGCATGTAGCACGCACTACATCATAACGCAAAGAGTTGATTCTCTTTGTTCAGGACACGTGTATGTAGCACAGGTGCGGCAGGTGCGTGACCCTATTGCTATAAAACTTGCCACTCCTCCGACTCAAGTCCAAACACAACTCACGAGGTTTGCTTTCTCCACAGGGTACTCAAAACTCCCAATCTGGCTCAGTACGGTTCAGTTCGGTACGGTTTGGTTCTCTTGAAAGTGCTCAAAAGCGACCTAGGTCTCAGGGTAACAACTGCAATGAAGAGAGATGTTGTATGTGCAGGAGTGAACGTTCTGAGGTGTCGAGGCATGATAATCATTATCTTATGGACAGCGTGGGGTTATTTAACTGTGTATGCTTCACATATGCTGGTTCTTTTTTGTTACTTCCTCATTTCTATTTTTCTGGTTGTGTGCCTTTTACACATACAGGGGCCGCATCAAACATGGCCGCCACTTCACCTTCAAGAACGTGGCCAACGACTGTGCAATCACGCTGGTGTCCCCCAGCGTAGAGGGCTCCTTCGTGGAGGAGAACCATCCCTTTGTGGCCAGGGGTCCCTGGCTCCAGGTAAGACATGTCATTCTCTGCACAGCCTTGTCATGCAGCTTTCACACTTATTGATTTGTAACACATTAGCATTCACAAGAACTTAGATTCATCGCCATGTCAACTTCATAATGTGAAATCAAACGAATGAAAGAGTGAAAAAATTAGCAAATTTAAAGTAACACAAGGAAGTTGTGGAATAGTAAAGTTTCATATGATTATATTTCACATTGATATTGGTCATTGCTTCTCTAACCATTTTTCTTGTAATTTTTCCGTTTGACTCTTCTCTCCAAATTTGATTTGTAGCCGGTAAACATGGAGTGGATTTTTTTATTTATTTTCTTAATCTTGTGTACCATTCTTTATCCATCCTTCAGTCATCTGTGTGATGATACTGTTCAACAGCATGGTTTATGCAACATTGATTAAAAACAAATACTCCTGGACCTTAACAAACATTCACCCCCTAACCAACCACTCTAGACAATGATTACCATCACTTAAACTAGAAAATCAGTGAAATTATTAAGATGATGAATATTCATGAAAAATAACGGATTGAACGAGATAAGACTGCAAAGTCATTTACATGCAACAATATTTGTAAAGCTTTGCTGTTCACTGTTTTACTCCAAACAGATGATAAACTAAAGAGAATGTCTTCTTGAATTTTGGTGCAAGTTCATGAACTTGTTAGGACTGACTTTCAAGTCGGTCTTGACACTTAATTTATCATTTATTGATTATTAATAATTTTACACAGTTTCCTGACAATGTGGTGACAGTGAATCGTGGCTCTATACCAAGCCTGCAAAGTAAAGAAGATTATGACACCTGTGTAACTCAGGAAGATTACCTCAGTGAACAGTATCCAGGAGAGCCATGGATGTTAATCAAATGGTTGGGAGAAGGCAAATAGTTATAGTCAAGTTGTAATACCTCCCCCCTATTATGTTTGTAATCAGATAACTGTCAGCTGAGACGTTCTGATCGACAAACATTTGTGATTGCATGGACATATAACAAACACACAGCATATGTTTAGGGTGTATATGTCAAAATATACCAACAATGGTACATGTGACCTGTGTAGAGGATTAGTGTCTGTTTATCTCTCGTTTTGTTTGTCACAAAGCTAAAAAACATGTAAGGCGTTCTGATTTCATGCCATACAGTGGCAGATCCAGAGGGGGGCGCATCGCCCTCTTTATTTTTTGTTAAAACAAAAGAATTTAAAAGGAAAAAAATGGGGGGGGGGTGCGCCCCCCTTTAATTTTGTGAAGGCGCCTTCCCTTTACAGCATTCCTGGATCCGCCCCTGCCATATGTTAGCATTTTCTTTTGACCACTATTGGAATATCAACATTTTTTAACATCTCTTTGTGAGTTGGACTCGCTGCGTACGTAAGCTGAAATGATATTAAATAAACATTTCTTTTGTATTTATATTATAGCTCCTCATCTCAGCGGATTTTGCAGATGAAATGTCCAACGACCTTGAATGCCTCCCATCAAGAGAGAGTGTGAGTATTTTCAACAAGTTTGCCCTTGAAGTGAGAAAGGTGTGCTCTTAACCTATATGAAGTAAGGAATTTCAAAGATATCTGAGAAGTTTGAAATCTCTAAATGTTCAGCCCACACCTTATCTAGTCAAGCATCAACCCATTCAAATTTTACAGAGTGAATGTAATTTGTCATCATATTCATTGTGACAATGATTAGGACAGAGATATTAGAGCAGTTGAATGATTCTCTTTGCTTTTCCACTCAATGGCAAATTAGATTCATTGTAGCAACAACCTCAAAGTAGAAACAAGGAGTGCTTTTGAGTATCTAGTCAGTTGTAAAAGATGGTTTTCATGCTAGGTCTGTCCAGCGTTGGGGGATAATACACAGTCTTGACCTGGGTTACTGGTCATCACTGTACGGGATCTCTCTATTATCCATACATGGACTGGTATATGAATCTCTTAGCAATTAATCAGTGTGAAACTTCACTTAAAGTACAACGTAACAATTCTCTTGCCAATACAATGAAATCAGGACATATGTGTCAATCACTACGATATGATGTGCAGTGTGTATGTCTATACCAACCAAAGTACTGTTGCTAAAAGGTAACGGACTAAGAGGATGCTGTATTTCCACTCTTATGCCATGTTATTTCCACATTATTTGAATAATGAAACTTGCAAACATCATTTCAGTTAGCATAATGAAAAGTGAATTAAGAATGCCTGATTTATACCCAAAACAACTTGCATAAAAGTATTGTGCTTGACCATGTCTTGCTAATCCAACAATACTACCTAACGGGTTGTCCCCCAGTCCCAACATTGCCTGATAACTGAGGTTGGACTATACCAAATGTTCCCACACCTCATAGTAGTCCTAATATACAAATAGTGCACAGGTGAGAGGGCACTAGTGGAAATGCAGCATACTTGAGGGTATTTACAATGGTGTAACATGCACAAGAGCAGCCGAGTGCATGTTGCACAACATTGTGAATACTCGAGAGTGCGCTGCATCTCCACTAACTTCGCAAACTTAAACCTGTGCATTATATGTATTATAAAATGGTTTTGTGACCTATTTTTCACTTACCTTATTTTATGGGTAAATACCAGTCAGTTATGTATAGAATTTACATTTGAAAAACCCAAGATGTACGAAGAAGTGCTCCAAACACACTGCTAATGGCACTGAACACGAAAATTTGTTCATGGTAATTAAAATAGGTGACTGAGTGCATGCCCTTTAACTGACTGAGTGCGCATTGCTAAAGTATGCAACTGTGATGTCACTAAATGAGATTACACAGCAAGTCACAGTCATATACACTCGTTTCTCTGAGGGGTCATTAGTAGCAGGCATTAGATGGCAGTCAGTGGTAGAGACTAATGCCTGCTGGGCATGTTGGGTAAAATTAAAGACTGCTCACGTGATTGCTCTCATCCAATCATTTGATTAGGATCCATAACCATTTTATAATCATATCTATCGACTGGCTCTCTCGGTTGCAGCTGGACTTACCCAAGGTGATGGACTGGAGTGAGAAGAAGCTGCAGCTGATCATCACTCCAGATGAGACGTGAGATTTGGGTGTGTCCCATTCAGGATGGCATCTCTCTGCCCAGTGGATGGAGCTCCTTGTTTCTCTCTTTACCCTTCATCTTCTACTCCATCTTCTTCTCTTTCCGTCATTCTGGCATGTAATAAGTATTAGACTGAAATGAACTTCTTGTATTCCTGTCACAATCATTGTACTTAGATTTCAGAATTGATGTCGTAGTGCCTTTTTGATAACTCTGTGGTTGTCTAATGAAGCATGCGGACTTGAATGTGCTTTGTAAGTTGCGGTAGCACTTATTGATGATAAGAGATTATAGACTTTCGAAAGTGATAATATATAAAAGCAATGACATCAGCAGTCGGTCGGATGTAAAGGGCAAAAGCTGAGGTCCTGCTCCATGTATGCTTTTGCATGGCTGAATAACAAACTGCAGAAAAGCAGCGAAAGAGATGTAAAAATTACTACAGTGGATCTGGTCCTGAGGATGATGCACTGCCATGCCTGTCTTTGTTGCTTCTGTTCCGTGTCGTGGCTTCTGTCACCAGTTGTAGAAGATGATCTCTTTGTTTGTAAGCTGCAGCTTTGTTTGTATGCACTTTTACAAAATCATTAAGTATTCACCAAGATGGAGGGGACTTGGGGGTGCAGTATTTGAATTCTGCCTGATATGGCGATAAAACGCTCTCTTGCTCTGCCCTCTTTGCCATGAGATTTAGGTAACTACTGCTGCAAGGGTACTACATTGTCTGAGATAAGAGAATATCTGCATGAGACCTGAAGAGGGAGCCCTTCAACATATACTGTATTCATCTATTTGTTAGAAGACTGAAAGTAAGAGCTGCCTGAATCATGCAATATGTGAGCTAAAATACTAAGAACCAAAAAGTAAAAGAGGGAATCAGATATAAGAAGAATTAAGTGAAGTATTGAGAACCAAATCTACAAGAGAGAATCAGATATGGAATGTGAAGATTTGTGCTGGTCAGGACAAGGTACTGAGCCTGTCATGCAGGGCAGGCGTAAGTCCACCATAGGACTTTAAAGCAGTGGATTGCCAATATGGCATTTTCAAGCACAAATGTTGTTCTTACAAGTAACCTAAAGAGTCAATCACTTTTGTATTGTTTGTAATCATTTGCTTGTCGACACGTCTTGTGAAGAGATTTGACTAAGCAAAGGACAAGTGGCACTCACCCTTCAGTGTAAATCTGATGGGTAATCATATTACTTCACCAGCCTTGTGTGGGGATTTGCAGACAAGAGACACAACCCTTTGAAATCTTAGACTCTAATCTTGCTATAGAACTGGGTGTCTGCTCCCTCGATGTGTACCTGTCTTCTAAAGTAATGAGTGGGTACCCACTGAGATACAAATTCGTTTATATATATATCCTCTCGTCATTTTGTATGGTTTTTTTTATTCCCTTTGCATTGGCAAGTGGGTTGAATATGATCACTTTGAGGCAAGCTGTAATGAAAAGAAAAGTTTTATTCCGATGATGCCGTTGCCGTATTACAAGTTCTGGGGTAATTTTTATCTGCAGAAATTATCATATTGTCCTCTTTTAATCGACAGCTCTGAATTTTACAATGTATCCTATGTAGGATCAAGATTACTGGTAGATGGGACTGATTGAATTCTAAAATCTGCACAAAATCAGGACAAATCACAAAAATTTGCCAATTTGAGACAGAAACAGTAAAAGTCTTCCAAAATGTGTTACCAGTTGTGAGGATCCATTGCAGATTCGGCAGATCAGAGGCTTTTTAATAATTCTGCAACTGAAATGAAGAATTACATATGAACATCAAAGGGATCACTCTACCCTATGAAATACAAACAATGACAGATAAAATCATTAGACTAAAACCACAGAATTTAACTGAGAAATGAAATAGAGAGGGCTGAACCATGTTTCTCTATTTTGAATATCAACAGATATGTTTGTTGTAATGAAAGATTAAAGTACCAGCCTCTTTGTTTATTCAATTTCATTATTGGTCACCTTCTCCTCTTTAAAGCTGGAATTTGTTTAATGCATGTGGTCTTATTTGGATGCATAAGAAGAGAAATGTTTGAAGAAAGTGATTTTAGTTATTTGAGATGAAATATTGATACTTCTGTTCATTTATTATCACTGCCAATATGTTATTTAACATAGATCTGCTATGATGCATAACTTGTCATACCACCTACAGTCAAACCAGTGTATAGTGGCTACTGTAGGGAGATCAGAAAAGAATGGTCTTTATGAACAGGTGATGTGTGTAGTAAATGTCACATATGTTTCTCCCGTACATGTGTATATGCTAGAGGTTTCGGCACATGGCTAATCATTTTTACCTCCGCCAAGGAAGGAGGTTAAGTGATCATCGCATTGGTTTGTCTGTTTGCAAAATAACTCAAAAAGTTGTGAACGGATTTGAATGAAACTTGCAGGAAAAGTTGATAATGACACAAGAAACAGATGATTAAATTTTGGTAGTGATGTGGGAAAGTCTATGGATTTTTAAAGGATTTTTAAAATCTTTTGGCATAAAGGTCAATGAACTTGGGAGTTCAAGCTGCAGGTAATGGAGGTTTTCATGCGCGCACTAAAGCGCATATTCTGCTTGGGCCAGGCGCCACACAGCTGTAGATGATGTAAACAAAAGGCTTCTTTATTGGGAAATTGCATGCATGTATGGATGGAAATGAGTTGCTGGCTTGGCGGAGGTCTGTGCTCTCCGAGCGCTTTTCTAGTGTTGTAGTTTGTTTGTTTGTTTTTTGCCAACAGGTACCCATATGTCCTACATTTATTTCCTTTTCATACTAATTGAAAACTTTGTTGTCCTTAAAAGCAGGCCATTGTGTAAGATTTAGAAAACTCTTGCAGAAAAAGAAGTAACTGGGTACGATGGCAGATTATACTGAAATTGGATATTGTGGTCACTGTTGACCATGAGCTAAAGAGCAGCCACATTATGATGAGGACGTAAAAACCATGACAATTACCAGGTACTGTCAGAGACTCCAACTCTCCCGTTTTCGACGGGAGATCTCCCGCCGAAAACCCATTTTTGCAAAATCTCCCGTTCTCCCGTTTGAGATTTAATTTCTCCCGCCCTGGCTCTCTGTCTCCCGTTGGAAAGGATTTCTTACTTTATTACTATCGTGTGTTGAAAAAATAAGCCTTAGATAGTACAAGAGCGCATCTAGAACCCTAGAAACTTCGTGCTTCGCACACATCAATTTGGAGTCTCCCGTTTGCTAGGGGTTTCAGGCGGGAGAATCTCCAGATCAGAAGGTGCTTTGGGTTGGAGTCTCTGTACTGTGGTATATCAGGTTACTCACTGCTAGTATATCAAGGTACTGAAACAAAGAATCATATAGAGTTGGGGCCTGCACAACTCACCTCGTTATAGGAAGGCTTTGTGAGTTTGTTATACAGTGTATCTTAACCCTTTGGAACAAGGTTCCATTGTATTGGCCCTGGGAGAGAATTCAATAGCCACTTCCCATACGAGAGAGGTGACTGATATACACAAAATCTTTGATGTATCACTTTTCTTCAAGGGAATTTATAGCAGCCCCATGAAGCAGAGGGCTTTGTATACAGGTGGCTGCTGGGATAGATTTTGACTCTTATTTGATATCCAATATGTTCTCACATTGGTGGATGATGTTTACAGTGAGCATTGTGGTAGATATTGGGTGTTCTGAGTTCAGTAAGATTCTTCCCATGATTACTTGACCATGTAGCACAAGAGATCTGCTAGAATTCCAACTATTTACTGATTTGCAACTATCACAGGGAGGTCCAATCAGCTTTTGGGATTTATAGTCATTGCCATAGTAACTAGAATTTATGTAAATTACAAAGTGAATATCCAGTGTTATAAGACTTTGGCCCTGTTTTATTAAGAGTTATAATTGATTATATACTTGATTTCTATCATAAGTCTTTGGCAGCCTGTGTGTTAAGGAAATTTATAATTAATTATATCTTTTGATAAAAGGGGGCCCAGGGAATATACGAAGTTTATGGGATTTGTAAACATACATTTCCGCATATTTTTTTTTCATTGATTGTAGCTCTTTTGAAGAGTAAGACTTTAGTCATTTTCTAAATCAAATATTATGTGATGAATTTATATAGATTTCAGCTTTTAGTCTTGTGGCCTGTGAGAGAAAGACAACAATCTTGACTACTGTATGATGAGAGTTAGTATTGGTAGTGGTATGCCTTTCATGTCCGAATCAGTCTTGGGAAAACTTGGGGGGGGGGGCGGAAAGAAAATTATATGTTCAATTTTTGTTGTAATTTTATTGCCGTAATAATTCTGGAAGCAGTACCACATTTATTCTTTATTAGAAGCTGGGTTTAAGCAAGTGATCACTGGTGAAACTGAATTTTATCGATAAGAATAAAATTCTAATGATTACTAGTTAGTAGAGCAAATGACGAAATAGTATTCTTATGATTCATGTGCTCTGCCATTTTCACATCATTTAGCAGGTGAAAAACATTGAGCAGAAAAAGAAAATCAGTGCTTCCATTCTCCAAACACCTTGATACAGTGTAGATGCCACTGAGATTGTAGAGTCTTCCAGTATGCTAGTATCCGTCCTGCATTCTTAAACTATGAGTTCAGGCGATGGTATACTATACAACCTGTATGTTTCTTTGTTTTGATATGTTCTGTTGTGAGGGGGCAGGGATGAGATATATTTAGGTTCAGTAGCATTAACGGTTTTGGGGATCTCATTGTCTCCTTGACAGTCTGAAAAGACAAGCCTCTTTGAAGTGTATCATCATTGGGGGGGGGGGGGGGTTATTATTATGTTTTCTCTTTTTTCCCCTTTGCCTCATGGACATTGAATGTTTTTGTTTGTTTGTTTTTTGTAGACTGAGGAAACTCTTGTGACGGAACAAGATTTTTATTTTCGTATTTAATGAGAAATATGTTTCTTTCAGTCTTTTTTTGTTGTCATCTTTTTTTAAAGAACAGATGAATGTCATTATCTCAGTGTAAGATAATTTGTTCGGTCTTTTCTTGTGCATGGCATGATGCTTGGTAGACAGAAAAATCTGTCTGTCTGGAGGAGTTTTTATCATTTTTTTTACTTTAATGTGAAATTCCTTGAAGCCAGACGTAGACTCCATGGAACATGTCCCCGACGACCAGATACAGATCGATCTTTCGATTAAGATGCTTGGCGGCAATAATGCAGTGAGTGGACAGTGATTGAGTGCAGATTACTTTAAAAGAAATGCTGTCGAGTTGTGCCAATAAGAGTGTAAGTCGTCCTTGTCCACCAATGATTATGAAATGGGATGGGATGGCCTCGGATGGGGTGGATATGCTAGCATTTGAGGTGATGTCTTTTTTTGTTTGTTTGCTACTGTTGTGCTTAACACTGCATGTGGTGCAGTTGGTCATGGCTTTTGAGTGGTATGCTGTTTAGTATGACATTCTGTTTGTTTTACAGTCTGTATTTTACAAATTCAATTAGATACATGCAGTTGAGCTTGTAGTCTTAACTTATTACTTGTTTTCTACTTTTGTATGTTGGTGTGTCATGTGTTATGCCCAAATATTGAGACAAATATTTTTTTTTCCATTTAGACATTTTCTTTATCTACACAATATGTTCTTCTTGTGCTATATGTTTATGATATCTTAGCTATTTGTGATTACCTGTAACATACAAATGTGTGGTATGTTCAATGCTCTGACCTTGTTATGAATATTGTTCCGATTATGATTGTTACTTTCAGATGACATTTCATTTAGATATGTTCACTTTAATTACTGTTTGGACTGCCCATGTGTGTTTTTACTTTGTATTCCTTTATAAAAGAGACATAAGATTTAAGATACAGTGCCAGCATTCAGTCAAATGAAAATTAATGTGTTGGCTTATACTTGGCACAATCCACCATTGAAGTAATATTCTACGTATGCATGGTGCGAAGATTTGCGTCCAATTTGTTTTATGCACACTCTACCCAGGTACATTTACTGCATGTATAGCGCTAATACATAAGTGTATTTAGTCTATCACATTTGCACTGAAAAAAGAGAATATTTAATTGTATTGCGCTAATTTGGTGCTATTTCCTTCACTCATTGTAGGCTCATGGTCAGTTTGAGGATAAAGTCGTGACCAGTCAGAGCAAGAAGGATGTTAAGTTGTCTTCTTAGAGTCCTTCTGCTTCTAACTTGTCATAAGATGTCACAAAGATTTTGAAAGTATAGTTGCTCTCATACAGCCATGGACATTTCTTTGTAATACATTGAATGACAGGAGAATGATTCCTAGCACATTTTATGAATAAACTTTGTAGTAATGACAGTCATTTTGCTTGTTCTTGTAATTATTCAGTAAACTGATATGCTTAATATTGTATTACCTTCACTTTTCTTTTGAGATGTTGTATCTTTTTATTGACATTTTCTTGTTCACTTCATCATCATCGTCATCATCATCTTCATCTTCATCGTCATCACCATCATCATCATCACCATCATCATCTTCATCATCATCATCATCTTCATCATCATCATCTTCATCATCATCATCATCATCATCTTCATCATCATCATCACCATCATCTTCATCATCATCTTCATCATCATCATCATCATCATCATCATCATCACCATCATCATTATCATTGTAATTCTATCATTATCTCCTCCTAATCAATGTACAGTGCAGACCACCACCCCCACCCCCCCCCCCCCCCCCCCAAAAAAAAAATGCTCGTTTGACAGATGCCGGTTGCATTGCCTTACAATAACTTTCGTGGATATGTTGTGATATTTTCACAAATATATCATGCACTTATATGACTGCTTAGCTTCGGAAGAACAGCATCACACACACTCATACAAATTGTCTGAAGCACACATGTTCAAACAAACGCGTATGAACAAACAAGCCAGTAGAGAATTATTCTTTCCATTGACTTCCCTCTGCCATTATAGATATATTTTGTGACATAGGTAAATGTACTATTTATTATTTACAAATTAGACTTTCTCCTTTATTCTGATACCCATTGAGGCCGCCGTTCAAATCAAGCAGAGCATAGCATGATAACAGTCTCCGTTGTGTATTCCCTCTACTTTCAGTTATGTGTGAAGAAGATAACTTATTGATTCGCTATAACAGTACTCGTGGGAACGAAAACAATGATCAGATACGGAGTAGATGTGTTTCTGGGTCATTTTTATCTCACGTTCCCTTTTTTTTTTTGGGGGGGGCACATAATTATTCTCAATGGTCGGAGAAAAGTGCAGAAATGAAGTGGGATGACAGTAAAGTTCATCGGAATTTTGCAAATGAATTTCAATATCCATCCCAGCCGAACTTTCGATCGTGATTTCCTGTGATATTGGTCACGTCATCAGTTTTACCGAATCTGGTCAGGAAACACCTGTCGTAGTGGTGTCTATCCCCGAATCGATCATCACAAACTTTTCAACTCGTCAAGGGCAACAAAAATGGTTGTTGAACAGATGCGTCATAATCGGTTATCAAAGTCGTCAGGGAGGTTATTAAATTCAGTGCTGGTTTTACTTCTTATGGCTATGACGTACAGCCAGATGGAAATACTTTACTCTTTTTTTCATCTCCCCGTGATATTAAATCTATTTATGATTGATCCTCGCAGAGAGTCAGTGAAGACCTTGACAAAGTTTTATTGAGAGAGATGTTCAGAAATTTGTTAGCGGAAGTATCGTTACGATTGACGGGCCGAGGCGTGCAACAAACGTAGAAATCAACATTTACAACTGTTCTATTGTATCGCGAATATTGCATTTCACTCACCATCTTCGTGGGATTGCAGCAATACTAAACGATTTTACTCGCACATAGAAAGGTACATGATGTGTTCATTTTACTGGGTATGTTTACAGCTTTCTTCATTTTCAGATTAATGGGGGAAAAAATCAAGTTACAAAGTTGGTAACAAAAACAGTAATAGATTCAAGCCTACATCGGGCAAAACGGGAGACGGACAATAAACATACATACAAACATAGCATACAACAAACAAAAGGAAATAGTAAATGACCGTAAAACGGAAAAGAATCTACAAAGGCTCGAAATGAATCGATTTAAATATCAACATTTCCTCTATAAATCACGAGTATCAAATGCATAAAACGTTCAAAGTGCGTACAAAACTTCGTTGCTACCTGCCTGCTGGTGAGGCAGCAATTTATTTGAAGAGAATTTTCATGTCTCTCGGAAAGAAAAAATGCCCTAATATCTCGGGATTACATAACAATCGATACGTACTCGTATTTTTATAGAGGAGCTCTTTGGAAAATATTGTGCAATGAATTGGATCCGCCACTGATATCATCCTCTTGTCATTGACTGTCGTGATGCCTACCAAGGGTGTGTAGACAGGGGTGTAGGCAAAGGGTGTAGACAGTAAGGGGGGGGGGGGGGGGGGAGGAAATGTGGTTTGAAGGCTTGTACCATCGTTCCCCCCCCCCCCCCACACACACACACCGACATTGCAGCGGAACTTAAAACTCACAACAAAAAGAAAAATGAACAGTGGAATCAATATAATGACGAGGACGATATCATTTACTATGATAATTATGACAATGATAGTAAAAATTATTTCGAAGCGCTTTTACAGCAAACTGGTCAGAGAGCTATTACACCAAAAAAAAAAACAAAAAAAAAGGAATAAACAAACATCTCAGTTATGATGGGAACAGTTTGGCTTTGAGTTTCTTCTTGAAAAAACAACAAACAAACACTGGACTTGCGATGACACTCGTTACGAATATAGGTGTTACTATGGATTTAACTTGATATCTTAAGTGCATATATACTGTAACATTTTAAGTAACAAAAATATGACATCTGACTACATGTGTCACGATGCGTTTCATCGTCATGGTGTGTTATTATAGATTGCTATCTATTTTTTGTCGATATTGCAAAAACTATTCAGATTCAGCAGATTCATAATCATTACTATTATCATTGTAGTTAGCTTTGAATGAAACATTGAAATAAATCTTATCACGATTAATTTCTGTCGCATAAAGGCCTGTCAATCCTTACGGCAGATTCATAATTTCAAGCCATGAATGTTATTCAAGTAGAAAAATACTGAAGAAGTCTACAAGGGGCAAAAATCCGTAAATATCGAATATTCTGGAAGTATGTTATATATAGAAATTAAAAACAATCTCTGTACGCTGTGTCGTCATCCAGTAGACAACTATTGTCTTCTGATTATTCTTATCAGATATACCACATTTTACAAATCAAAATTGATAGTGTGATAAATCAGTAAAACGTATAATATAAATCAGTGTCACAAGAACCATTTTTTTTAGCAAACTGCATGGTGCATATAGTTACTTTTTAAATTGATTTCTCTGATGGCAGTAACAGTATTGGACAAGGCTTAGTGCACCGTCAAGGGTCGACCTCCTCACTGTCGATGATGCAGCGGGACAGGGATTGATTCCCCGTTTCTATGGATCTGTCAACGGTATCATGGGACGGCAGTCTCCCAAGCTAGAGAGCACTACCATAGAAACGGCACCCGTCGCGGCGCAGCTGGTCTCGCATCCGCAGGCCAGATCGAGCGTTGCTCCTTTGATATTGATACGTCACCCCTGGCAACCGAATTATGATCTCTGGCCAACGCGATGCGAGAGAGGGGGTGAAAACGGAGGAAAGAAGAGTCATGACTATAAAGAAGAACAAAAACATTGGCAGGGATTCATGCTGCGCGACTTTCAAAGTGTATCATAAGCTATTTTTCTCCGCCGTTCTGGAACGAGACACGCTGGTTTGAATGGACAAAAGCTGTGACCTGACTGAGGGAAGCCACAAGACTTCAATGAATACCTTTTCGATGCTGACGAAAGATGTTTGTATGTATCTTTAGGCGGATTGGGCCGTCTTTTCCTTTGTGAACTGACTGCGTTTTGTGAAAGGTGGTGAGATAGGCAGTAAGCGGACTGTATAGGGGGTAATTCGTAGATACAGCTCCTATTCATCACAACAACCCCGTTTACCAAAGCTTCGCGAATCGCCTAGATTTCACTGGGGGACAAACATTTTAATCAACAGACAGGTCGCTGCCATGCTGACTACGTTCAAGAATTAAATCGGCTTCCACTGGCTGGGAATACGTTATTCGTAATGATGGAGCAGCAAGTTTCCAGATTTGTGAACTCCTTGATTAATCGAAATGTGTATTTTCTCTACATGTGGACCGTTTAAAAGGACTTTTTGAAATGCTAGTATCTCAAACTTTGTCGACAGACTGGGCCTATTCGTAGCTCCATTCGATGCACCATGGAACATATATGATTGAACTGTGACAAGGATTTCCAGTATGCAGCTTTGGTGAGACTTTTATTGACAATGATCTTACAGTAACAAAGGAAACTACGAGAGAAGTACTCCGCTGGATCCAGTTTGTGTGATATTGCATATAACGAGAAATATTTTCGACAGTTTTACCTAACATGGACACAACATTGATTACTTATTACTTGGCCTGCAGTTCCATCGGCGTAACTCATACCATCGGAACGTGTGAATTGCAGTCACGTATGCACCTTCTTCGCCTTCAAGAATCAATGTCCCTTGGTGTTCAGTTACAGGAATTTGACTAATATATTTCATCCAACCTGAAGATGTTGCATGGAAGCGTTGTTTAAGTGTGTTCTTTAAATATGTGTCACTCCCGGATCATTCCCCGATTCGGAGGATCACTGCCTGTCGATTTCAATCACACGACATTTTTGTGATAGGGATACATCTTGAATTTACAAGACTCAATAAAATATTATTACCTTGAAGTCAATAGAGATTCTATTTATGAGATGACAATATTTTATCGTGAGGTCGTGACATTATGCGTTTCCTTGATTACATGGCGCCTACAACAACTAGGACGTACGATCTCAATAAATCAATACACTGTCAAGTGGTGAGCTGTATCCCAGTTATAAAGTTCTGATTCTCAGAATTCTTTGAACACGAAACTCCGTCATCATGACGACGACGATGGCTCACTTGCAGGATTCTCCGATGATGTCCTCATCGAGGAGGAGGATGGACTACTTTCCGCCCATCACGTTTCCGGCGACGATGTACCAGCGCCGAAAGAAAAAGTCCGCTAGAGAGCTCTACCACCTGTCTCCGCCAAACCACGACCTGATCCTACAGAACCCACCGGTGACGCCCTGGGATGAACCCCCGGAGTTCTTCCGAACGTTCATCGATACTCCCGACAACATCCGGCGTAGTGCCGAGCTCAAAGCTACCTGGCCCTTCCTGCGACAGATCGGACCCAAATGCGTCTACCGAGGGCTGCTGAGGAGAACCAAGGAGGGCGGAGGTGATGCTTTTGACTACCATAAGGACCCCAACTACAGAGCGAAGTCCAAGCACTCACACGGCAGAGGGAGTGGGAGAACTCGCTTCTTGGAGCCAGAGTGTATTGGCATTTCTCGTGGCTGTGCAAACTCACAAGAGAGTGCTATGTTTACGCCACCGTTCGCTCATTTTCAAATCACAAGCGGCTTGAGGCGTAACATCGAGTCGAGTCAGAGCAGGGAAATCTCTGAAAGTTTGAGGGCGGAGTTGACGTCGGGTAAAGTGAACGCGCCTCCTCCCAGTGAAACTCGCAGCGCCAAATCAGACGATAGTTTGCCGGATACTCGTCACCCGTGCCCTACTCCTGTCGAGGGCACGAATCTGCCAGGGAACGATCTCGTCCCGAACGGTTCGAAAGAGAGGTCGAATGGCAAACTCAGTAGGTCAGCTGCTCGAGCCAAGTTCGTACGATTCGAGGAACCCCCAATGCCGAGTAGACTGTTCAATTCAGACGTCGAAAGCCCTCAATCACAGGAAAAAATAAACATGTGTAAGTTGACGTGGCGCGATATCGTTCAAGCGCGCGTGACAAGAACGCGCCTTCCCGGCGACGAGGAGTCTCTACTACGCGCATCGGGAAGCGCGGAACCCGCGGAGGAGATTGCAGGGAGCGAGCAGATTGCATGGCGTTTACCGCGATCAACGACGACGATTACAGCGGCGGCAGCGGGACGCGGTCTTACGGTCAACATGAGGAATGTTGACAAACGCTTGTCGACGGAGAGTAGTGCACAGAACATATCATCGTGGATTGATGATGTAAAGAGAGCACAAGCGTACTCCATTTCGAGATAGCTGTCTTACAGTGTGTTCACAATTAATGTTGGCAGTAAAAAGTATTTACACCACGCCTGACCGCCCAAGTCTCATAAACCTGAAATATGCATCAATCGTGTCTTGCAATGATTTGTTGAGGTCAAGCCTTCTGCAAAAAAAAAAAAAAACAGTAAATTTTAAAGATCTCTTTGAATACTCTTTGAAAAATCTATGGGAAAAATCGTAATAATTTGAACATACACATTACCTTGTAATTACTGCGTAATTGCTCCAATTTTTGTAGGTTGTGAAATGACTGTATATTTGCCTTTCAATACCCCGTATGTTGCAGACATTAGTAATTATACCTCTCCTAATTAGATTTCTTTTCATTTGTAGTGAATTGTTAAGTCTTGGAAAGTTAGAATCAGTAATATTTTAAATCTTTATACCCTATTATTTCAATCACTTCATTATTACCACTTAGTAATTATATATTCTTCGTGGTTCTCGTACCAACGATGTGTAGTCTGAGTTTTAGGTTGCCTCTCCGTAATTAACATTCACAATATCTATAGAAAGCATAATCAACATATCACATAAAGATGACACCAACTTCGCTTAAGCTCGTCTGAAAGAGCAAATAGTTAGTACCACATGTTTGAACATGGAATACATATTTAAACAGTGGAAATTTAGAGGCATGCGAGTCATATAGTTAGAAGTGAGATTATACATTTTGGAGGGTACAGTGTATATACGTATGTAGCATACCAGTACTTTGATAAGATAACAACTCAGTATAGCTCCTAGAAGCTACAAAGAAGTCTTTGTGTTCCTTCCAAGCACAATGAAGTCGCCACCAGATATCTAGGATTACACTGCAGTCACCCATGTAAATTGGTAATGCGTTGTATTAGTGACTCTGTCGAGAAGACTTGTTCTGTTGATAAAGTAGGCTACATGTATGACAACATGTTAAACCGAGACTGAGTTGGAGAAAATCCACCGTAGCAGATATAATGCATCCTTATTTCAGCTGGGACACCAGTATGGTCCAAACCCAAATTATTATTTCGTTTGAAGAATATAAAGTTATCGCGATAACATATCAAATTTCATTAATGCGTGATTTTCCCAGAGTGCTGTATATGCTAGACAATGTTACTTTATACATTTCTTCGAAATGTGTCAATTTCAAAGTCTGTATCTCTTTACTCAACTTCAGGTAATGGCACGCCAAGTATAAAAAAGGACGATTTGAACTGTAGACCATTGCAATGAAAATGTAAATGCTACCATAGTTACTGATCGTACATTTTGATAAAACAAAAAGAAGATGAGCACACTGCTCATTTGCGAAGATCTGACGATACAATCTTTACATGCTTTATTACAGAGGTCCTTCACACCAACCCGTGTAGTTCACTTAACTTTTAAACAAAAACAAATATAAGATCTGGAATAATGGAAATACAGTCGTAAAATGGAATTTATGACAAGATTATATGAAAAACTTTAGACATATTTGTGCCTCTGGATGGGTACATCATGGAAGACACTCAAGACTAAATTACACAGTTAAGAAACTAAAACCATCGGTATACCGTCTGATTGGTTAAAAAACTATATCCATGAATTCAACTCAGGTCTAAAGTATATTTCATGCATTATGTAAATAAGACCCAAATTTCGTTTTCGTTTGGGTTTTTTCCCCACCACTTTTTGTAAACGGCACGTAAAGCGCGCATTTCGAATCAAAGATTTCAGGAAAGTCTTTTACAATCTTTCTCAACATGTAGAATTGCATTGGTATTTAATCTTTAACAATAACTAGAATGTAAAAAAAAATATTGCGTGAGTATCATCTCATGAGGAAAACATGACATCATCAAGTCATGTCTGTAAATGTAAGATGATTACCTTGCTGGTAGATTTAGCACGAGTTATGCGTAAATTAATTTATCAAGTGTGGCATTATAGTTATTTGCATGCAATATAATCCTTTGGAAGAGATGTGTTGCTTCGATACATTTTTGTGTCAACAGACGAGGTAGTTAGATTAGTAATGTGTGCGAGGTATGCAATGCTTCAGATGATAGCTAAATGTTTATCATATCAAAAATTATTATGAATTATTTGATAACTGTTGACTTGGTTATGTAGATGTGAATGACTGATTTTTAATAAAGTAGTCACCGTTTTGGATACTTTATGTTCTTGCCATTGCTTAACAATCAAAGATGTGACACAGCGAATTGTATCATTATGCCGTGTATATTTTAGTACACCACTTCCTGACGTTGATAGCAATAAATGTGTTCATTCTTGCAAGGAGTACCGACCTTTTGACTGTCTTGCGTGTTCCTTGACTTAACGACCTTTTTATGAAATTTCATGTAGGGAAATCGCCCGGCTTATATCTCATTACGGCTTATCAGGCTCGAAAGAAGATTCTTTGTAACGCACACACACTCGCGCATATATGTATGTTTATATATATATATATATATATATATATATATATATATATATATAGCAATAATAAAGTCACAACAGAAAAATGCAGGGAATGCATTAATAGCCAATCTTGATTTTGATGAATAATCCGAATTTTCGAGGATTCTTCCTCTTCATCAGGGATGACAGAGGAAGAATCCTCGAAAATTCGGATTATTCATTAAAATCAAGGTTGGCTATTAATGCATTCCCTGCATTCCTCTGTTGTGACTTTATTATTGCTATTTCTAGTACTGCCAATACGCGGAACAACTACAATATATATATATATGTATTAGCAACTGAAAACACACCTTTCACACTCACTATATATATATATATATATATATATATATATATATATATATATATATATATATATAAGTAACAAAGCTGCAACAAAGTTCATGCTGTATTCACCAACGGTTTATTTCTTCACACAAATTTTCGAGCGTCTCGCCGCCCTTTCTCAAGTGTTGTATCTTTTTATCTTGCCAACACGTGGACTACCTCATCAACATATATATATATATATATATATATATATATATATATATATATATATATATATAATGAAGAAATAAACTGGTAATGCATTTTTGGCCAATAAAGAATGAGTTTATTCGACTCGAATTTTCAGCGGCCTCCGCTTTCTTCAAGAGTCTTGACAATGACTCCTGAAGAAGGCGGAGGCCGCTAAAAATTCGAGTCGAATAAACTCATTCTTTATTGGCCAAAAATGCATTACCAGTTTATTTCTTCATTTCTTCGTGGAGCCAATACGTGAATTCTCAACATGTTTATGTATGTATATATATATATAAGAAGAAAGAGTCTCAAGTACGCCATGGATCGCCTCAGACCGAAAATTTTGTAATAAAAAACTTCTCGTTGGATTTTTTGGACATATGATGTTATTCTGATGATGATTTGAGGTTAGATTGGATATTTGTATTGAACTGAATGATTGATTTGTGTATATAAAGGAAATGATTTAGAAGATTGGTAATATGTGAAATTGCATTATATATTATATGACACATCAGGTTATTCATATAATAATCGTTCTGTTGGTAGGTCCTGACGAAGGCCCAATGACGGGCCGAAAGCTTGACAAATAAAAGGGAGACTAAGATCGAGAGCAACGTCCCGCCTCAGTCCAATTTCTTTCAACTATATGCATCCAACAATGCGGCACCGCGTACGTTCGGGACCCAGGGAACTATTTCTCACATTATATATATATATATATATATATATATATATATATATATATATATATATATATATATATATATAATACACACAACACACACACACACACACATAATCCAGTTCTTATTCTTGTTATCAGTATATCTATATAATTATCAAGTCATAATTCATTGGGGGATGAAACGTGGGTGTTATTGACAGTCAAACTGTCGAATTGAATGGCCTTTCGCTAGGGATTTTTATTTTTATTTTTTGTTTGCTTTTTTTGTTTGCTTTTTTTTTTTTGCTTTTGTTGTTGTTGTTTTTTTCATTTCCCATGCGTTAACTGTCATGATCTTCACCCCTCTCCTCTTCCCGGTATGGTAGATAGATAACTTTTATATGAGTATGGGAGAGCTATGTCCCGGATCCAGAGAGTGGGAGGGGGCGGGGAGTAACTGCATTAGATAGCCTATGTCTTGTCATGATAAATCTTAGTCTGAATGCCTGAATCAGTATTCGTCATTAATTTCAGTCTCATTACAATTTAATCTCAGTGGCTATTTCAAAATATCTATAAGCAAATGATTATGAAATGGGATTCCATTCCGCCCAGTAGAGACAAATAAGTATATTCTTCATGCATAACGGATGATTTTTGGTACATTTTGGGTCTTATTCAGTGTTATTGTTGTGACATACGTTTGTGCCTAAATCTGTTCTTCCCTGCAAGTTTACGCTGTGTGTGTGTGTGCCCTCTTATCCTATTATATCGATGCTATAACATTGGTAGCAACGTGACCTATGGAATCATTCGTTGCACCGCGTGGGGTATAGGGAGGGTTTCGCCGTACCCTTCGATGCATAATAGTCCTGCAGCTGGCTTCTGTACGTGCGCCAGACAAACGAATCGGGTCAACCCGGGTGTCAAACAATGTTGCCATGGGGGCGTGAAGCCACGGATCACGGAGCACCCCCTCTCCCTTCCCCTCCCCAGCGACTGGTGCCTGATGATCGGACGGCTGCTCCATCAAAATTAGAGCCCTTACTGTATATTATAGTCCTTTTGCAGATTTTATACTGCTTAATTCCTTCATTTCTGAGTGTTGCTCCCTTGGTCAGTCGTTTTAACTCTCGTTTCGACTTCCAATGTTGATGAAGCTATCTACCATTTTGTTATACTGATTTTCCTATTCTTCAGAATTGATTAGAATATGCGATGTAGCTATATGCGGCAACGAACAATGACATATCTTGACCGTGAAGAAAAAACAACAACAAACCCCTGGTACTGAATGTAATTCGGAACCGCATATTTTCGTTTGTTGTCCACGAATTCATATCAAAAGAAACAACACTGGTAATAAGTTGGAATCTCTTAGACATTTGTGGATGATAGGGAATATTGTTGTATGCGCCTTGCTCACGACACTAAACAGCAGTAAACAGCAGTAAACGTCACGTCTCTGGTCACAGTACAATGATCAATGATCTGCGCCCTCAGCGGCGTTCACCGCTGTGCTCTCCTGTCAGTAAACCTCCGGCTATGGATGAGTTCACAATACACCATGTATTATTGTTGCTTGGACGTGATTGCAGTCCTGAAAAGGACCTACTCAGTCTCGACTTTGGTAAGCATTCGGTAAGCAGGCCCGTAACTAGGATTTTTTATGGGACGGTTCAGAATGAGGAAAAGTGGACTTTTTTGTTGTTGTTGTTGTTTCTCCTGCCACTTCCGGGTTTTATCGGCTGACAAGCAAAAAACAAAACTAAACTAAACTAAAACAAAAACAAGCACGGATTCAGCTTAATTTTCTGGTTCGCCACTTCAATCGCCTAATAAAGATGGTTTATTTACCCTTCCATTTCTTTTCTTTTTATTTCTCCTATTTTTTTTTCTTCTGTTGGCAAACGGGGGATGGGGGAGTTTCGGGGGTTCTCCTGAGGACGGTAAGAACATGTCTGGAAATGTTCGGACTGAGTAGGTCATTTTCATGATCCACTCACATCCAAGAAATAATACATGGTGTACAGTGAAACCACCCATCATTTACTGTTCTACCACCGTGGAAAACTTTTAAGAATATTTTAGCCATCTATAATCTGCCTACTGTTCTCCCTACCACTTATCTTTTGAATTAATGTGTGATGGATATATTGTGTTAGATACGAAATCATTGACACCTTCACAGTGTTAATTTCAAAGTTTTGTTTGTTCATGATAACAGATCAAACCCTGGGGCGTTAAGAACTTATGAGTCATCATTCTTGGTATTTACTGAAGACTCAGAGAGAGAGGGGGGTGGGGGAGGAGATAAAAAGGAGATTAAAAAATATACTACAGGTAGTATAGCAGCTTATAGCTTCGACAAAGGCAGGCTCGATTCCAACTGCAAACGTGTTCACTACATATTATCTCTAGTTATGTGTATGAAATAGAAACATTATAATGCACTAACAGTCGCAATAGAATTTATGAGTAGGGCATACTTCTTATCTTTTAGTGTAGGCCCTACTCTAGACTTTTAAGAATGCATAATTTGCACACTTGAAACGTGATGATTTCTCTTTATATCTTTACAATTTTAACAATGAGATAAAAGCTAGAGCTTATCTAGATACTTATTACCACGTATTTAGAAACACATAGGTTTACAGAAAAAAAAGTGCTTAAACGTGAAAACAACAACTGCAATGCATGCACAAAACACTAATGGGCATAAAGTTTTTGCAGAAATTTTACTCTTACACAGACAAGAAATTTGATATTTTTCAATATTGACAAATCCGTGAATGTTTCCGTTATAAATGAATAACACAAAATGAACAACGTATGTCTTTTTTTATGTACGTTTCCAAGAACTCAAGGCAGTGTCCATTCTAATTAATAAAGACTTGCAGGCATATTTTGGCTATCGTTTCCTCATGAACTTAACATCTTTTGGAGTTAATTGATTGTGAAAGTGACATAAATTATTATGTAGGAAGCAAGACTATAGGAGCATCAATTATAATGCGCACAAGGTTTAGAGGTATATAGTTGTACTTTGTATGGTAGACAAAGCGGTCGAGTTTATTTTCATTATTTTTTTCAAAGTTATGCATTCAATATGTCAGGTAGTTCTTTAGCCCAAGAAGTGAACGCCACAAATCACCTCTTTGTAGTACCGTTAAGTCAGCAAATATCCCCCCTTCTTTACGGTCATTTGTATAACAAGTTACATTTTTTCTCACACTTCGTCAATATTTTTTCACTCCAGACATTCTTCACAATTTCCCTTTTTCTTTTCGTTCTACACTGAAGTTCCATCTATAATATAGCATGACCACGTCCAAGTCAACTCGTCATCCATTATCCCGTTCACTTTCACCTTCAATGTTACCTCCTGTAATACTGCAACATAATCATACATATGTCTGTTCTCCTTCTTTCCAATCGAGACCAACTCATTTACTCTCATCACTTTTCTACATCTACCATCTCGTCATCCCTCACCTCCCGTTGCTTCATTTTGCCTTACCAAATATTGCCTTTTTCGCTACTCACGCCGTGAATCCTTTTGTAAACCCCACCTCTCTTGTCTTTCTCACCGTATTTCCATTCATCCCTAATCCCTTAGCTTTTTTTCTAACCAGTAAATTTTCCTTTGTTTTCAGTCGTTACCTCTCATTACCTTTTTTTTCCTGCCACACAACCATTTTCCTAACCCTTCTCTCTCCCCTCTATTTCATCCTTCATTCCCAACCACCCTCTTCCTTCTATACCCCATTACACCTCATTTCTTCTTCCCACTTACTCGTACCATTAACTCCCACTTCGTATAAACTCCGCAGCCCTCTTCTCTCCACCTTTCTCCACTTTCTCCCATTCCCCTTCGTTCTCTGGCCCTAACTTACACCTCCTCCTCCTCCTCCCCCCAGTCGGCTACCCATTCTAAGAAGCCCTCTCTTCTCCCATCTCGTTTATCCCATCCTTCTCCCCTCTCATCTCGTCTAACATATACAAATTCTTCATAACCCTCTTATTCCGTTCCGCCCCTCTGCCCCTTTTCTCATCAACCCTTTTCCCCCTCATTAGTCTTCCGACAATTTCTTCTCCTTCACACTCAACAGCGATGGCGTCTTCTTACTATCATTTGGTCTGATGAATCACGAAATATATCTTTGTCTATAATCTATTATTTTTACTTTCCTCTTGACAATTTTACTCTTACCAACTCTTTCTCTTTTCTAGCTCTTCTCTTTTCATTCTTTCCTGTCTTTCTGTTTGTCTGTCTGGTTCTTCTGACCAATATCCGACACACTCTTGGCCATTAATGCTCCATTCTATAACTTCCGACTTGCCCTGGGTTAAAGGACGAATCTTTCATCGCCTTGAATCTAATTACCTCCCCATTCCCCACACTTTTTTTAAGTAACCCTCTTCTCCCGAGATTCTGATGAACTCATCGACTTAACATAGGACCCAGTCGGCAGGCAAAGGGTTAATCCTTTAATGTGTCGCATTTTCTCGAAACATTTGGAGAAAGCCCGCGAAAAGAGAAAAGACATTCTTCGTGGAGCGTCGGGTTTGTACGGCCTGTCCGTCAATTCGCACTATTTCAGTGCAAACTTGCCTTCATGTACTCGACAAAACTCAAATGAAGCGAACTGTATTCATTGATCCATTAGCCTCTTGTCAGCTGAAAGGAGAGCAAATAGATAAATCCACCATGCAACTGCGTGGGATATTTCGTGACTATTTGCCCTCGGTGATCGTAACACCAGACCAGGAGAGAGTGTGTGTGCATGTGAGAGAGGGAGAGAATTTGAATCATGGAGAGATGGATAGAAGGTTATAATATGTTTAGAGATGAAGATAGGATGAGGCTATTATTGTCACAATATTTCGTGTGAAGATTGTGGAGCACCAACGTACTTGCTAAAATTAATTATGATGTCATAATTTAGTCGGTCATCACATGGCCGACATAGAGACACCGAGAAAAAGAATGGGCGGTGATATAATCTTGTCTTCGAGAGGGGAGAGACTTGTGTGTTAATGAAGAAATGAAGAGAGAGAGAAGGAGGACAGAGAGATCACAGACAGACAAAAAATAGATAAAAAGATAGATAATATAGATAGATAGATAGATAGATAGATAGACAGATGGATAAGTAAATAAATAGATAGATATATAGATAGATACTGTAGGTATATATATATATATATATATATAAACATATATATATATATATATATATATATTTATACATATATATATATATATATAGATAGATAGATAGATAGATAGATAGATAGATGATGGTGATGATGATGATGATCCATAGCATTTGTATAGCGCCATATATCTGTTATAGAAACATAAAGGCGCAGAGAGATACTGTAGATAGAGAGATGAATAAATAGATAGACAGATAGATAGATAGATAGATAGATAGATAGATAGATAGATGAATAGATAGATATATAATATGAAGAGAGAGAGAGAGAGGAAAAGAAATTGAGGGAGAGAGGGAGAAGGGATGTACGAAACTTTGTCATGGTCAGTGAATATGTACAATACTGAGGAATCTTGTGCGTAAGGTGATGTAGACATTATAAAATCGCAGAAGAATTATTTCTTATAGACCTATTATTGTTACCTCAACTTTACACGCATTCACATAACTTGCTAATCTGTTTTCTTATTAAAATCTTAGTTATACATAATGCCGTGTCCTCATCTCTTGATTCTCAATGTCAAAGGAATACGAGAACAGATAGAACGAGGTCAACATCCAGTTTGTTTGTACATCTGTTGCTACTTATAACGATAAAAAATGCGTTTGTGTCTTATCAATGTGTTTTTTTTCTTCTCCTCATTCTACACCATAATCATTTCCTTTTATCAGCAAACAAACTGCAGCTTAATATCAGGTAGAAAGTCCGAGAACAATCTGATGTTCTTTTGTTCGTGACAACATTAAAACGCAACACAATGAACTTTGCATGTTCCTGGTGGGGTGCAGCGAGGTGTCAAAACACAAAGTGTGATTCGCGTTGATCATTATGATTTACTATCTTTGAAAAGTAAATATAGGCAAAGGCGCCTCGAGGAGACCACGAGATATCACACAATCTTATCACACATTAAAAAAAAGACAACAGCTATCCACCACTTGCTCGTATAAGGTAACTCTCCGGGGGTTCCCCTTTAGAAGACCCTTCCCTGTCCCCAAGATTTGCAATCACCTGAAATGTTATTCAACACTATTGTAGATGACTATCATGAAAGAGCTTCCTTTAAATTGTTACCATTATCATCATAAATATTGTCATTATATTCATTATTGTTATTATCATCATTATCATCATTTTCAGATTAACATTACTATTGTTATTATCCTTATCAGTATCATCACCATTATTACTATAATCATCGTTACATTTTGCATCGCCACAAGAAAATTAAATAGAAGGACACTCACTGGTATAGCCGCGGTCACTCTGGCAAAAGATGGAGAAGCTTAAGATCGCGATCTTTAGGACTCGAAGTTTTGCCAGTGTGACCGCGCCTTGCGTGTCATTTACAGCACAGCTGTATTTTGGTGCATACCCAGTAATGTAAAATGTCTCAGGCCATTAAGGCGTCCCATGACTGACTGAATTGTGTGGGTATGAGTTTCAAAAGTATAGTGTATAATGTTAGATTTCAAGGGCTGTGTGTACACATAACAAACAAACATACAAACACTCACACAAACAAATAAATCAAAATGATTGATGTGATGTGAGAACTGTTAGTGTTGTGTGAATGAATGTCAACTTTGTTGAGGCCTTGCTAATGGACCGGTCAATGATGTCCTTGCCACGAGCTGATGGTGATCAAGAAGTTGATACAAAACAACAGAAATTACAACGACAGAAGAAGTAAAGCCGATGGTGACAGTAATGACGATGACAACGGTGATGATAATTCTAATTTGTGCAAGACTACTGATAATGACAATAACAATGAGTGTAAAAATAGTGATGATAAATTAATAATACCACTGTGAACGATGAATTAATAATAATGATGTCATACCAGAAATGATGATAATAATTATAACTAATGTTAGGATCATTTTTGTTAGCTATTGTATCTATAAATGCAATAATTGTTAGAAAAAAAGTATCTTCCAAAAAACGTGATGCTTGTTATCGCTATTAACTCTTCAAAAAAAAAGTAACTACAAAGTAAGTCTTAAAGTAGATATAGACACGGTGAACCCAATACATCTCATGGTCATCAATATTGACCATCCGGACACCGTCCACTCAATTGTCCTTTTTGGAACTCCTTCCACGTGAGTGATAATTGACTCAGTATTTACCAGGATCTTCGTCCCCTCATCTGACCGCCATCTTAAACAAACATGGCGCTCTAACGTGTAACGAAGCTTGTTTGCTCGCTCATTACGCCAGGGGTCTTCTTTTCTCCATTCCAAAACGGCAACATTTGCAAGTCGTCCTCTAGAGAGAGAGAAAGAGGGGAGAGGGAGAGGAGGAGGGGGGAATCGGGATTGCTGGACGCCAAACGCGATGATAACTCCATAAGAATACAAAGAGTCTGTAGAACAAATAAGGAGAGACAGACATTTACGTTTCATTATCTGCACATCCGATGATTAGCTTGCTTGCTTGCTCTCTCGTGCCTCCGAAAGGTAAACACAAGCTGGATATATGCCTTGAACGAAGTATGTACAGAAGTCAGTAACATTCCGAGGAGCACCTGAGTAAAGCTGAACAACCCCCCATGCTGGGCAGTGGATTAACTTCTCGTGAGTTTTATCATGATGTCGTTCAGCTTTTATTCGCATTTAAGCTGAAGCGTTGATAGTTAAAGGATGCCAGGGCTGCTAAACAAAACTATTTCGAACAGTATCATTGCTGGAACGTTAAAAACCCACCGGAGAGAAATCGGAAAACGATATGAGTACATGAGCAGTGAGAGGGAGGATGAGGAGTACAAGAATGAAATTGGACTGGTCACGAATAATGCCGACGAGGCCTTAAGAAGAATGGTGAACAAAGCTGCTGATGCGTCACATTTTTAATCTATTTAGTCTATGAGAACGGGTGATGAGAACTAAAGTAAGAGCAAAGCCGTCCGAACTATACCTCGACACTTAACAGTTGGTCCTCTTTATTATTAGCTGGTAGTGTTCATCTTTCCTTGCTTTATCAAATCTAGGACGTGCTTAGGTGAATTTACACCTATTTGAAGTCGTCTCGATTTGATGCGATCAGTTGTCAAGATTATCCCAATCTAGGATGGAAAACCTACAGACGATCTGGTCCTCACCTATCGACGAATCGCCGGCTTGTGTTATCGATAATCGTGTTTACGCAGTACCGATTCAGCGTCGATCGATGGCTGGGATCTTATCCTAACGATTAAATGGGTAAATATCACCTTGGAGGAAAACGAAAATCACTCAGTTATTGATGCTAATGTTCAAGACCACAGAAGTCCAAGGTTCAGCCCGGAGGAAGGGGTGAATGGTAACAAGTGTTAGTAGTGTTTGACTCTGCTTTGAGATTTCACGTCCGTCTGCCTCACTTCATCACTCTGGAACATTTATTGCGCGGCAGACGTATTTTGAAAGGACAGGAAATTTCATCTCACCTTCGTTGAACTTGATGTGTATGGATTCTTACTTTACGCATAAACAACAGTCTGTCAGAGGAAACACAAAACAAAAGGTCGTCGAGTGGTGATTGGAACTTATGTTTTTGCTTTGATTACACTGGAAATTGACGTCTCCATTAACCCTCTGTTGTCTGGACAAAATCACGATATCTTTCTTGGTGACTGAGATATTGCATCGAGTACTAGTATTGAGAATCCTCACGTCGACGAGCACAGCTTTGCGTGAATTTGAAAAGAAATGGAAGTATACAGATAAGATATCTCCTTCCCGTCTAATTTCGCAATTTCAATCTGTACTTCAGTCCTTCTATACATACTAACATGCTGACTGATTTTTGTTTAAAGAAATAACCAAAACTCGGTATCAATGCATATTCCGAACAAAAGGCCGTTTAATGATACTTGCAGACATTATGTGGGCTCAAGAACAGAAAGACGTGTTAGAGTGACGTCACTTTTCAATATAGCATGGCTGTTTCATTAGCGTGGGCTGCGAAGTTAGCGGAAATTCGACCAGAGGAGAAACCTATTGAATTGTCGTTTATTACTTTTGACCCTTCGCGCCTCGGAGGTGGGAGCGTCTGTTTCGCGCCGCATCCCACACTCAGGCTGCCTCCCATCACCATGGCGACGGGGGAGAGAGGAAGCGCGCCATCGCCGCGACGTGTTTCGGTCGTCTGCGGAACCAGTGTTTTCAGTCAGAAGTATCAGAATTATCGGCATTTATCGATGTCGGAAGCCGTGAACAACGAAGAGAACAGTGCGACGACTGATGATGATCGGGGGACACCTGAACCCGGAGGTAATGAAATTAATAACAATGGTCGAACCATCAACGGAGATAAAGGAATGCCATCACTGCCTCATAGGGATAGTATCAAACGCAGAGTCAGTTTTGCCGCAGAGACTGACTCAAGTGTGTTCTCTCCTCACCTTAGTGATGTCCAACATTACTCCCCCGTTTATCCGCGTCGTCATCGCATCGCGTCATTGCCGACTGATATACCAGTAGCTAGTCAACGAAAATCGTTCTCGAGCTCTCTGCTCAGCTTATCGGGGGAGAGCGATATGGCGAAGAGTAGCACCGTTATGTCTCGCCGCCGTCAGACCTCAGCCGGACCCGACCCCAGCGGGGGAAGAAATCTCCTGCCGGCTGCTCGCCGACAATCTGCCGTCGGCACTATACTCCCTCCGACCAGCGCTCAGTCCGGCGAAGAAAATACCAGATCTCGGACGAGAAATGGACTCTGCAAATCTGCACCGCCGCTTCTTAATCCCGCACCTCATCGTCACGATCAGGAGAATTCGAGGCCAACTCACAAGACTTTCAACTACGTCTACAACGACGAGCAGAAGCGCAGTGAAATGATCGAGAAGCCAATCATCGGCGGCATACTCACGGGCGATGAGGAGGTGGACGAGGTGGTGGACGTGCTCTCCGATTCTTTTCCCGTCTTTAGTGATGACGACGAAGATGTTGTTGACGAAGGCAACTTCCTTGCACCGATTACGGAGCGGGCGTTGAGCACGACGGGCGAGGAGTCGACGCACGATCGAGGGCTGCGAATTCTGCGGTGGATCATGGACGAGCAGGAGCGGCCGGCAAGCCAGGGAGCTCGGATACAGACTGCCGCTGGAAGTCATTCTAGCGCACGGGGTAAATTAGAGAGTGCCGATCTTGTTGCACAGACGCAGGAAAGAAAACTCAAACGATCGAGCTCGAGAAATAAACTTCTCGGCAAAACCTGAAGTCGATCTGGTTTCGTGCCTTCATGTGCCTCTGGAATTGCCAGTTTGAGGATCACTGTATTCAAACAAGTGCAAGATGACCTACGCAGATTTGATGTCCGTGAATTCTGTCGAAGCCATATTTACCGTGAATATGGCGGATGAGTGGATATAGACAAGACTTTTTGGGACTTCAGAAGTTCTTTTCACTATTATGGTGTCAGATGAAACGAAACAGGTAATATTTAATGTAGGCGACCTGGTTTTGGCACAATGCTATGAAATGGAGCCAAAATCAGTTCTACACATCATTATTTGTTCTGCCATGATGCTTTTATGACATTATGACAGAAAAATGCGTATGCCTATTTTACCCTTTTTCCTTTGTTTGTTTGTGTGTTTATTTTTTGCTGTTTGAACACTGGTGTCTGAAATACATTTGATTTAGAAAATAGTTTATTTTTTTTATCTCGTCTTTCAAAGAGAACGCCACTGTTTGATTCTTTCCATATGATTAAGAAAACGAAATAGTTTTTAGCTGCGGCTACCAGTTTCTGTGACTCAGTGAAGTAAATATTACACATTATGAGATAGATGTATATGTTAAGCTACTTAGAAGTTGTGTATTGCATTTTCTGTACACAGAGTGAAATCTTTGTTGATAAGACTCATAGTCTTCCATGCCAGCAGGTCGCTGGTTTGTTCTGAGACTAAAAAGTACAGAAATCCTAGACTTGAAAATGTATGGTTAACATGAAAAAAGAAACAGAGATTTTTTTTTCTTGCGCGCAATTTCGACATATTCGTTTGTATCTTTTTTACATCAACTTCTCACTGACTTGATTTATTACAAAGCTAAAGCTGTGTAAATGTTTAGCAATAACACATAACACAGGGTAAAAGTAATCTAGTAATTCACTCGATGCTTATCAATGTACTAGTAGTAACAAAAGAAATCAAGAAAAAGAAAGCACGTTTCAATGTAATTTTGGCATTGGACCAGTCGACATTGTGAACAGATTAAAAACGTACATGATGTCTGTTTTGTAGGATAAACCAATAAGGCAATACCAAGTAATCTATGTCATGTAATCAACTTAGATTTCGCTCAAATTATGAAGGTCGCGACATTTTTGTCAACCAAGGGACTACCTCATTTGCTTAGTTATAACATTCAAATATTGTGTGACCAGAGGTGGAATCTATTGCAATACTCATTATTATAATATAACTGAACACATTGCGCATAGCACAACACTTCTTGTTGGCGGTAACACTTCTGAGGTGTTCTGATACATGGTGGATGTCAAAGATATCATGATGTAATCATACTGACTTAGTGGGGCAGTATGATTACATCATGATATTTTTTCTCTTTTTTTTTGAGTGGTTCACAATATACAAGATTGCTTTTTAGTGGACCTCTCAATTCTTTTTTTTTCTCAACTGAAGCATAACTTTGTATTTTTTTTTACCAGTATGCATTCTTTTGTTTATCTGTATCACTTGATCTTTTGCAAAGTCGAAGGTTTATGTTTATGATGTAATTCCAGATTTATTTTGTGGTGTGTGTGTTTGTTTGTTTTTTGGGAAAACAACAACAAATGAATTGAATTGAATTGAATTGAATTGAATTGAATTGAATTGAGATCATGACTATAAAACAGAAACAGAGTTTGTCTTTCATCCTCTCAAGCAATTTACGGTATGAATAGTTTGTATTGTGTGTAAGTTATCCACTATGCATGTGTTTATGTAAATGACTGTTTATGTGATTACATACCGATACGTTTATATTTATAATATATTAATATATCAATCATTGATGCAATATTGTTCAGATTACATAATATTATGTAACATGAAATATAACAAAATGTGTGAAAAGAACTGAATGAATTCGGTGTAATGAGAAAGTATGTCTATTTCAATGCACACTTAACGAGCACCAATAAGTCAATGTATCAGTCCACATTTATATTGATGACAAGGGTGAGGATGACAATGACAATAATGAGTAAGTAGAATGTTAATACAACAAAACTGCAACTTCGACCATTATACTACAAATACTTACGTTGGTTTTACTGATGTTTATAGTTCTTTTGATAATGACTGTTCCTACACTTAATGTCATTGCTATCAACTTATCTTCATTGTCATCAATATTGATATAACATAAACATCGAGATTTTTTTTTTATCTGTGGGACATTGACGATTATGATTAAGCGAAAATGATGAATGTTTTTTTTATTTGTGTAATGACAAAGGCATCCTGAAAACATGTCAAAATCAGCAATAAATGAAAAAGACTTCTTGTAAATAACTTGTAAATTGAATTGAGCAATCCATTACTTCCTACTTTAATTGGTGGATGTTGGGTTGAGAGCTAGAAACGAAACCAGCTGTGACTGGCTTCCTTTTTTTAACATTTTCCATCTGACAAGGTAGCTGGATAAGCCGTATTCAGCTGCACTAGACCACTAGCCAGTGGCGGATCCAGAGGGGGACGCAACCGGCGCACGCCCCCCTTTATTTTCCGTTAAAAACAAAAGAAATAAAGAGAAAAAAATATGAAATGAAACCCGGAAGTGGCACCAGAATTATTAGTCACGCCCCCCCCCCCTTTACAGAATTCCTGGATCCGCCCCTGCTAGCTGGTCTTCCATGGGGTCCAATTGTATGAACTTGGGGCGGACCACTTGAACGAATGAATGAACGAATGAGTGTAGTGCATATCTACGACATGGTATAACATTTACAGAATACAAGAAACATGGATGGAATACAGTAGGGAAATGTTCGGTACTGAAATGCTAAAACTTCACTGAACTTTGACAGTAACATAAAGAGTAAAATAGAAGATGATAATGATTCTGGTTGTTATGGCGACGATGACTCAGGCGTAGACGAACGAGAAGGTCTACATACTGCCTCCGATGATGGGGGAGATTATAGTGACCATGAGAAAGGAGATGAAGCTGGAGATGATTTTATGACGATGACGACGACGATAATGATGATGATGACGTTGATTATGATGATGCTGTTGATGATGTCGTTGATAATGTCGTTGATGATGATGATGTCGTTGGTGGTGATTTCTTGCGTTGTGGTATGTCTATTTAGCATAATAAAAAAGCCATTTCACATCCACAGACTTTTTAATTGAGTAAAATCAAACAAGCGGAAGAGTGACTCTAATTTTAATAGAATGAATTCAATGGCAGTATGAACGTTATCAAAGACTCATTTTTCCACATGATTTTATGAATAGAAATATCGATCTCAATCACAAATTCACATCTGATCGGACAATGATATCGCCATATTACAAGACTCACCATTACTTAATGGCACCAAAAGTTTCACACAATTTCTTCTCCTTTTAAATGAACTCAAGAAGAGGAGCTGTTGTGGCTCCATGGATAAAATTACGGACAATCAACACTGCAAAAAGTCCGGTGTTAAATAGTGAACACCGAGCTGGTGTTAAATTTTAGGTGCTCATTTTTGGTGTTAAATCAACACCTCCGGGTGTCATTTCCAAATTTTAAATTGTTTTTTGAAGAGTTTCTTAGTAACTGCACTTCTAGTTGATTTTTGATTTAAACAAGACGATCAAGAATTTTACATTAAAATATTAGATTTTTGAAAAAAATGTGAAAATCAATTTACACCAAAGTAACACCAGCTGGTGTGGTCTCTTATTGAAGCTGGACGGGTGTTAAACCATTGATACTAACACCAACAAATATCAAATCAACACAATGTGGTGTCATTTTTGAATTAACGCCAGTACAGTTTCAAAATAACACCAGGTAAGTGTCAAATTAACACCACGAAGTGTCAGGTGAACACTTTTCAACACCATCACAATGCATTTTTAACACCTGTGGGTGTGGTCCTCTATTGAAGTTTGATCGGTGTTAGATTTAACACCCATGGTGTTAAATCTAACACCGATGTTTTTACAGTGAACCATACGGTCCCTGGTTCGAGACCCCTGATTTGCAGCGGTTGTGCCTCAGGCTGAACAATGTTATTGATCCTCATCACTGCCTCGTCCTGCGGAGGGGCCTTAGTGCTGCGTTGACACCATGTTCCCGGCGGCCTCGGCAGCCCCGTTTGCCCGAAACGTAATGTGCCGTCGGCAGGTTGGATATTTTCCTTTTTTCCCTCTCCGTATTCTACTTCTGTTAATACGATCGAGGGTATCCTCGCTCTATAGGTGAACATGTAGCTATCAGACGCCGCTTTCATGGCTCGCCGTGAGTTCGGCGTCTGACCCTCCGGCGTCTTGTCAGGCTATAGACTAGACTATACATATTTTGCCCGTCGCGTCACCCAACCGCCTCCAAGTTTTATTACGGTCCATTACGTGCTGCTACGTTTTGTTGCGTTCAACCCACTTTACTACGGCTTATTAGGTTTCTCATCAGCACCGTGACTGCCGTGGTATTATTGTTTTTTTTTTTTTTTTGAGGGGGTAATTTAACATTCTGACACGGCATCCACGGCAATCTCAGACTAAACCACGTCTGCCCATTCCGTTCCCCCACCTTGTCTCACGTTCATTCCGTTTTGTCCACGGTGGCCTGAAACGTGATTGCCGTGGCCATCGGGAGCATGATGTAAACGTAGCATAAAGTCGTCAGTCCTGTGGTTGATCGCTTACAAGCATTCACTATTTCTTTCACGCTCATACAAAACAAATCAATTCGATAAGAATTATCTTTAAAAAAGGAAACTTTATTCTTCACGATATCGTCCTACAATTTCAACGATTTGCAGTAATGACATGGAAAATATAAGGATCTCATCGATATTTTTCATATCTTCAGTCAGTAATCAAATCCCGTTTTAGACATGGACATTACTATATGTCCCTTGTAATTATTGTCATTTTAATCTAATGACTCGAATCTATTCGAAATCCGATACACATTATGAAGCAAAGAAACTGCTCAGTTCTGATATTTACAAGACTGAGAAAATAAAAGTGAGCAGCAAGCATCTACTATTGAGACCTTCAGATTACATCATTGGGTTCATGTCAGCCGGAACAAAGAAGAGGATAGCATGGATCGAGATACAACCGACTAGTTCCCTCTCCTTCACGATGTACTTAAGTTATTTTCGTCGCCAATGTCCACATTGTGGCATCGTCGACTTCCTTTACCTAAAAAACAGTAAACTATGGATAAGATTGGAAGAAGTAGGACGCGAGAAGTTCCATGCAACGGGGTGGAATTTAATCATGCTTCATTTCTACAGTTGATGAAATTATACGTCTCCTCGAGGGAGACAATTTCCCGACTCGCAATTTTTTATTGCTTCTCGGCAATGTCGTGTCGTAGGATTTTTTTTTTCTCATGTAAAGTGTCAGGCACATGATGTCGATAAGGAGAAGTTATCTAGGTACAAAACTGATGAAAATCAAGGGACGAATACCAATTTGACTTTGGTCATGGCCATAGATATATTCACGAGAACACATCTTCGAATCAAACTGTCCCTTGCCTTGCAAAATGTGAAAATAAAGTCTTGACGTTATTTCAACATAATGACGATAATTATAATTAATTGTGCTTACATCATTCTTTTCCGTACTTTCTAGATAAAGATCATAGTCTCCAGATGTGCGACTTGAGCGTTGACTGGGTCAAATGTAAACATTAAATTTCAAGCCATGGACCATTAATGATTCATAAGTGCAGGCGCAAACTATCATGATCCCGAAAAGGCTGCTTCCCCATAGTGATTGATTTCTAGAGGCCTGGAAGTTGGTGTGGCAGTGATTATGTGCAAATATACAGAATGAAATCCTTCTGCGGCGTGACTCCCTCCCTCGCGTCATGGCTTAATTAATCGCCCCTTTCTACCTGTCAAGCCCCTGATTCTCTCCGAAGAGATTACAAGGAATTCGGCTGATAAAAATGTCGGAAGAGTTGAATACGTCAGTAATCTGCACTGCCGACACCTTTTACGTCAATCAATATAGAAGGCTGTGTACGCTTTGACGCCAAGCTCGGCATGAATCTCATCCGGTCCGTTTAAAATAGAGTACGCTCTCCCAATCAATATTGATTTTTCCCCAATCTTCGACATTAGCAATGCGAATAATTAGCAGACACCAGCAATGAAGCCATGTAAAAAGCTATATACCTAGGCCAGTGAATCGCAACTTGCCGCAAACCCTACGTCTTGAAACTGAATATGCCATACAATCATCGTGGGACACATGCAACTGAAAAGATTTGAAGCAATCGTGATAACAGGCAGAGTAGATGTCTCAGCAACTTTAAGCTCATACAATTATTCTTATTCGATGAAATTACAATCCTCGAGTTTTAATTTGTTCTTACGTGATTCCTGTATTCAATGTTCTGCTTCACTTCGCTCAAGATTTGCAACATTCCAAAATAAATCATACTCACACACTCGTCCACCGACCCTTAGTGTATACGTCATCTACAGTCAAGAAAACAGCCTACACAGGATATTGTTTGTGTCTAAAGCAGAGATTGGCTGGAGTTCATCTTTCAAAATTATTTCCCACCACACTAAATCAAACTATACGGAGTAACTGCTATGAGCGGTTTATAAGCTAACGAGTGTGCTCGAATGCCGTATACATATTGTTGGAGCAGAGCAATGCTTAAACTGTGATTAAACCCATGTTATCTTGGCAGATATCGGAATGTAGCAATTTGGCTGATTTTTTTTTTTGTTGTTGTGATATTCGTACATGTCTACACTGAGTTCTCCTCGCGATAAGGCCTAGCAGACAATCATCTGTGCATGAAATTTGATTTCACATGGCTTGTTTACTCACTGAACGTTGATCATTTAAACAAGTCACACATTATCGACAGCCAAAGAGAAAAGACATAAAGCGGAATATAAATGAATAGCACAAACAAAGAAGCTTCAAAGCCGGAAGCTATGAGATTAGAAAGGCTTTATACACTCCAAAACAATCAAATAACAACAAACAATGAATGAATAAGGAAACAGACACGAATTCTTTATGATTTTCTGGCTCATTTGTCAAAAAAAAGAAAAAATCACACCTTGATACAGTTCACTATACTCACTCTGTGCTCACCTATAGAGAATAATACTATGTCAACACGTCTATGTGCTCACACAAAAACCACCGTTTTTACCTAAAGGGGGCGCTACGCTACTGTCTTCTCCAGAGCCTTCTATTAGAAGGCTCTAGTCTTTTCAGTGGTGCTGGGCGATGATTTAGATTTGATCAATGAATCATGAATTTGGGTATCAAGCAAACGTGTTGCAGTGTCATGGCAACTGAAGTATGTTCCTCCCCACTTCTGCAATTCTGCAATAAAACGCAAAGTTTGCAGAGATGGCTCTATTACTTACGGATGAGTTGATGCTCTAGATAATCAAAAAGATGCTGGATGACGTGCAGTTGTCGAGGTTACCCCGACATCACGACATCAGGAATTGTATTTGCGGAAGTTATTTCATTATAAGTCAGAGTATAATCCTTATCATTTTGCATTTCCCTCTACAATCAACAAATTACAGGTGTAATTCTTCCAAGAAATGGCATAAAGACAGCAGTACTATGACTGCAGAAATATTGTGTGAATAGCATTGAAAGTCCTTAAGCTTGCATTGATGTCAAGCTTTAGTGGTAGGATTGGTACTCTACAACGTGTGGAGCAAGGAAAGTATCAATATGAGTGAATAAGTTTCCGATTTCCACATCCCCCCCCCCCCATCAATGTGCAGAGACGTTAATTTTGTTATTGTTTTGATATGCCGTACATAAAAACGGTTTATTATTACTTTTATCATCATTATTATCATTATTAATATTATAATCTTCATCATTATCATGATCATCTTCATCATCATTATCATTATCATCATTATCTTCATCATTATCAAACTAACATATCAAACTAACATGTGACATCATCAAATGGCAGACTTGCAATCCTGAAACCAGTCAGTATTATGGAATGTGTATTAATACGCCATCTTGAGCGTGACAGGATACTGACTGACGTTCATGGCATAAACAAATGCCACTGAGATGGTCCGGACAGGGGGCTGTACACCTTTCCGGGAGCACCCCACGGACACCAAGACTCTCTTGATCAAGGCCAGGAATCTAGATTTGAACACGGGGTGCTTATATGCATACAGGATAGGATTCAGACAGTTGTTGAGATAGAGGACGGCTGTGGTGTACAGTCCGATCGACAGGACGTCGGGGATGATGAAGGCGATCGTTGTCGGCAGAGTGCAGACGACGAAGGCCATGAAAACAATGAAAAGGTTCTTGGTCACCCTGATCTCGCGTCGTCCCATGCGCTTTATGGCGGCGCGGTGAAGTCTGCGCGAGCGACTGCTCCCGAAGTGGACACGAAACTGATTGTGCTGATTCCGGAGGAAGACCAGGATCCGCAAATAGCACGCCAAAATAACGGTGACCATGATACAAATGAGCACGGCCAGATAGCCGTGATAAGCGTTACTCCTGGGCGAGGGACTCGTAAAGCATTGCCCGTAAGGTGGGTAATAGGAAAACGTGGTTAACTGGAAGCCAAATACAGGAACGTAGATCGATAGGCACGCCAGTACCCAAGCCATTAGAGCCAAGGCGATCTGTTTCCGTCGTGTGTTGAGTCCCACTTTGCCGCGGATGCTCTTAGTTATGACATAGCATCTGATGATGGCGATCAAGACAAGGTTTATACCGCTACACGCAAATGTGACGTAGATGACGCTACCGACAATGGTACAGACTACATCTGGAAGCGGGAATTGGTCCCGTTCGCTGAGTACTCCGGCAGTCTGGAACGGCAAAACCGCGCAGGTCAACAAGTCTGCGATTGCCAAGTTGACGATCAGGACGTTGGTCGGAGTCTGCAACTTGGGAGAGAGAGCCACGCCCATGATGACCAGACCGTTTCCAACGACACCGAATACTGTCGTCGCGATGTATATGGATGCTATGACGATATGATGGGGGAAGCCCGACCCTTCGTGGCGTGTTTCGTTGGTGGAATTGTGGCTAAGAGCAGACAGTACCTGCTGATCTACCGAGAACACATCCATTGTTACGTAGTCCAAAGCTGATTATCATAATTGTAACTCCCTTATTTTTCGAATCATCGGCAAGGAATGTAGATCCTTTCGAAATGCGATTGCTCGTGTAAGCTGGTCGGCCTAGAAAAGATGGGAGACAAAAAGATAGACAGCAGTAGACGATTTCGATTTATGATGTCAAAAAATAATCGTGACTTTTGTAATTAAACCAGGTATGCATGAATCAAAACTGTTTTCCACATCCTCATCAAAAGCAAACTTACACACAATTGTAATGAGATATTTTTCCTACAACAGTGCAAAGTTGTTATACAGCTTTCCTCGGACACCAAGGAACTGCATGTGTATAATTGTGAACAGTCAGCCCATCACCACTTAAATTACATTGTTACCTACAAAGGAATAAGGTGTCACCATTTTGCCCCCCCCCCCCCCCACACTTTCTTTACCCCGGAAGTGCGTAAGTGGCAATAGAAAGAAATTGATAGAAACTTTGAAGTGTGAGCGCGGTAAGTCCTTTGTTTGTTGGGGGTTTTTTGTGTGTGTGTGTTTTTTTTTTCGCTGGAGACCTTTTTTTCTTTTTTGCTTGTCAGCTGAAGAAACCCAGAAGTTAGAATTGAAACTTGAACTTATCAACTTGAAACTTGAGACTTGAAACTTGAACTTATCAACTTGAAGTGGCACACTACAGAAGTTGCGCTAAAGACCCCCTTTTTTTTTTTTTTTTGCTTATTAGCTGATGAAACCCGGAAGTGGCACCAGAAATCTGAAAATGTACCACGCACTGCATCAGGCGCATGCAGCTACCTATTCAGCGTTTGTCACACGGACAATTCGTGGAGATATCAGGGATCTGCGTCATAAAGAGTTGTTGTTGATCTTATCCTCAGTGTATCAAGCGAACCTCGGTGAATCGATCCTAAGATTAATGTTGATCGTAATCTGTTTTATAAAGATACACTTAATTTAGAGTACCTGTTTGATAGGAAATTGAGATAACTTTTTTGAATTCCCAATCTTAAGAGCAATCTTAATGAATTATTGTGGATGTAAATGGCATAGTGTAGCAACGACTAATTCATTCAAGAATGTACACATCATTCTGAAACATTTAAGAAGAATATGATTAATAATAATAATAATAATGATAACAATGATAATAATGAGTACAATATAGTCTTATTTATCCAGGGTAGCCTCTTCAGTGTTGCCACTGCTCTACCAGAGGACCTTGCCATTATTATTACCCTAGCGCTGCCACGTACTCATACACCTGGATCGAGAGGGACATGGGTAAAAAATCTTGTCCAAGGACGTAAATATTGAGCGGGATTCGAATTCGGGTCCCCTGATTGAAAGTCAAGAGTCTTATCCACTATGCCACGTTGGTCCCAATTAGTTCACAACACTGCTGTTGCTCACTTCCCCTTGGTTTATGTCCGTTGAAGAAGGACTCTGCAAGTCGTTGCGTCGGGACTTGTGAACTCTGAAATATTTTATTTTCCCGAGCAATTTTCATCCGGATTTCTCTTAGACTGTCTCTGTCAGCTACATGTGTATCATGTATATGTGTGTTTGAACTCGTGTTATTCATATCATCAGTGACACGCCGAAAGCTCTTATTCTCCAGTTTTTCTCTATGATACTGCGATCATACTAATTGATGTGCCCTTTTTCTCGCTTCTAGTGAGAATTTCGAAGTTGCGCGAAGGAAATTGTAAAATCCTCTCTTACAAACTGGTGTGTCCCATACAAGTTGGCAAACTTTTCAGACAGATTATTCAATCATCATTGTTTAATTTTCTTATGTCATAAGCAAATAGTCATTCACGTCTTCGTCTTTCGTGTTTAGTCAGGATATTGTCATCATTCAATTAATATGCAATAGGATAGGTAACTGCATGAAGGTCTACATAGGTGATTATGTGCTTGGATGGGTGTTTAGTTGATTGATGATATGACATCTGTAGCAATATTCCCGCGTTACTGAGCCGTGGCCAATGTCAAAGTTGTCGACGAAGCACAAGAATGCAATTAGGAGAGCTCAAATCAAGTTGTAAACCTGGGCTGGATTTTGTTGTTGTTGTTGTTGTTGTTGTTTTGTAAAAGAAAGATCATAACCGACTACTCTTGCAAGATGTGCAAAACCTGTTGCAGGAAATAGGCTTGCTGTGACAAGAGAGGTTTTGTTTAAAGAAAATATCTAGTCATGGGAGAGTTCGCTGCAGAAAAATCTTCTTGTTGTTGGAGTGATAACTGTGATTTTTTTTGTTGTTTTTTATTTTGTTTTGTTTTCCACGTTTCCTTTATTGACGGAAAATCAGATGAATTAAATGGAAAGAGCTCATTCGAAATAAAATGTTGACTACACCTTACGAAACACTAAAGATGAATTGTACAGATCATAATTACAAAGTATTGTATCGAACCAGAGTTTTTCTGTTTCTTTTTGGTATTTGGCTGTTTAAAACAGGTGAGTAGGCTGGTCTATTCAATTTGAGTGTTGTAGAGAACAACCATTTAGGATTGCTTTCATATAAAGTCTTTAAACTTTCATATAAAGTCTTTAAATACACAAACTGATATCAATGAACACAGAAGTTCCACATACATCGAACATTTGTAAGAATTTCCTCAAGGTCTTACTTCGACAATGGGAGCTTCACAAACTTGCAAGATAGGCACTCAATAAAGCGTTCTCTTTAGGTCACTATTTCCTTTCATAAAGGAAAACACAGTTTATTAAACACATTGCTAACAAACAACATGCATGTTTCAAACATTCGTTAACGTGCATATACTTTCATCACAACATTGTTCTGACAACAAGAGGGCTTGTCCGAGTCGAGACTTTCCCGACATACACATAGTTTCACAAGCTACTGGAATACAAACTGTACTTCCATGTATGTCTGTATTTGATGTACATTTTACCAGAACAGGTGAATTGAATAGATTGTTGTTGTAGCTTCAGGGAAGTACGTATCAAACTGAACAGACCCATACGACGCGCCAGTTAATGATTTACGGTGTCACATATGACCATCTGGATAACCTGCGGTGTGATCTTGCGAGTTGCCGATGACCCAATAGGTACCGAAACAGATTATCCACCCTTAAAGAAGAAATACACTCAGAATGTTGTAAATTTCATAAGAAAAAGAAAAAAACTCCCATAGAACAGTGCAAAAATGATCAAAATCGGATAAGAGATGAAAAAGTTACTACATTCTGAAATAATCACAATTTTTTCAGAAAACATTACTTGACTAGTCGTTATGAATATTCAAAGCAGCAAATTGATAATGTCATGCCATCACAATTTCTTATTAATTTCATAAATACTGTACAGAAATTACAAGAATCTTATATCTCAGCTGTATAAATATAAAACTTACCTTAAAACCACCTAAAATAAATTATAAATGTTAATTACAGTATAATATTTTTTTCAGTGGTATTGAATTATGCTTTTCCTTTTTTTCAGCTATATATTGTATAACAAGTTTCCGTATATTTCCATATATAACATACCAGCAAATGAAAAAAAAATATGAGGGCGTGACATCATCAACTTTCATATTTAGATATTCATAAGGACTGGTCAAGAAAGGTTTTCCGAAAAGACGTGAAATTTCAAAATGTCATATCTTCCTTATTGCTTATACGATTTTTTGGGTCATTTTTGCAACCTTCTGTATTTTTTTAATCTTTCTTTTGAAGTTTATTCATTTCGGGGGGGGGGGATTTCCTCTTTAAGATATTACTGATGCAAACACGAGCTTATTTTGTCCAAAACGAAAGAAGGTAGAGTCCGTAATCCGTGACATGAAACAAAACTTTATTTAACCCCTTATTGTGTTTACTACCTACTGAGTCCATCTTGTAATGAACTAGATTCACTTTCATAAAATGATTCGCAATGCATATGTGACATTCATAATTCAAAACTGATTAACGCTAAGCAGTGGTAAAATTAATTGATTAAGTCCATTATTGAAACAACCTGCTCAGCAGTTAAAAAAACCCATTCGCATTCTGATTCCAATTTCATGCCTCTTGAAGAATGGTTATCATAAAGCATGTTGAAGAAGAACACAGACTCATCTTGAAATGAAGGCAACAGTATTCAAGTCACAAATCGGTGAAGCCCCAACTAAAAAGATCCATAAAATTATTCTAACTTAAGACTAACATTCAATGTCAATATCATTTATAGTGAACACATGAAACATCAATGCATTTATTGAGACTGCGACCTCCTTTTGCAATGTGTGGTTCACCTTGTACGCACAATCATGGAGACCAGATTTTAAGGATCAATCCAATGTTAAACCGAACTGATCAAGAACAAGGAAGGAAAGATATACTGTGTTTTAAAGCAATAACTTGTTACTGTCTGTTTGATCTCATCAGCAATTCTAATCTTCTCCATGTTAATCGCCGATGAGCAAGAGTGTTTTTTTTTCATTTGATGAAGTTGCATCTTTACACGAATTAAGGATTTTTCTTCTCACATGAAGATATGAACTATGAACATTTTAAGATCAATGTTATCATGAAGAATCTTACAAAAGCAAAATTACTTTGAGTTGTTTCGACAGGACGTTCGTTTGGAGTCCCGTCCGTAGAGCAGGATATGATGTCAAATCGACATTCGCATGATCATGACTCTGTCGATACTTGTCAGATTTGGCTCAGACCGTAGAGCTGCTCCGTTCACTTGATGAAAATAACAAATCCTCAAAGCAACAGCTGCACATGGGCCTAATCTCAACTCACAATTCTTTTACTTTTATCGATACTGACCTGGCATACTTTCCCTGTGCAAAATGACCGAAAATCATGTTACCGCACTTAATCTCAGAATGTAGAGACTTTCGTTTCACTATAGTTGTATAACCAGGTCACTTCGAGATATTATGATATCATATATAGTAGTGTGAATATGTATGACCAACACTTGAATTTGTTACTCGTACACAAATATTAAAGGAGATCCAAAACTTCTAGACTTCCGGTTATTGTTACATCCATAGTCCCCAAATAGCTGGCATTTAGAGCGCTGGCACACGCTGTCTGTACAGAGTGAGCTAGCACACCCGTTGTTGCACAAGTGCTTTTCTCGCTTTTCGTCGGCGCAGGTAGCAATCGCTTAATGAACCTCATGAATGCCTTCTTGAAGACTGGGTGCTTAAAGGCGTACAGGATTGGGTTGATGCAATTGTTGCAATACAAAATGGCCGTCGTGTACAATCCAGCGACGAGCACACCTGGCAAGAGAAAGGACACAACGGTGGGTAGTGCGCAGACGACAAACGCGAGCACAACCGTGAAGAGATTTTTCGTAACGCGAACTTCGCGCTTACTCAGACGCCGGATTTCATCTCGGTACCGCTTTCCTTGCGCGTCGCACGAACTACCGAAGACGACACGAAAACGTTTCTGATGTTGTTTGACAAAAAATACGATCCTTGTGTAACAGCACATGATGATTAGCAGATGAATGCCTAGCAACACGGCTAGATAATTGTGATAAATATCAATCGTGTCAGTCGGACTTGTGAAGCACTGCCTGTATCCAGGATAATAGGAAAATTCCGTGAGATGGAAAACATGTATTGGAACCATCACATACACAACGGCTAAGATCCAGGCTAAGACAGCAAAAACCGCCTGTATTTTGCGTGTGTTGAGTCCATGCGAGCTCCGGAGGGAACGCGTTATGACGTAATATCGGATGATCGCGATCAACAACAAATTGACGGCGCTGCAAGTAAACGTCACGTAGATGACACCACCTATGATGCTGCAGACGAAAAGCGGCAGCGGGAATTCGTTGGGAGGACTGAGGACGCCAATCGTCTGGAACGGAAGCGCCAGGCATGTCAGAAGATCGGCGATGGCCAGATTTACGAGAAGGACGTTGGTAGGTGTGCGCAGTTTGGGCGTGACGAACACACCCACTATCACTAAGGCGTTGCCCAGGATACCAACGAAAATTATAATTATGTACACTGTACTGATGATAACGGAGTGGGGGTAAAAATGAAATGTGATGCCGTCTGTAATGTTTTCTGTCCGATTTCCCACCTCCATGACGTCATCTTTAGAAATCATCGTCTCAGTCCACATCCATGGATTTCTGCTCGTCACTCATCCATTCATTGTGGCATAGAAGCGAATCAGCGGCCCGTTTCGCTTTGGAAGCAAGGCTAGAGTTCAAAAGAAGAGAAAATAAACTGAATGAATCATTAGATATAAACATTAGACATAAAAAAATTCACTATCATGCTCTGAGTACAGGGATCTCCATGACTGTACAGGAGAGAGCAGGTATTAGTAATCACAATGCATGTGTAATATCTTTGGCAATTCTGGGGGGGGGGGTGGAGAGATAGGGAGATGGCGATCGAAGATGTCTATGTGTGTATCAATAATAATTTGTATGATATTCATGCTGTCATATTTATTTCCTCTTTCTTTCCTTTTTTTTTTCTTCACGGAATCATGCCAATGCTGTTAAGATTTATCACAAAAAAATTGGGCCTTCCAGAAATTACCAATGTCAGTGGCGGATCCAGAGGGGGGCGCAACCGGCGCACGCCCCCCTTTATTTTTCGTAAAAAAACAAAAGAAATAAAAAGAAAAACAATGAAATGAAACCCGGAAGTGGCACCAGAAATATTAGTCACGCCCCCCCCCCCCCCCCTTTACAGAATTCCTGGATCCGCCCCTGAATGTGGTTATTCATTGTTGCTATTGATGTTATTATTTTTTTACTATTAGAAGCAAGTTCAATAGCTCTATTATTATTATTATTATTATTATTATTATTATTATTATTATTATTATTATTATCATTGTCGCCATTTGTCAAAATCATTATGCTTTACGTCATGGCAATTACCTATTGCCTGGTGCAGTGTAATCTAATTCAACAGTGCATTATCTAATTTCATGACTCTTGAAAAACAAAATACAATACAGCTGGTTGCCAGGGAAAACAAAGTCAAAATTTATCACAGTAAAATGTGTAGCTATTGATAGGAGTTATCAGATTCATAACGGTATTGAAGTCGATGAGAAGCAATTCCAACAAATCTATTCCTTAGGATTTATATTAGTGTTTTTCACAAATGTTTAAATATTTATTCTTTTACGGGGGTGCTTTTGGTCGCTATTCATGCATCCATATAAATATGGAAGAGCAGAAGAACTGACATTTACTCTGACTTGACACCTTGAGGAGATATGCAAATTGTCCCCACATCCATCGGAGTTGATGTGAAATGAGCTAATTTGTATACACTTCCGGGTTTGGGTATGAAATCAGTTTGATAGTGTCGTCGTGTGTCAATTCTCTTCTTGCGAATCAGGCTGCGTAACTATACGATTGAGCGACATGGTGGGCCAGAGCACTTTGTACCCTCCTCCACCCTCACCCCATTATATTCACCTTTTGGCTTCTCACTTGTCTATCTTTATCCCTGTTATTCCATTCGAACAGCCAAAACAACAAACACATCTCACTTCCTTACATTTCCAGGCGTCCATGTTTCCTGTTGACGCAACATGATCCAACCTTCTTTCCTTTATAAAGCACATGACCCTATCATCTGCTTCCTCTCAGAGCGATAAAGTACTTTCCAAAATCCATCACCAATCTTTTCCACCTGAAAGGTGGCTCAAAGGGTTTCGTTGAAGCAAAGTTCTAAGTCGATCTAAAAGACTATATAGGTCTCTCAAAAGGCTGTTTACTTTGGCTACAAAATATGACAAAGAGGCTGGAGCAAAAGAAAGAGAAACGGGGGGGGGGGGGGTGAGGACACACCCGAATGCATCGGACTTTCATAGACTACAATACGAGCAAGTTAAACCTTTGCAAGTATACGAAGGGAATTGCTATGTAGATTCATTGAAAACCAATGATAGGATCGATGATGTTTTAGAAATTCTGCCTGTAGATTAGGCAGTAACATGTTACTGCCTTATCTACAGACAGAATTTCTAAAACTACACGGCTATATGGGAATGCATTGAAGTTGGAAAGAAAATTGACCAAACTATCGTGTAGGTAGAATGAACTTGTTCTCTTCTTCGCCATTTGCTGTAGCAAAGACACCAAGTATTAACACATTTTGTGTTGACGCCATTTAATGGGGTACAAGGCGTTTGACTGAAAGCGTCCTATATATTCAGTTGAACACAAAGAGTATGATACATCTTCCTCTGTAATACAACGTGATTACATTCTTTTCTAATATCATAATTTTTATGTGATTATGCGACGAGTAAGTTTCTGCATCAGTTAAATCATTGTCAAGACTTAAACGTGCATTACGTCATTCAGTCAAGTTGGAAAGGTGTATACTTACCAGAATACTTCCGATGGGTTCTCGATGCAAAGAACTGCCATTTTGCCGTGTTTCTAATCTAACATCTGCGATGTTGAATAGAAGTTTTGAATTAAGGCTGGTAGGCCGTAAGGCGTCCATTACAAGTCTAGTGGGTGTCAAGGTGGTAACCCATTTCCACCAATACGTAGTGATTTTAAAGGGTGTCAGCCCTTTCTCTGCATATATCGCCTTGATTTATCCCTGTATCCTATGATCACTTTATATTTACGACGGTCTGCAGACTGTCCGTAAGTTTTCCCGCTTGAAAAGAACACCGGATACAATTCACATAGCAATCACGCGAGGTTCGCAATGAAGATCAATGAATATTTCGTTGTCTCTGGTAGTAATGCGGACGAGCACGATTCGCCCAAATAGAAACTAGAAGCGGGCCCTCACACGTCGCGAGAGTAGCCTGGATTGGTGTGGGGAATCGTATACGCCATGCCAGTACACAGGTACGTTTGGGGGATGAGGTAGTATCCTCCACGATATGCATTTATGCGTCGCAGTACCTGGCGGAAATCACCACCTTCCGGACAAGCTTTGACGCTCTGGATTATATAACGAAGCCACTCATTCATTCCATGGCAAGCGTGGAGAGCAGGTGATCCTATTAATGTCGTAGGATGGCGTACTGACTGTGTATGGCTTGACAGAGAGCGCTGCTGGCGTCTGCTGGACCTTAAAATGGGTGTATGATGATCCGCGAAGACTGCACTTTGAGCCGGTGTCAAATTCGCTCAAAATAATTAACGAGCCCTCAAACAAGAGTAATGTGGTGGTCAGTTGCCATGGTAATTCTTGGCAACTTCCTACCTTGGGCTCGTCGGCATTCTAAAAATGATAAAGTCATGTTGTTATGGTGATATCACAAAGATTAACACTGAGTCTGTTGATGAGTATCCATAGAGAAACCAAACATTAGAAGTTAGACCTTGAAGGAAGGATAAGGCTTGTCCTGCTGTAAGTCACAAACAAGCCAAGGGAAAACGTAAAGAGTTGAAAGTTGCTCGTCTTTTACACAGGCACGATGCAACAAGAAAAACGAGAACAAGAAAGACTAATAACTTCAACATCAATCCAGTGAAAGTTTATTTGTCATTGTTGACAAGAACAAAACAGTTCGATACTGCCTTTTATTTTGTGACTGCTGCGTCACCAATCGTTCTTTGACGCCAGCGAGTGGCCCCACCCACTGATCGTCAAATTGTGGGATTTTGGTGAGGGGTACTGTCGAGCTCACGTCGTTACGTAACTCACTTGGAAAAGGGTTTTATTTTAAAGGGTTCTTTTATCCTCGTAATGCCGATGAGTAAGATCTGGTCTATTGCACTGCAACGTCGTACAATGGATTGTATCAAAAGGATATGCTGAGGCGAACCTTCATTGTCAGAAAAGCGGGCAAAAACGTTTGATCATCTAGAACGTCATAATGTATCCACACTGAAGTAAGAGCGGTACACAATCGCTTCGACAAATTCATGAAAGTGTTATTGTTTTAAAATCTTCATTCAGGTATTTTTGAAGATCTGTATGTGTGTTTGCACATTGACAGAGTCTAGTGTGAGAGCTGTATAATAATGTTTTTTTATTAATGTATGACACACAGACACAACCTAAACACACACACACACACACACACACACACACCCTCACTTTTTTGTTTTCAGTGATCTTTTTATCTATTCCATTTCCTTTGAAAATATAACAGTTTCAAAAAAATACATATCTTATACATAACATTTGTCAGGAATGTTCATGCATGTATGAAACATATTCCATGAAAACAAGGATAATCATTCAATTCATTTTAAGGCAGAAATCAAGCAGGAGAAATAAAATAGGATGAATTATTTATCAATTTCTTTTTAACTATTTCACACACACAAATACACACATGCACGCACGCACACACACCCACACACACACGCACACACATACACATCATACAATCATACATATTTACTATATAGGTGTATATATATATATATATATATATGCGTGTGTGTGTGTATGTATGTGTGTGTGTGTGTGCATGTGTGTGTGTGAACGGTATATATGTAATGTGATTCATTCCGCTCAGAAACGCCATCTTTTAATTCCGTTCTTCCACCAAATCTACTTATAATAGAGACTGACCTTTACATTATGAACGATTTGTTATCCTCACCTCCTTCGTCTATACTAATCCATCATTTCAGTGTTTTATGTTTTCTGAGGCTCCATAGGGATTGCTTCTCGGTGGGGTTCTCACCATCACGTAAGTCTTTGTGTGTTGTGTGTGTGTGTGTGTGTGTGTGTGATCTACTTCGTATATGATTATGTGTCTTTGGTTTTTGATATTTTTTAACAAGATTTTATTTTCTTTAATCACGGTAAATGAAATTGAATATATATGGATGAAGCAATGAGTGATGAGTGCTTCGAAAATAAAAACAACACTGATATTTTCTTTCAAACCTCAAGACCCCTGTAAATCAGCACAAAGAAAGATAATCTAATTCTCCTACGACTAGATAAACCGCTCTGAATTTTCAATGCTCGGCTTATCACACGATGGTCTGTGTGCATGGACATAAATTATTTCTTAAATAAACTTGCTTTAGCTCACTGAAAAGATATTGATAAGTGACGTGCGAGCACATGTGGAAAAATATAAATAGAATATCCCCACAAAACAGCCAGTTATACATAATTATAGACAAACAATCTCACGTTATGAAGAAAAATTGAAATAATAAAAAGATTTTGTTCAATACTATTTACCATCTACAGGCAATGTGTAGACACTTGGAGGAGTTTTAAACGAAGCATATCATTAGGTTTGAAAATGGTCCCGTGCAGACTCCAATAACTCCCGAATGTTCACATCTTTGTGCATTATGTGATGGTAGGATTTCAGCATTCTCAATTAGTTTTGGATTAGCCGAGCATCCTCACCTCGGTAAATACTGTCTGCGCTAGGGATCTGTTGGTCAAATACATTTCGCGCTCATAGATCATCGATCGCAGTGTCGTTACGCAACATTCCTCTGTCTTACGCAGACTGACGCTCAAATTGATATCAAATATAGAACATCAATCAATTTTACACTACCGGAGAAATTACTATAAAGGTCCAGAGTGCGTAGGAAGCAATATTTGTTGTAACCGATGAAGTATAACGCATTACATTGACCCCGTTTTTAAAATCCTGATGCACATTTCTTTTTGGTTTTGAGACGTTTTTGATGGTTTTGAATATTACCGTTTTGTGAAAAGGCCTTGCAAGTTGTAATCCCCTCACTCCGTGGCATAGAGGAAACAGGTCTTGATTTAAAAAGCTTACCAAGTGGACACACACGCACACACACACGCACATACACACATTATGTAGATATACCTACATAAATACTGCTGTTGCCTTACAGTGGACACGTGTGTGTGTGTGTGTGTGTGTGTGTGTGGCCTTTACCTTTTCAGGTTCGTCCTTCAATCAAACAAACGACATAAAATAAGCCCTAACCAGATGCTACCCGTTACAAACATCATTGATCCTCACAGATGAATATCGTCATGTTTCAGCTAAAATTTATACAGCATTAGAACTATACTGTATCACCTATATTGCAAATACACTGTTCTGAAGTTATTCGACTATACCTCGACTTCAGTTACGTGCGCTTATTGCAGTAGTTATCTACTTAATGGAACACATCTAAGCAGTTATCTATAATACATTCACTACTTCTACAAAATAAGTGCTAAAACATCGAGCCAGCCACGAATACCACTGTTTCATCTACCGCTAATAGTCTCAACCAAACTGCAACAACAAAAAATACCAGTGTCTACACTGCTGCAATACGAACTGCTATAACCAGGTAATTCAAAAGTTTTTACTTCTTACTCTACTGCAACTATTACTTGTATTACTTGAAAACTAATGAATGAAATAATGATATACCAACTTTTATCACTGCATCTTCCACCACCATCATTACTACTGACTGTTACTACTGCTATCATGTACTACGTCTAAGACTGTATACAACATTTTTTAAATCTTATATATTTATACCTTCTGTTTTCGTTATCACACGAATAATTTTAAACAAGCAAGGAAGTTAATTCTTTATTAATCTACACACACACACACACACATATATATATATATATATATATATATATATATATATATATATATATATATATTTATATGTAAGAGTTCGTTGACAAAACGTGTCAACTCCATTCTTGTTAATTTGAGATATTTGCAAATAAAGCTTCAATATCAAATGAGATAATAAACACATTTTGAGATTTTTTAAACATACTTATGTTCAAGAACATTCCTTTGATTGTAACAAGCGAGGTATCACGGAAAATTTTAATTTTGCTCTATGTGATGATGGACAAAATTGCTCTTAACCCATTTTGCGATCAAACTGATGATTATGTATATATATGTATATTTATCCATTACACATATATGTATGCATATATATATAATATATATATGTATAATATCGAGTAGGCTATGGATTGAAATATCGATAAAACTGTTTGCATAAAGGAGAATAATATTTGATGGGAAGCATATTATTATGCTCTCTCCGAATGTTTCACAATGTACATTACTACATTCATGCTGATCTTTCTCTCGAGGGAGATACGTAGATAGAAATATCAGTGTAATCCAAAAATGTCATGAAATCAATGTTTTGATTGACTTACCGCAGATCGTCTGAACACCAAACAATGTTTCTGTCAAGAATGTCCTTTCATACTCTCTTGTAATCCCATGGCGAGCACACATTTCTCAATGCGATCATGGTTACTATCACCAGTAAGCACGCACGCACGCGTGGCGCTACGAATCACTATGGAATGTAGTTCACTCACTGAGATGGCGTGAGTATCTTGTATCTCATCTTGAACCGCAATTTCGTCTCTTCCAGGCCCATCAGTCAGAGGTTGCCGAGTTAATGTTTGACCAAACGAGATATTGATTAATTCCGTCGAAATCTATCATTCTGCCCCGAGAAAACTCGCCATTCCGCCAAAAAATTGCGACCACAAAAAGCACTTTCCGGTAACCAGTAGCCGTACTGATGTTACACATATTTACTCTGTTCTCCCAAACACGCAAGCTCCTCTCATGTTCCTGGAATGTATGCTTCAATGTTTACCACCTTTAGTTGCTATGTGTGTGAGTGGAACTACAACATGACCATACACAGAAAAGGAAAGGGGGTGGGGCGGGAGAGACAGAAACACCGTTCCAGAATCTTCCCAGTCGGAAGTTAGTGAATTATGCCAATCAAATCAGTCTCATCTGGGCGTAAAAATATGACTGAGGGCCAACAACCTCCACGCTGCTGCCTGTTATTTCACACTGTTGTATTAGTAGAGGCTATTAGCCTATGTAATCCCGCGAGATTTTTGTGCCAAAATTGATTGTTTTTTTGGCTAACTTTGTCAATTTGGGGGTGCTAAATCTAAAAAACTTTGGTTCCATTTTTTCAAACTAGGTCTTCAGCCGCCATTTTGAATTTCAAAATGGCTGCCATAGCAAACTGTATTTTGACCCATATCTCATAATGTGAGCATTGTAGAAGCTTCGAATTTGGTGCAAAATGCATGGTTGTGATGTCAAACACTCTGATACATCTTTTTTGTGGATTGTTTTGATACAATTTGTAGGCTGCCATCTTGAATTTCAAAATGGCTGCCATAGCAAACTGTATTTTGACACATAATAGTATCTCATAAAGTGAACATTGTAGAAGCTTCAAATTTGGTGCAAAATGCATGGTTGTGATGTCAGACACTCTGATATATGTTTTTAAGATATTGTGGATTGCTTTGATACAATTTGCAGGCTGCCATCTTGAAATTCAAAATGGCCGCCATAGCGTTTTTACCCATGTCTCAGGTTGCAGTTATTGTAGAAGCATCAAATTTTCAAGAATGCACATGCTTGTGGTGTACAACATTCCAGTACAGCTGTTTCCTAATTGTGATTCAATCTAGATAGGCCACCATGTTGAAATTCAAGATGGCCGCCATAGAAAAACATATACCTGTGGTAAGCTCCTTAGATGAATTTGCCGAAATTGTCCTAGTTAGACCGGATTCTTTTCCAGGTTACAGCCATCTCTCAATTCAAAATTGCCGCCATAAATTCAAAATGTAAGGAAGAGGTTCCAATGACGTCATCAAGCCATGCTGAGGGGTAAAAACTGCGTATTTGGGGGGGGGGGGCGGCGAGGAGGGGCCCATACCACGTTACTGTCCCCTATACGTGTAGGCAAGCGTTACATCTCACATCCCATATAGCCAGACGAGTATAATATAACACGTGTTGCGGTTCACGTATACTGCGCGCTAAAGCTATGAGCTTAAAATACACACGTGATTTGTTTTTGCCTCTCAGGCAACACATTATTTTGCGTCGTGGAACCTCATTAATGATTACATTTAATCCCAGTCATTGAATATTTGTTCAAAAGCAAGCATTGATATAATTGAAGGCGATCTTCAAAAGCTTGATGCTGCCTCGAGAGATTGAAGACAAACCAGGAAAAGTCTCGCAATGACAAGAAATGCCATGGTCACCCTACCAGGCATCTCATTCACAAGCTTGTTTGTTGGCCACAAAGTGAAACAAGGTTTGCTGGATATATTATTTTCTGGAATGAGACGGAATGATTAAGGAATGATCGAGTAGGCTTTTTCCTGATAGCCCTTGTGTGAGTCATCCTCAATTATCAAGACTTCCAAGATGCTTCCTGCTGTACAGCCAATGATTCTAAAACTACATGTACAAAGGAGCAATAATAGCTCAGTTCTGTGGCGCGTTGCATGCATCAGAATTCCTCCACAATTTAGAAGACCATCACACGAGGGTAATCTAAAAATTTGTCACTGCATTGAAGCTGATGAATGTGGTGTTTGGCAATCAGATATCGGAAACATTCAAGGGGGATATTGTAGAAAAAGATGAAAAAGGGAAGTTTTCCTGTTCTGCACTAAGAATTTATATCTGAAAGATTTAAATATAACATAGAGCCAATATACATATATTTGTTTATATTATATATCATCAAAAACAGAACTGAAACAAAGTTCATGCTGTATTCACCAACAGTTTATTTCGGCACACAAAATATATTCAAATGCCGAAATTCGGCAATTAAGTTCTAAGAAATATTCAACTCTCAGTATTAACACTTGAGAAAGAGCGAATCACTCGAATATCTGTGTGCTGAAATAAACTGTTGGTGAATACAGCATGAACTTTGTTTCAGTTTTGCTTTTGATGATTTTATCACGCCAACTTACTCAATATGTGTACATATATATGTATATATATACTCCTAGATGGGTCATTTGGAAGACATTTCCATTTGTTTTATATGCAAATTTGTTATATACATGTTCAATGGCAGTTTACGCAATGGAGACACGAAAATTGTCTCCTTAATGACCAGTTGTCTCCCTAATGAAGACACTTCCCCCCAATATGTCTCCCTAAGGTGCCATCTAGATATATATATATATATATATATATATATATATATATATGTATATATATTTATATATGTATATATATATATATATGTATGTATGTATATATATATATATATATATATATATATATATATGTATATATATTTATATATGTATATATATATATATATATATATATATATATATGTATGTATATATATATATATATATATATATATATATATATATATATATATCTGGGATAGTATGAGAAAGGCCAGACATTCAGCTCTTGCAATTAAAATACACCCTGTATAAGAATGGATCCAAAGTCATTTAACTTGAGAGGATCACCAACTTCTCATAACATTTCTATACTGGTTCTACAGTCTGATAGACCTGTAATTATCCAGTCATTGCTGGATGATACTGCTTTCGGAAGGTATAAGTTCTAAGTCATTCCACAATCACTTTTCATCTCATAATTTCATGGCATTCTCCTCATTCTCACCAACAAAGGTTCATTTTTTATACCCATGCCTTAGAAACCCACAAAACTGAGCCAAATAATCAGCCTGAAAGTTGAAATACCGAGCAGTCAATTCCATCTGACACAGAGACCACATCACGGAAAGAAAAGAAACAAAGGGTTCATCAAAGATGCCATGGGAGCTGTCACCCGTCACTAGCAACGAGGAAGTAGACAGCCTCATTCCATTGTATGTATTAGATGCTACTTCAAGAGCAACAGGGAAAATCAGAGATATTGATGATTATTACGTAGACACTGACATTCTCATTCTCCTGATGGATCTTTGCTTTACTTCCTGCATCGCATGTTGTCTGTTCCATCACTGGAAAAGGAAATTATAGAAGTACAATTGGCATTATTGAGAGATTATGTTCTGCAGTTTGTTGCCGAAAAACCCCCCAAAGGTCTGCTTGGTAACGCCTTTCATGGTGCCGGTTGAAGTTGAACATTTGAGGATGTCTGAAAGAGCAGATGGACCAAGAAGAATCTAAGCCTTGAATCATGCAGAATGTGCAATGACACAGTCCCTGCCTTCCAGAAGGTGGGCGTGGATGACTTCAACCTGGACAATCTCCCGCTTTACCCTTGTAGAGCCTTGACACAATACATCCAGAGAGCAAAATCATAAACTTTTCACAACCTAATTTGTGCCTCTACTATTATGACACACTGTAGTTATTCCCAGAGGGTATACATAAACAGTTACTGTGCAATTAAATGCTTTGAGCTTCCTACAGCAACGGTAGCCACAGAATTCATTATCATGCTCATATAGCAAGAAATGCAAAAGTCATCGTTTCTGGAAGAATTTAGAACCAACTCTCCCCTGTGTACAGCCTTAAAGTGCTGTGACTTTAAAACACATGCAGGGAATGAGCCGGGAGGACATTAACTAGGTGACTATCCCATGAATTTTAGAGTATAGAGCTAATATTGCTTATCTAAATTCTACAACTAAATCGTCTAAATGGGGCATTTAAACACTCAGACACAGTTATTAGGAGTAACATTTGAAATTCATTTGTTTTGACACCAGAATCACATGATTTCCCATTAACAAATTTTACCCAAACGCAACGCTTTCAAAGGGATGTTTCCCATGGCAGCCATTTTGCATTTCAACATGGCAGTGTACCTACAGGACAGGAAGCACTCCCGCTTGTGATAAGCAGTTCACTGAAGTGATTGACTTTCACGTAAGTGCTCCAGCATGCTTTGAGTTTGCACCTACAGCACCTAATACGCTCTCAAGACATTTCTGTTGAAAAAGTATTAAGAATGAGTTTGGTTCTGCATTTATAGTACACATATTGTACACTACATTTCTTCTTTCTACTTTCATCCCTCTCCTTTAAAGCGCATAGAGACACCACGGTAGTGATATGCGCTATACAAGCACTGTGTTATATATATATATATATATATATATATATATATATATATATATATATAATATAATATAAATCGAAATCCATACAGAATGTATAGGCCCTATGTGTGTGTGTTTTAAGAAAATGTACACTGTACACCACCATAAACATCGATATGCCTAAAGTTGCTCGTAACCAGAGATATTAGCTGAAAAACAGCCATTTTGAATGTTAAGATGGCAGCCTCGAAAGTGATCTGCAATTTCAGGGAGGGGAAAAGTGCATCTGAATGTTCAACATCATGAGCCCGGTTTATGCCCGAAATGTGGACTTTCTATATTGCTTACAACATGAGATATGGGTCAAAATATACATTCTGGTATGGCGGTCATTTTGAATTTCAAGGTGGCTACCTAGAATATCAAAATGAACCATTGTTTCAGAAGATGTTTCAGAATGTCTAATAGCATACGCATGCTCTTTGCCCCAAATTAGACCCTTACACAATGCATACGATATGAGATACAGGCCCAACTACATTTATTATGGTGGCCATTTTGAATTACAAGATGGCCGCCAATCAAAATGATCCATCATTTAAAAAAAAATGTATATATTAGCATGTCTGACATCATAAACATGCTTTTTGCCCCAAATTTATACTTTCCATAATGCTTACAACCTGAGATAGGCCTATGGGTAAAATATATATTTAGCTATAGCGACCATAGGCGCCGGAAGTGGGGGGGGGGGGCAAAACGCATTTTTGCCCCCCCCCCCCCAAAAAAAAAAGCCCCCCTCAAAAAAAAATGAATAAATAAATAAACAAATAAATAAAAATAGATAAAATAAGATAGATATGAATATGAATGAATAAACGCGAAAAAACATAGCTACAAACGGCAGTTTTTGGACTGTAAAATGTCAAAATTTCCAAGCTCGCTCGCTCCGCTCGCTCGCATTCAATCGCTATGCCATTCTCCTGATGTTGCTGCCAGTAATTGCCAGCAGTTGCGCCTGGGCCGCCCCCCCCCCCCCCTTAATTTCCAAAGCGAAAAAAATATATATTTAGCTACAAACGGCAGTTTGGGGACTGTAAAATGTCAAAATTAATCGTCAAATTTATTCGTTATGCCATTTTCCTAACGTTGCAGCCAGTAATTGCCAGCAGTTTAGCCCGGTGCGCCTCCCCCTTAATTTCCAAAGCGAAAAACATAGCTACAACGGCAGTTTTTGGACTGTAGAATGTCAAAATTTTCAAGCTCGCTCGCTTCGCTTGCTCGCATTGAATCATTATGCTATTCTCCTAATGTTGCTGCCAGTAAATGCCAGCAGTTGCGCCCGATGCGCCCCCATTAATTTCCAAAGCGAAAGATATAGCTACAAACGACAGTTTGGGGACTGTAGAATGTCAAATTTTTCAAGCTCTCTCGCTTCGCTCGCTCGCATTGAATGGTTATGCCATTCTCCTAATGTTGCCGCCAGTAATTGCCTGCAGTTGCGCCCGATGCCCCCTCTTAATTTCCAAAGCGAAAGATATAGCTACAAACGGCAGTTTTTGGACTGTAAAATGTCAAAATTTTCAAGCTCTCTCGCTCCGCTCGCTCGCATTTTATTGTTATGCAATTCTCTTGATGTTGCTGACAGTATATAATTTGTCGTTTCACACCGTCATTCCATAATCCATGTAAGGAAAACTTACAATGTTACTCAATGACTGCGTTGTTGAATGTATCACATTCCGTAATGTATTGTAGTCCCATTATTGCGCACGCACACACGCACGAGCATACACACCGTCGAAATCACTTTTCCACAAGGTGCCCACCCCCAATGTTTCGACCCATCGTACGCCACTTTACATATATATATTTATACTCACACACACACACACACACACACACACATATATATATATATATATATATATATGTGTGTGTGTGTGTGTGTGTGTGTGTGTGTGTGTGTGTGTGTGTGTATTGTGTAACATATGTATGGTCTATCGTGAGCCCCCTCCAATATTTGCCCCCCCAATCCAAAACTGCTTCCGGCGCGCCTGATAGCGACTATTTTGAATTTCAAGATGGCTGCCAAAAAATTGTATCAAAACAATACAAAATATCAGAAAATGGTGTATCAGAATGTCTGACATCATAAACATGCTTTTTGCATCAAATTTGAATCTTCTATGATGCTCACATTGTGAGAATTGGGTCAAAATACAGTTTGCTATGGCGGCCATTTTGAAATTCAAAATGGAGGCTGAAGACGTGGTCGGAAAAAATGGAACCAATGTTTTTTGGATTAAGCGACCCCAAATTGACCAAGTTAGCTAACGAAATCAATTTTGGCAAGAAAATCTCACGGGACCCAATATTTCGACATAGCAGACTGTACTATAATATGCTGTTGCTTGTGTTTTTGTTTTAGCAGCTTTACTCTGAAAATTGCATACTATCCATACTTAATCAACGCTGACCCTCTACTAATTAAAGCAGGGAAGACTCAACTAGTCTCGTTTACACTGCAGTCCCGATATTATCGATTGAACAGAGGGACTAGCTAATATGATCGCTTTGGGCTTAGCCCCATCCCCCATCCCACCCTGTAGTAAATCTGTAGCAAAGTTAATCTGTAGCAAAGTATAAATCTCTGCCTGCAACATTAATCTCCTGTGAATTGTGTGTGTGTAATATTTTGTGCACATTTGAATCATTGTCATAAAAAGGATTTAAAAAGGATTCTAATGAAACATTATCTGACTTGAAATGAACATTTCGTGAAGAGTTTCTGTTGATGAGTGTTTACATCTAATGATTGGTAGTACCAGAGTCCTGATGATAAGTGGTAGATTTTAAGTATATCAAGATGCAGTTACTTTCAACTCTTCATCCCATGTATCCGATATTCATGTTAATAGCGTTAAAGACTTTCCAATGATGCCACAAGCGTGCTTGTCTTTGCGGCTGACTCACAAAATTTCAAACTGCGAGAACTTACCTACTCTAACCACTCAAGGTTTATGTTTGTTAACATCTGGAGTTAACTTTTCATTTACAATAGCATTGCCAAAGGCTATGTGAGAATCACATTTTGTCCGTTCTTTTTACGTTTATTTTATTCAAAGATTATACGTAACACTTAGGCTTGAAGTAGCTGAACGATTTAACAGTACTTGACACTTGTAATCAAGAGTCATTCGAAACAAAAAGTAAAATGGTGAGGTTTTTATACTGTTTCGAATGCTGTGTTATGTTTTCTTAACACAGCATTCAAAAGAGAGTTCAAGCGATTCTTTTTTTAATTGGAGACTATCGAATTCATGTCACTTCTTTTTGTAGGCCTAAGCAGTATGAACACATCTCCGTTATTGTGGGTTTTGGTCGAGGTGGTGAGAGTATTATAGCCATAACGCTTTACAGTCCTTTGTCTTCTCATAAGGCGACATGAATGAAATGAATACACTAATCATGAACATCCCTTGGAGTGTGAGGTCAGGTGAAAATATCAGAGATCTATAGATCATAACTGGTTGTTTATACATAATGATATTTATGGACTTTGAATAATTTTCGACGTGACTCTGTTGGAAACACTGTTTATCATTGCGGTTGCTCAACTGAAAACATTGTCAAATTTTGTTGACAGATATGCATTTTGATGCTAAAGTATTGTAAAGAGTGAAGATTATACTGCCATGCTGAAGATATCTATGAATGAACATAACCCTGCTAATAATGAAACATTCCCTATACATGTAGGTTTATAAAATATTCTAGCACTGCTGTCGGAGGGAAAAATTGAGAGTGGTAAATCCGGTCAGTCATTAGATTTGATCTTTATGAAACGTTTATCGTTCATTTTGAATGCAATTTAAATCATAGTTTCATTTTTATATTGCACACAGACAGACAGGCAGACAGACACGCACACACACACACATACATAAACACATACACACACAGTTCTTGCATGTAAATGAACAATTTTAACCCCTCAGCTCTTTCAAAATGAAAATATCGTTATACAATTCCTTGCATAGAAGACTTTTTTTTATCGTGCGCAAAATGTTCTTTGTACAAATAAGTATGATTAGGGTTGGGAGTAGTGTTGCGATGGTGCCGCCTGCATCGTAATCAGGGGAGGTGACGTCACTTTCAAACCAATATGGCTTGTTATCACTGATTCAATACAGCACCAAACGAGAGAACAACATTAATAAAAATGCTAAAATGTTTGATTTGTGTTTACTTAATATCAGGTGGCCAGAAGAAGTGACCGCTATTCAAATGGCAGCGTGTAAAGAAAATACAGAAAATTCATTACACCTAGCTCGGAGAGTAAATGGATGCTTGAATGTCTCGCAGACTCGGTTCTGCAAACACTGGTACGTGATACCGGATACCAATGATTAAAAAAAAACAACCCTCGTTCTGTCTCCGCAAATAAGACTGGCTAATGGATCCTGATAAAAGTCTCAAAACATTCAATGTTGGACCGATATGAATATTATGAAGTGAGCCTGTCATTTCAGATAAAGCAATGTAGACACCGTAACACACATGCTATATCAACATTCATGCAGATTCCCTATAGATAGACTCAGTGGACAATAGATGAACCACGACGCCATTATTTCATGAGGATCATAGAACAATTTCTGTTATTTCAACTAAAATAACTTAAAATATTAGATAGATTTTGGAGGAGTCTATGGAGAGTATATCGCTAACCACCTTGGGCGTTTACATGAAAAAAAAAATATCCATAACTACACTTAATTCCTTTCGTTCTGACAAAGTCACTTATTGGTATGTTGTGAAGTACGCCACCAAACCATAATGTACTAGTATATGGAATATAACAATATCTTCAATATCATATTTCATTAATTTGCTCCTTTCTAACAAGTACCGGCAGCCCTGATTTCTCCTTCACTTAGACGGTCTCCTTGACCCCCTACTGAGGTCCAGATCAGGCTTTAGCCAGCTATGTGTAATCAGATAGCCTGTTGGTCATTATAGACACCCAAGGACAGGTCAAACGGACATTCTGTATACTAAGTTATGCCACTCCAATGACAGGAAGCTGCTACGCATAGAAAAGTGAACGCGTCACACTCCAATTAGGATCGCATCTCCCTTGTCTTTTTTTTCACTAGAATGATAAAAACCGGTATATATATATATATATATATATATATATATATATATATATCACTTAGGGTTATCAACTCTTAAGATATCAAGTCAAATGAGTTTATTCACAAAAGAAGAAAATTATATGTGTCTATTCAAAGTCATGGTTATAAGTGATTTAGTTTGTAAGGACATTGCTCTTTACATGAGGATGGTCACATCAATTCAAGTTGATGAAAGTAAACCCTTAAAGGACCTATGCAGTGACAATGCATGTTAATGTATCGATTCATGATACCCTCAACAACACTTATGTGGCCCAATTGATGTTCATGTTGCTAAAAATATGACTAACAAAGGGATATTGCATGAAAAGAAGTTATGTGTTTGTTCCGTTGCAGGGGAAGACTCATTGCAGTGTCTTTTGTTGATCATAATTAGTTCTTTAACACTTGTGGGGGCGCTGTGGCATAGTGGATAAAGCCAGGCTGACACTTGCACGATTCTGCGGCACGCATTGGCACGATTCAAATCGTGCCAGTGCGCAAACTAGTCGTAAACTGGCGTGAAGTGTGCGTAGACCCGTCGTGACCTGCGTGCCATGTCGGGACGAGAATTTTGAAATGTTCAAAATTTTGGTCACGACTTGCCACGACAAAATCGTGGCCAAAAGTCGTGCAAGTGTCAGCCTGGCTTTGGACTCCCGACTCCCAAGTCGGAGGACTCGAGTTCGAATCCCGCCCAGTGCTTACGTCCTTGGACAAGATGCTCTCTCGACCCAGGTGTATAAATGGGTACCTGGCAACGCTAGGGTAATAATAATGACAGGGCCCTCTGGTAGAGCAGTGGTAACACTGAAGAGGCTACCCTGGGTAAATGAGACCTTATTATTATTATCATTATTATTATTATTATTATCATTATTATTATTATTATTATTATTATTATTATCATTATTATTATTATTATCATTATTATTATTATTATTATTATTATTATTATTATTATTATTATTATTATTATTATTATTATTATTATTATTATAACACTGATTGACAGATGAGGCTACAAGTCGGTTTCGAAGGTTCTTGTTGGGGCATTCAAGTAACCTAAATGTAAATAATGGAACCTATGGAACATACTAGATATTCATTTGGCCACATAAGTGATGTTGAGGGTATCATTACTCAAGACAAGTCAACAAGCATTTGCATTGCATTATAGGTCATTTAAATTTGAATTCAGACCGACTTTCTCTCCTAATAGGGCATGAACGAGGACGCATCCATATTTGTTAACACGATGCATATTTAGTCAAGTTCAAACCATGCTATCTCACATTGGCTTAGCCTTAAGTTTTCCAAGAAGCTAACTATAAAGATCAAATTGAACATTGAAAACAACAACAAAACATCAGCAGGACATACATGATTCAAGGGCGGAACTAATCACGCTATGACGTAGCTATTTTCTACAAACTTAGGTATTGAGGATGTTCATTCCTGCTCGGTGGGGATCCAATTAGATACGTCTCTTCAAGTTCACTAAGAGAAACATTCCGATGCCCACACGCAATCGAATCAGATTTTGTTCCCCGAAAGCTTATACAAAGAAACTGGCTGACAATTACTAGACAACGTAATCTCATTTGGATGAATAAGTCGCCTTCAATGAAACCATGACATTCTTGAGCTTACCTTGTAATCATCTCTTTTTGAGTACAGAGTACATCAGGCACAGACGATAAATTGCCCCGTCTGGATTCAATTAGTCTGATATGCAGGAATGTATCAGATATGACAGCAACAACAACAAAAACAACAACAGCAACAACAATTTAAGACAATGATAATCATGGTGATCACGGGGAAATCTCTGCGGGAATGATCAAAGAAATTGATGCCCAAAATTACTGATATGGCACCACCCCAACTACACTGTATTACTAGTCCTATTGATGAAGTTATACGACAATGATGATTCAAGTGATACAAGAGTAATGCTTTCGAAAAAGCAATGATCATGATGATCCAAGATTGATAATGATGATGATGATAATAATAAAATCAAGAACAAAAACAATGGATTGATGACAGACATTTTTGTAAATCATGTTATGAGATTTCGAACCAGACATGAGTATTCACATACAATTATCAATGTCTAAGAATTACCAAAGTGGCTTAGTGTCTAGAATACCAGAAGCCACATCCCAAGAGTGTCACGTAAAAACGCCGTAGCGATTGCAAACAGTTTGACTGTACTTGAATTTCAAAACGGCAAACGCGGTTGTGGCTTTGTGACGTCAGACTCGACCGTGGGTCTGACAATGCTTATTGCTATAGATAGCCCTTCTCTGACGTCTTTGCGTGGCCACGATGACCGTTTCGGAGCAACACAGGATATGGACGCCTCTTGATCTGCTGTGGCGGGCCATTAAATTCCATTTAAAACCATGATTAAATACAGCTCCCTCAAACATGATGACACATAAAATGGTACCATCAGGAAGATGGCGGTGTATAGCTGAATCTTACAGTAGATCTACTTATAACCACTGCAGACATTAATAAGGCACAGGTATTTCGCGTCGGTGTCAAAGGTCAATTCAGGAAAGTGGTCAGTAGCTAGTTTTGGTAGCAGTTCTACTTCAAGAAGTAAATGTTACCTGATCATGCACCCAATGAAATGTGGCCTTGGGCCGTGTGACATTAAATTCCTCAAATCAACAATTTCATATTCACGATTACCATGTCTCACTTTGTACCTTTCTGCAGCATCACTACGGCAGCTTTGTTGCCATGGCAACCGTCGACATATCTCATCCTACCATATCACACGTACCTCATGGCTACCTTGACTCACCCTACTTCATGAATGCAAGCCCTGGATTTTCTCATTATGTGTAATTTTTTCACTACGTCAAAACTTGTTTGATGTCTTTGCCATGTTGGTTTTGTCACTATGCTACAGTTACATTTCTTCATCTTTCTAAAATTTATAGCTTTGCGTCTTTCTGTTAAAAGTTGCCATTGTTTACCTCTGCATATCTCTACCTCATTTCTCACTTTGTTCTCTCGCATCATATCCATTCTCTCTCTCTCTCCCTCCCTCTCCTTCTCCCTCTCTTTCTCTCTCCGTGCGACAAGACGAGCAATACACCCCATGGAACAAGGCTGAGTGCCTGTGTTACCAAGTTACAATGAATGAGGAGCTAAGTCATACGAGTCAACAAACGACTGTTCTTAACACAAATCCTTTATACCTTGACCCTCACTCTTTTCTCCGAATCAGCGACACTCTCCTGCTCTTTGATACTAGTATTGTAATCTTATGATTATCTCTTTTTTTCTGTTCCACATTTGACCGTATTCATTTCACCGTATACTTCATGCTAACACTAAAATGTTTTTGGCATTCTATTTTTAATGAAATGTATCCGTATATATATATATATATAGTTAACGAATCAGTAGAAGAAGAACGCCGTAAAAAAAATTAAAAAAATAAAAAAATAAATAAATCCTATATCTTGAAGATCTTAAAAACGGAGCATAGCTCTCAAATACTGAAAGGCACACTGCAAAAACTAGGGTGTTAAATATCTAACACCAGCACAGAATCGAAAAATATCAACACTCTTGGTGTTGATTTTAGGTCCCGTTCAGAAAGAATCACACCAACTGGTGTCGAAATATTCAATTACAGGTTGATGTTAGAGTTTTGGTGTCATTAATTGGTGTTGAAATTGCACATGCGCATAAGTCAGAGAATTCGAGCAAAATCATTGGACGAAAGTTGTCATGTGACCTCGCTCTGCGCTCTCGGATCGCGCTGCTGGCCGGCATTTATAGCTAGCTAGCTAGCTAGCTGTGTGTGCGCGGTGGTGCATGCATATGTTATGTGTATAGTATGCATTATCAAGGCCATTTTTTATCGATGAGGTTTTCTTCGCCTTCGGGCCGCGGGTAATGAAAATTCGACTCAATAATATCCTCATTAATCAGCAGTTAGACAGCACAATCATGCCGATAAGTGTAAAGATTTTATTCTGGAGATCGCCGAATTAGAAAGTTGCTGCCACTAAAACCAGAAGACATCGTAGGATTCTTTGAACTGAGTAAGTGTACGGTACCTGTTTTTTCAGGTGTTTGTCATGAGTCGACTGTACAATACTGCTAATGCATGTGGAGCATGTGGAGCTGCAGCTAGAGTGCGTGCGACAGACTAGACGCCATCTAGTAATTTATACAGAAACCGGGCGCTAGGTGCTAGCGTCCGGAGTGCGGTGCTAGCTCTTTCGAACCGTTACTTACGTAGCTGGCCTAGCTCTAGACTCGGTCTTATTCGTACTATACAACTATAACGAGTTAAGCTATTGGCACCCATGATATAGTCATTCTATTACCCGAGGTCTGTTCAAAATGACGACTTACCGAGACGTTAGTCTCTACTCGTAGTCTAGTCGAAGTTTACCGGTACTCTTACCAATACAAAGCCATGGCCCTTTTTATGAATGCATGGGGGGGGGGGGGGGGGGGGGGGCGAGAGCACTTGTGTAGATTATAGTACTGGGATGTGCTGCTTTGACCGCCTCCTTTTGTGGGCTCTGATACACAAAAATCACCATCTGTTCTGGTCGGCTTCCGTGATGACCGTTCCCAAGATACCTGAAATTGACAACCCAGCTTCTCTGTGTACTGTCCTAGCCCCGGGACCGTCCCGTGATTAGCGAGCTCATTTGGTGAGCTGCCTGATCACAGCAATGTTCATCTGATCTATAATTGCTGTTCTCACGATTCCCGAACTTCTCTCTTCCTTTCTCTCTGTTTCCTTTGTTTCACTCTCGGCTCACTCACACGCACGTACGTCCAGCATGCACAGAGTACATGCACTCATCGACTACGCTTGCTTCGTAACGTGCAAGGCATTGCCAGACCGGCCGGGAGGGGAGTCTTTACTGGCCTACGTACTCGAGTGATAGTGATACTCAGTGACAGTGCCTTTTGAATTGCGTGTGTTGATTGTAATGTTATGTTCATCGGGATAGTGACATCATGCTAATCAAGGGATCTCCAAAGGGCAGGGTGTGGGGTTAAAATGATGGATTACAGAATTCTCCAAATTAATTAATTTGGAGCTCTCTAATGATGTTATTGAGGAATATTAGTTGGCAGCTCTCTGGATATGGGTCTTAATAAAGAACTGCTATTTTAGGGTTAACACTTGAATTTTGATGCACATGTTCCCTAGTTCACTGAAAAAGTTCTAAGGGCCAGTGAATTAATAAAACTTCAGAAACATTCACGTAAAAGGATTAACAGACTATTTTTCTTTCTGAATTCTAAGTAAGATGAGGGTATTCATCTCAGATTATATCTACTTTTCAATGAATGTTGTACTTTTCCTTTCACTCTAGGAAGCTTTTTTTGATGCACGAAGTAATACAGGGTTCCTGGCTGCTAGAATAAAGAATGTGAACCGCACAACAGATGAGAAAGCATCCATACCCAAGCCGTCAAGGACAGATGGTGGTCCGGGGAAGGTCCGAGAAGGTATACCCAACAACCTGCTGCAGGCTGCAGCTATGATGAGGACCTCAACTGGCTACAACACTGCCCGACATTAGCACGTGATTCTAGCCTGGTTGTAGAAAAGATGCAGTCTACTTTCCCTGTCAGACAACATATGGTCAAGGAGGGACGCACTGCATCAGACATCTTGGAACAGTTTCCTTGTTTTGAAACTGTTCCTGGTTTGGTATGTATTTCAAAATATTTTACCTGTCTTTTAACACTATCGGGCCCATGGGCAATCTAACATGGCTAGCACACAAAATATTTTATTTATAAGCCATTGATAAAACATAGGCATTCAAAGAATTAAGACATTACTATCATAATCATTATTGTTCATATAAAACACCTCTCAGCTGGAGGGTACTGCTCCACTTTTACATTGCCCAGCAATTAGGTTGAAGTAAACACTAAACAAGGTACTTAAAATCTAATGAACTCCTTTGTAGCACCTTGATTGTAACTCTGGCTAGACTTGACCCAATGAATAAAGTGTGAACACTTCTTCGTGCATGGCACTTCTCAATACAATGGGACAATGTAAGCTTGGTTAGTGAGTGGGCATCTTAATACAATGCCAATGGCTTTTACATAGGTTTAGCATGTAATGTATATACTGTACAGTAACATATATAGCAGAAACCTGTTTAAATAAGATACATGTACTTCTTCCCTATGTAATCAAGATGGAATACTAAATTTGCCAAATCAACTTGAATTCCCAAACTTATCAATGTCGTAAAATAAATGAAATGTGCAACTTTGTCAAGTTTTGTAATGCAAGAGTGACTATGATTTGGGCATTACAATAACAGCTACACTCTCTGTGTCGAATTAAACTTTATGTGTACAGAAATTTCATAAATTTCCTCAAGACTGGCAGGTACGTGGGCAAGTACATGGACTGTGATTCTCCTGTTGTGATGGTGCCTCTTTCCAAACGAGGTGGTCTTAAAAAATGTTATGCCTTTTCTAGAATAGAAAGTTGTGTTGTAACAATGGAGTCTGCTTTTTAGACTGCAGTGTCTTACTTGCCCCTAAAATCAGAATCAGGCCTGGACTTGAATATTCCTGCTGTGAAATTATGGATAGCTGTTGATTTTTTTTCCTCTCTCCCTCTCCCCTTTTCCTTAAAATATATTCCGGCAGATTGAAGAAGATTTTCGAAAGATGTTTCCTGAGAATCACTCACGTTTCCTGACCAAGTGGCCTGAATTGAAGCCCAGGGTTGTGGCACTTGCTCGACAACTTCTGAAGCAGAATGGAAACTTGACAGTCATGGAGCTCCTGTCATCTTTTGACAGTTCTGACCAGAACAAAGAAGGTATTTTTGCACATTCCCTGGAATGCACCCTCTAATTTCATACAGAGTCTGAAGTGTCATCAGAAGTTAAAATTAAACCAACCTTATCATTAAACATTCTAGTGATGGTCAATTTTTCATGGAGCATAATCACACTCCCACATAAACACAACACAAATGTGGGCCAGGAAGCTTATTTTCGAGTAGCCATACAAAATTTTCCCCACCCTGAGAGGGGACTCCCTCCCTGATCATCCCCTCATCTAGTTATTTCACTCCATAGGATTTTTTTTTTACAAAAAACAATTTCCAATACTCTGAAAGTATATTGTACTCACTTAAATGTGCATCAGAAAAAGTTTATTTCTAAGATGCCAATTGCTAAATTTTCCCTACCCTTAGATGGGGCAGTCCCTTCCAAACCTTCCCCTGCATTTTACCCATCTAACTTTAACTTTTAACATTTTTAAGTCGTCCAAAGGAAAGACCTTATGCCGTCATATTTGTCCGTCTGTCTCTCCGTCTGTCTGTCAACAATTTGGTATCCACTTTTTCATCGATCTATATCTTGGCTCCGAGTTAACCAAACAAGTTCATATTTGGTATCGGTATCCTTTAGGACTTTCCTGATATTAAGCTCATTTTTGTGTTGAGGTTGAGCTTAAAGGCAAAGATCAAAGGTAATTCAATGTCACATGGGTTATATAAAACAAATGAAAATAGATCTTTCTCGCAATATCTCAAGAACGGTTTGGGCAAACAACTTCAAACTTGGTATATGTATACCTATGGAGGGTGACAATGATCTTTGACCTCAACCTTTGACCTTGACCTTTGACCTTGATTAAACATGAAAATAGCTCTTTCTCGTAATATCTCAAGAAAGGTTTGGAGAAACAACTTCAATCTTGGTATATGTATACCTATGGACGTGGCAATGATCTGTGACATCAAGCTTTGACCTTGACCTTTGACCTTGATTAAACATGAAAATGGCTCTTTCACGTAATATCTCAAGAAAGGTTTGGAGAAACAACTTCAAACTTGGTATATGTATACCTACGGACGTGGCAATGATCTGTGACCTCAAGCTTTGACCTTGACCTTTGACCTTTGCCCTTGATTATTTGTAGACAACATTTTGAATACTGTCCATATTGGCACGGTTTTCAATTACTCGACATTGGACGACTGCTTTGGACGTCGTCCATATTATTATACACTTGGCTTGATTTCTGCTATTCTGATGGCAGAACCCCTTCCCACACACTCCCCCTGCTTTGTCCCTTCACTCCCTCACTCAGTGCCCCCCCCTCCTTTTTGTCTCACCTGAACAAAGTTCTGGCAGAGATTGACATAGTAATCGCTTTTCCTGTTGCTGTGTTAGAAAAATGTTAAAGGCTTTTGTTGAACTTGCTCTCATTTCTCTATTTCTGCATCAATTTTGTTCAAACTTGGAACAAATAATCCTTGGGTATTACCAGATGTGAGTTGATGAGGATGATGAGGTGAAAGGTCATCTAGGGGTCAAAAGATCAAATGATGCGAGGCCATGTGCATCATTTTTAGCTCACCTTAGCCGAAGGTTCAAGTGAGCTGTTGCCATCCGTTTTTGTCTGCCGTCCCTTGTCCGTTGTGCGGTGTGCGTCATCTGTAAACTTTTATATTTTCATCTTCTTCTGCAGAACGAATGGTCGGCTTTTAGTCAAACTTGCAGAGAATCATTCTGTTGGGTAGAGTTGTTCAAATGATAACTGTAGCCCCATGGGGGCCCAGGGGAGGGCCCCCAGGGTGCAAAATTCTCAAAATTTCAAACATCTTCTTCTCCAGATCCACAAGAAGATCAGTCAAGTTGTTTTGTGTGTAGATACCTTTATAAGTAAAGAATGAAAGTTGTTTATGACAACTCCTGTTGTGCCCCCTCCTTGGATTATTCTGTGTCAGTTTTCCTAAGAGTTTTCCCATTCAAATCTCAAAATAATTATATTGCCCTAGCGCCCTCTAGACAACTACTGAAACTCCCCTTTAAATGAATGTTGAGTAAAAGTTGCCTTCAGTGAGTTTGTACACAAATTACCAATGAGATTGATAACTCAAAGTTTAATTCATGTCAAAATGAACAGAGCCCATGGAAGTACAAGAATTGTATATTTATTAAAGGAAAAAAAAATATTTTAATCTTTTACAAAAAGGGAACAATTAAGCTGTGATCATTCAGAGCATTACAAGTTACATTTCAATGATCACAGCAAGTTCCTAAAATGACCACAAATTACTCACTGGACCATCTCTTCATGCATGAATGATCAAGGTTTTTAATTATAGACAATCAATGACTACTAATCTGATACATGTGATTGTAATAAAGTATCTGCTCACCATGCACTTGTAAGATTTAGGAATAATCTGCATGTGTATTGTTACTAATTGTTTTGCCAGAGTGTCCAAATGGGGGGGGGGGGGGGGGGGGGGGGGGGGTAAATGATTTTACATGCAACTGTAGTAACTCAGTGAGCAATCATTTCAGGTGTTCACAGTGAATTTGACTCTTCAGCACAAGGTGAGTATTGATGGAAAACTCACAAAAAAGTGCATGTCCTACTTTTCTCCTACTTTTACTGAAATTTAGCTCCTTTTTTTTTCTCCTACTTTTTCACCATGATCTACTAGAAAGCTTGCTTGATTTTATTATTTTGCATTTTGAAATACAGGATGGAATTCTGGTACATCTTCCATCCTCCTCCTCTTGTGCCTGTTGCCTCCTGCAAGCCAAGGGAGGTCTAAAGCTGCCTCAGCAAAAGTATCCATTTCCTCAGCAATCTCAAGGATTATTCAGTTTCAGAAGGTATGTAGCTTTTCAGTATAAAAGTGGACTATAAATAAATAATGTTATTAGTACCCTCGTCACACCTTGCATGTTCTCACTGCATTCTAGAAAATGTTGCGAAAACTGACTAAATGTGTGTACACAGGGAGTAGATGTAGCAATGGTCTATCTAAGAATTTCATGAATGTGCTTAGACTGGCTTGGACTAAGAGGGTGCTCAAGAACTTTGGGCCTGTTCAAAAACTGAACCTATCCTAAGATTATTAGGAGTGACAATGCGCTAGAACGAGATGGACCTACTGCAAACAGGGTTGCCATACTTCAATCCTACTAGGAATATGTTTCAGCGTGACATTTTCACAGCCCTAAATGTAGAGTTATATCAATAAACAAAAGGTCAGTACTTTTTGCCTCGATATTGGAAATTGATTACAAATTTGCAGCAAGAAAATAATTGTGAAGGAAATTTTAAAATCCTTATTTTCACAGTGTCTCCTTTTGTGTGAGTTGAAATGACTCAACCATATTAGAAAGACTCTTCTCAATCAGATACTTAAAACCTGCTTTGAAAATACTTGCATTTTTTACCAGGCCTCTACAGCCTACCTCTATACGTTTATAAAATTTTCTGTGCAAAGTCCTGGTTGAAGAATGTAGCTACAGTGTATATCTCTGTTCAGTTCATTAACCATAAAGTGAATTGAGCGAGATACAAGTTATAGGGGAGACTACGCTGCACATGGATGTCACCATCATGTACAAGCCCTGTGATTTATGCACTTTTCCTATTTGCTCAAGAGTTATGATGGAGCATCACTTGCAGCCAAGCCTTGATAGTCTGCAACATGCAGCCTGAAGGCCACTGCATATCATACAAATCTTTGGTCGCACAACTTGCCGACTATCATATGTGACCGTGCACCTCAAAACGAACATAAAGTCGCACACCCTGATTTTTCGTGAGGACTGAAAATAAGTGAAATGGGTCAACCTAGCCGAACTTGACTTTTTCATATTTTCTGAAAGAGCGGGTCTTCTTTTACATTATGCTAAAATTTGGTATCATAAAACGGGCAGGAAAGTGTGTGTTTTTTTTTAGCAGTTTATCTCCAACATTTTTGGTAGAGTAGTGTGATTAGGTGTGTTTTTAGAATCCCTTTTTCATTTCTGAGAAACCTTGTCCACACTCCTCACTTTCAACTCTAATAACTTTTGAAAGGATAGTGCTACTGCTTTTAAAGTTGGCGTTAATTGTGGACAGAATGTGTTAATGAGGCATGCTTAATTTCAGTTTAATCTGATAATCCCTTCATTGTTGTTACTCTGGCGGTTTACTTCCCGTTTTTTGTCCCATTCATCGCACAGCCAGCACGGTTTGGTAAAGATTAAGCACTTGAATAGACACTGTACTTCAGAGCCTCTTTTCTCAATTCACACTTCTCCTGAGTTTGTGCTTTCTTTCCAATATTTAGATATGTTAGGAGAGTCCATTTGATTTGAATCATACATCATTTTAAAGCTTAAATTCTGCTCTTTCAGAATATGGTCTTAACTAAAAATTAATGTCTGGCGACTTTTTGTTTGTTTTGAGGTGCAGGGTCACATATGAAATAAACAGTGCGTATTATTCTGTTTTATTTCAGATCTTAAGTCGCTGAGTTGTGTGACAGAAAGTCATATCGAATGCGGTGGCCTTTAGTCTAATCAGGCCTCTTAAATTGAGAAAAAAGTCAGAAAACGTTGTGCTACTTTGCACATTGCAGACATTTTCCACAAAACATCCAGATCCCCCCACTATATATGTATGTATGTATGATGATGGTAACAGTGATGATAAAGATAGAGTTTTGATAGAATTAACAAGTGGGAAAAGGGTAACTGCTAGTTTCATCGTTTACTAGTACATGTAATTTGTTTCAAACACAGAGTGGAGGGAGCATTCAAGATTTTCTGGATGGCACCAAACAGACCCAGAGCCAACCGTTCCTTCTTGGAATTGGAAATTCTAAGGCCTGTATCAGCAGTGACTTGCTCATTGTCGATCACAAGGCCATTCCATGTGGTGCCCGTACGGTGGAAGGAGCAGTAGATGAACTCTTCAAGACGCACTTTGTCTTTGGCTTGCATTACTGCCAGTCTCTTCATCAGTTCTGGACCTTCATCCAGACAGCTGTTTTCGAGATTGATGTTGGAGTTTCCTGCGAATCACCGAGAGTGCGTGAACTAAGATCCAAATTATTCACACCATGATTTGCTTCAAATGCAAGAGAAATTTTGCAATACCAAAGTTGGTGCAACATTTAAGATTAAGTCATGGACTAAGTGAAGGAGGAAAAGAGGTGTTAATCTGTGGACAGGGAGCTTGTGCAAGAACATTTTATTCTTTTCGTGGATTTCGAGGGCATTTGCAGACTCACCTTAAATCTGGTTTGCCAGATAATCAAGAACAGTTTACTGAAAATGAGAAAGCTGGTGAATCATTCGAAGAGAGCTTTGCAGGAAACAGTAATGATAACGACGACAGTGATCAAGATCAGGATATAAATGCAGAAGATGACATTTTATCCGCTGAAGATTTGAATAGGCAGTGTGCAAAAGTAATTTCAAAATTTTCAGCAAACAGTGCAAACTCTGGAAAAGTTGTAAATGACATCGTGGAATCAACCAGTTTGATTGTAGGTGATGTAGTAAAAAGTGCATCAGCGGCAGTTAAGGCTACTTTCTTGAAACATAAACTGCCCATTGAGTCCGAAGCTTATAGAGAAATACAGACGCATTTTGCTATGCTTGAAAAGCCATTTGAAAATTTGAACTCAGAATATAAGCGGATGAAATATTGTGCAACACTTGGACTTGTTGAACCACAAGAAATAAAGTTAGGCATCCGGTATGAAAGTCGTCTAAATAAAAGAAGTAAGCAGTATGAACAGATTGCTATTGAAGATACCTTTGTTTATATACCCATTTTAGAATCTTTAAAGCAACTTTTGAGCAATGAAGATAAATTGCATTTTGCTACTCATGACCATAGGAGCACTGATGGTGTAATGAGAGATTACTGTGATGGTGCACAATTTGAGAAAATCCCTCTTTTCCATGAAGATGAAAATGCCCTACAAATTCACTATTTTTATGATGACTTTGAAACTGTAAACCCCATCGGTTCAAAAACAAAAATTCACAAGTTAGGTGCCTTTTATTTCATTTTGAAAAATCTGCCACCAAAGTATAATTCTATTCTTTCCAATATCAATCTTGTAGCTCTGTGGTATGCTGAAGATGCCAAAAAATATGGATTTAATGCTATTCTCAAGCATATTGTGAAAGACATTAACATTCTGTCAACAGTTGGCATTACTCTTCCTAATGGCATTGTGAAGAGGGGAACCATTACTCAAATTAGTGCTGATAATCTAGGTGCAAATGCCCTGTTTGGTTTTGTACAGAGCTTTTCTGCTAATTATTACTGTCGATTGTGTGTGACAAGCAAGGAAGAGGCGCAGAACACATTAAAAGAGGTGTTAATGGAAATGCGCACCATGCAGACTTATGAGCAACATTTACAAGAAGCTGAAGCTCAAACTACACTGTCACATGTGTTTGGAAAACAAAAAACTGTATTGAATGATTGTATTTACTTTCATATCTTGACAAATTTTTCACTTGATATAATGCATGATCTGTTGGAAGGCATAGTTCAGTATGAGCTGAAACTTGTACTAGAATATTTCATCTATGAAAGGCAACCACCACTCTTGACCCATGATGAACTGAATCAGAGAGTTGCCAGCCATTGCTTAAACCGTACAGATAACAAGAACAAACCATCCTACATTAAACTGAGAACAGCTGGCAATGATGTGGGTCAAAAGGCAATGCAGGCTTGGTGCTTGATAAGAAATCTTCCATTCATCATAGCTCATGACATTGAAGAAGGAAACGTCTACTGGGAACTGCTGCTAAGATTACTAGATTGTATGGATATTGTTTTTGCTCCCCAATTAACAGCAGGCTTGATAGCCCAGTTGTCTGTTCTCACTGAAGAACATCACACACACTTTCAAAAAACATTTCCTGCCAATAGGTTGTTGCCAAAGCATCATTTCATGGTGCATTATGCTACATGTTTGAGAGAAGTTGGGCCACTCATACATGTATGGTGTATGCGGTACGAAGCGAAACATCACTATTTTGGCCGTGTTGCAGAATCTGTACGTAATTACAAAAACATATGTAAATCACTTGCAAAGAAACATCAGACAGCACTAACGTTCCATCTTCAGTCAAACCATCATTTGGAGTGTCTCGAGGTTGGGCCAGGTACTTCACTTTTATTGTCAGATTTAGATGAAAATATTAGACAGACTGTGCAAGAGAAACTCCAAGTAGAGGAACTCTCTTCTGAAGTCTTTGATGCCAATTGGGTTAAAGTGTATGGTACACATTATCAGTTGTCTCTTTTGGTCTGCCATGATGTCGATGAGCTTCCACTGTTTGGTCAAATAGAGCATATCATTGTACACAACAATGACATTTTTTTTTTTTGTACTTCTCTTGCTAGATACATTGCATTATAATTCACACTATCATGCCTTTACAGTAGAAATAAGTTTTCCACGTGGTCATGTTGTCAAGAATCAAAAGGAACTTGTTGACTACAAACCACTAGATTTAATGACAAACTTGTCAAACACAGACTCGAGGAAGTACGTGGCACCAAGGCATGTTCTTTTCAAGTAATTTAGACCTGTAGAGCCGATGTTATGTATGGTTTTGGTAAATGGTAACAAAATGTTCAAAAATAACTTCAATCAATAAGATATTGTGGACTCTTGTTAACCCTATGTAGCCCGGGCTATATTTATCTGTAGCCCCCCCCCCCCCCAGATCTTGGCCGCCGATCATTAATTTAATCTTAAAGAATGCTAATTTTTGGTACATTTTTCCTTTTGAACATCTGACCAAGTGTGCACTGAAAAATTCTATAATATTTTTGTAATGTAATATATGTAATATTTTCCATCTTTTTTTCTTTCGGGAAAAGCAAATTTATGATGCATGTGCATGAAAGTCAAGGATTTGGAAATGCACAGATTGATTTGTTGTTGCTTATTTCCTGGAGGAAAAAGAGAAAGGAAAATGCATGTTTTGATGTACAAATAGCTTTTTGTTAACTTGGTTGAGGAAAAAAAATGAGAAAGAGACTCAAGACAACCAAGTACCTACATGGGTATTTCTTTTCATATGGGTACCAGGAGTAATTGTGTGATATCATGTGATGTCATGTTCATGTTACACATGGAACATTTAGGGGCTAATTGTGAATGAACATGTTACCAAAGAAATATGCGAGTGTTTGTGAGTGTAATGATTATTGGCTTTTATCTTAGGTATAACACAGTACAAAACAGCTTAGTTTCATTACGTATTAACCAATTTGAGGTCATACTTTGGTACCCATATAAATAGAAATACCCACATGCATATTTTTTTGCCTTTAACTACTTTAGTATACAGGGTGGCTCCCAAATTGGGCAAAACTTTGTACATTTTAACATTTTCTTCTCTTGATCCAGATGTAGAATACAAGTTGTATTCTTTAGGTGTAAGTTGTGTATTGTTCATCATGATAATTCCTTTTTCCAGTTTCTTGAATAAACAAGAACCAAGTTTTGTTTGTCAAGATAATTTGATTTGTTCCTTTTCCCTTATGTGTAATGTGTAATGAATTTCTGTGTTTGATTCTAATGCATTGATAGAGTGAGTTGGATTGAATTGTTGGTGCTAAATCGTTGGTTTTTGTTTTAACAACAATTTGGGGTTGAATTCTGCATATCACTGTTGTTAAGATAATGGTGTTAAATTTTATCACCGAAAATAGAATTGAATTGCAACACCAAAGATTGGTGTTGGAATCTTTCTTTTTTTTTTCTTTTTAACACCAAAAATAGAATTGAATTGCAACACCAAAGATTGGTGTTGGAATCTTTTTCTTTTTAATACCACAAATAGAATTGAATTGCAACACCAAAAATTGGTGTTGGAATCTTGTTTTTTACACCAAAAACAGAATTAAATTGCAACACCAAACATTGGTGTTGGATTTTTTTTAACACCAAAAACAGAATTAAATTGCAACACTAAAGATTGGTGTTGGACTCTTTTTTAACACCAAAATCAGAATTGAATTGCAACACCAAGAGTAGGATTGAATTGTTTAATTCCAGAACTTGGTGTTAAATAACACCAACCGGTGTTTTCCGATATAGATACCGGGAAAGTGTTAAAATCAACACCCATGGTGTTGGATTTAACACCATTGTTTTTGCAGTGTATGAAGTGAAAGAGTGGGACACATAGAACAATTTGTCGTTTACATCGTTTAAAATAGCCTTTTTGAAGTGGAGTTAGAGGATTTTGAAAATTTACACCTGTCACCCCCCTGAAATCTAGGTCACAGCCTAAATTTCGAGGCTTTGCCGATGACGTCATGGGATGAAAGCAATCGCGCAAGGTCTCGAGCGCCGCAGGCCCCCTCGCGCATAATGCATGCATTGTATCATACAAGTTGTTGTAGATAGTATTTGCATACAAAGTTTAAAAGTTTGTTTTTCGATAATGCACGACATCGTACGTTAAGGTCATGCAGTGATGATCAAGATGATTTCTTGGTGGAATTTGAATGTGGGAGCGATGATGAACTGAGTGATACAGTACACACTAGTGATGATAACGATGATGAAACTAGTGATGATGACCCTGGTGAAGTTGGAGAGATAGATGTTGCTGACGAGCCGCACGGCGGGGCGCAGGAGGGAGACGCTACGGGCGAGCTAGTGGGGAAGGCCTAGGGCGGTCCGGTTGAAGCGGACGGACTTAGTGGAGATTGGCAGTACGAGCCCTTGCCACACGGCAGGCCAGGGGACAATGTTGGTGACGCAGGACCAATACCAGGTAGACTTCAAAATTTAGATAGGTAAGAGTTTTTTTTTTTTTTAAATTCTGAACTGAAAATGAACCGAGCTTAGTGCTGACTTGATCTCGTACTTCAGAGCAGCAGTAGGCCTAACTGAACACACAGCCCAGTCGCTGTAAGTAGCGTAGCGTCTGGTCGGGCTACGTATTGTCAATCACATCACACTCACTCCTATACAGCCCAGTCGCTGTACGTAGGTACGTCGCGACAGGTATTCGCACAGCGTACTTACAGCGTCTGGTCGGGCTAACTCACTCCGTACTCCCGTTCACAGCTCATCAGCATTCTATCTAGCAAGAGCTAGGTACTGCACGATCCATTCATTACTTCACCGAGTCCATCAAAGTTTTATCACTATCGATGAAAATCGCAGTGCTCTGTATCGTTTATTTTATCACCAGATAAGCCGGCCGGCCTAGTCAAGACTTCGACTTAGCCGATGCCCGCGCATTGATTGCGTGGTATCTAGCATTAGCGATCCACGTACCGGTACGCCGAATGTTTCGCGAGTTTTTTTTTTTATTATTATTTTCGCCAATTTCGCGAACCTGGTGCTTTTTGCGAATTTAAAAACACGAGAAAATATTAACTCTCTTTCCGTATATATTTCCTTCTTCCGTGGTGTACTCCACAACCACGAATTTAAGCACTCGCGAAATTATTGGCAAGTCCCGATTCGCGAAAAAATAGACTCGCTAAATACATGTACAATATGTATATGGCGTACACAGCTGTAGTACTACCGAGGAACTGCCGATATAATACATTGGGGATTGTACGTATCAAAGAGGTACGAAGCTCAGGCTTCTCCGCTCTTTGATACACGGAGGCTACTGCACTGCGACATACGCGGCCGGTGATGGGCGCATGCATGTGACTGATCGACTACGAAGCACCATCGTACAGGCACTAGGCCTGACAGCTTCTGTATTCGTGGCCTAAATAATACGTAACAGACTCTATTTAAACGAGGAAATGTGTGATTTCACAGGAGACTTGAAGTAGAAAGCAATTTTATTTCATTTTTTGTGACATTCTGATAAAAAATGTTTTGGGATTTCGGGGTATGAGCCTCGACATCACGCTCTCATCGAGAGCATACATAGGTAAGCTTAGGCTGTTGTGTGATACTTCCGGGTTTGCCTTTCATCCCATGACGTCACGGACACGCCCCCAAAATAACCACGGATCTTCCGATTGAGCATGATTCAGGATACAATTTTTCTAAGCAGCCGTTCTCCAAAACGCAATTTTCTAAATGGATGAATTAAAGGCCGCTGTGTTTAACATGCTCTATGCTTGAAATGGGGGAATAATCCAACAAAATATGCGTTTCCTTTAGTATTCTGCTTTAATAAGCCAGTTCGGGGTTCCACTTTGAGCATGAGCAGAAAAAGGTCATCTGTACCAGCAAAGCATGTTGGCTTTTAAATTCACTGAGATAAGCATCTGTGATATAATGATTATTCAAGTGATCCTTATAAGTGGTGTTTGCCAGCACATCCACCTGACAGCAAAAGCGGTATTTGGCAATATCAATAGAAAGAGATTGTCAATACAGTCAGTGCAAAATAATGAAATGGCTGCTTTCCAAAATGCCAATGGAAGGATCATTCTGGTTACCTGGTCTGCGCAAGTTCATCCTTTGTTTGAACATGACTGATGAATTCCATAAATTGTTACGTTGGGCAAGCTTACGCCTTCTGTTGCTTGAGACTATAGGGAGTGCCTAATCAACTGAGAAAGAGGAAAGGTCATTTGTACCCATGTGCCCATGAGCTAATCCCGAACTGGCTTATTCTCTTTGCTCGTGTGGTCAGAAGCCATAGTGTGTGTATATGTGTGCCACACACACACACACATTAACCTGACATAAACCCAAAGGATGTTAATCAACTTTGGAATAAATGCGAGGGATAACCGAAGCGATGCAGCTTTTTATTTTTTTAATGTAATATATAATACATTAACTGGCCACAGCACAAATATCTAATGCATGTGCTCCATTATACGCACAGCGCTATACCTTACATATTTTCCTATCATGTACACGTACTATTGCAAAAATCTACCTTTTGTGTGAGGCACACCGGAGTTCAATTCCCCATGAGGTCGTCAGCCCATTTATGCCATGCTCGTCCTGACAGTCTCTTGCTTCTTTGTTGAATAAAATGTACTACCTTTTATGATTTATAATAACCATATGATATATTCTTTTATGCTGGAGTGCATATGAGATTGTACTTTTCTTTAGTTCCATGTAATTCAATTACGCTTTACTATAATCTTTACAACAAAGTAATTCTATTTTGTTTTGACTTGAGAGGCATTGAAGACAATCTTTGCTTGACGATGCACGGTCTTCTGTATTGTTTGCACCCTGTTCTACTAATGGCAAGGAACTTCAACGCATGTATGCAATATGGCTGCTTTTCTACATAGTGGGAATCTTAATATCTTAGAGTGTTATAATGCATTGGCTTGCCCGACGTAACAATTTACGGAATTCATGTTCAGACAAAGAATGAACTCGCGTAGACCAAAAGTGACCAGAATGGTCCGTCAACTTGCTGGGAAAGGATCACTTTCTTTGATTTTCATTGCATGCCTTAACAAACTTTTTTCTGTTAATCTTGCCAGAATACCAGGCCTGCTGTCAGGTGGATGTGCTGACAAACATTTACAATAACAACATGAATAATCATTGCGTCACAGAAGAAAAACCATTTATGCCTGTTGGTACAAATTATCGTTTTCTGCTCATGCACAAAGTGAAACTAAGAACTGGCTTATACTGTATCGATAATGGTCACTGATATAACGAATTCGACATTCCTACATTCATTTCTTATCTCCTACTTTCACCATTACTTTGTTCATTGTGTTACTGTACTCAGAGAGAAGATTACAAAAATAAAAAGAAACCACCAATACTACTGAATAATGCTATAAAGGGTGCTTGGGTGACATCAGTAAAATTTCGAGTCAGCTAACACTTTTGCACACGTAACATTGCACAAAATGATAACCTTATGAAAGTGCGGTGTTGAGTGGAAGCATTACTTGACGCCAGTGCTCTGGTGACACTTTAGTGTTGCTTACGATGAAGGTTTAAAACAAAAGTGATATCGGAGTGTACCTGCATATGTATAGGTAAGGACAAGAATGGAGAGTTGCCCTCCCCCCCCCCCCCCCAAGAGAGAGAGAGAGAGAGAGAGAGAGAGAGAGAGAGAGAGAAAGAAAACAAATTTCATTGCATCCTGTTCGAAAAGTACTTTCAGTGGTTCAATATAGCCAACTTGTGTCTGGGAGCGCCATCCCGAGTTTCTTGCAAGCTTGTGGAAGCGCGTTCGTGTAAATATTGGCACGTTCAAGTCCGTCGTTTGTGGATAGGCTCTGCATGTTTTACCTCGCGTTCTCGGCAAAATTGCCAAATATTGCAACAAAAGGTAAGTTAATGCTAGGGGTTATTGCAAGTTTTTGTGCGTCTCTCGTTCATGGTAGTGTGTCAGTTTGCATGTTTTGATTTTTTTTTTAGGGTGGGGTTGCACTTTACAGTTTGTGTATTCCAAGTTTTGTGAGTGTACTCTCCTTTTTTTTTTTCTCCATCTACCTGCTCAGTCTATAACAAATATACATACGAACAAGTGATACACCCATGTATGTTGATCATAGATGCTCATAATATCAAGTCTTGTTTCAAAGACTTTGTATTTAAGGCACACAGCGAGTTGAAAATTAGCGTGCAGAAGTTTTGAAGTATCTGCTTTCTACACTATACAGCACACAACAGTGCTATATGCAACGGCACCATTACCTTGTCATGCTTGTATACAATGTAGATTTCGCATGAGAACAAGCAACGTAAACATGGCAAGAGTTTCTTGATAAAAACTGAAGATGAAGACCTCATTCTTTCTAGATCCACTTTGATACCATGTTAACATCCTTTTCTAATATTCAAAACCCACCATTTACGCTGATATTCATTATAAAGCATTAGTCTCAGACGATGCTATTCACTCTGTAACATTTATCCTTGTGTACGTTGTAATATAAAACATGTCTTGATAACAATGACATTTATGGCCTGTTCTGACATCCGATCAATCCTCAACTTCTTCCAGCCAATCATATCGTCCGCTATTTTTATCTTTATAAAAGCTATGGCTTCTGCTGGCTCGACGTTCCTTGAGCCCGAAGGTGATATCGATGAAGCGTCAGTTCGCGTGAATATTCACATGGATAATTGACGGGGAGCTTCGGGTATGGCCAGCACAGCTTGTCCCACTGAAATGTCAATGGACCTATGATGAATTGTGAGAAAGCACAAGGGAGAACGTTTTACCACCAAACGATGCAGAATGGGTGAGTTTCTTCAAATAGAAATTAATTTCACCTAACTTCTTAAAGGAAAAGAATGCTCAAGTCGCCACGATGATGGCTGTCTGTCAGTTTATCTTTGAATGTTATCATCTTAAAGGTAAGAACTTTGGTCATGTGACTGACATCATTTTTTTTTAAATCCATCAAGTCCTCGGGTACTTTTGCTACATAGATTATAATTTTGTCCCCTTTCAGTTCAACTTAACTCAAATTTATTATTTCTTTATTCTATATTTATCACAATAACATAAACTTCACCACTTCTTAACACAAAGGAATAATGAAGATTATACATTATAACAACAGCGAAACATAATAAAAATGAAACATTGTAATAAATCATCAAAGCATATTCAAATCAAATTGGCAACTCGTAAACTTACTGGACAGAAAGAATAAAAAAACAGATAAATTTGGCATATTTATGGATCAGTTTTACATCTAGAGATTTCCTTTTCACAATTCTGTAAAAAAAGAAATGAGGGTCTCATATGGTCTCATATCATTCAGTATCTATGATAATGTTATCTTCTGAAATGAAACTATAAGTAACTGTAAATGGTGGCAATTGTAACAAAACAAAAAGATACAGTGTCAAACGACAGAATTATGAGTTCTGTTACTTAAAAAGGACAAGTCCACCTTCTTAGACATGTGGATTGAGTGAATGCAGCAATATTAGTAGAACACATCAGTTTGAGGAAACCGGACAATCCGTTGAAAAGTTATGAATTTTTGAAGTGTCTGCTCAGTCACTGCTGGATGAGAAGACTACTACAGCTGATGATGTCACATGCGTACAACAGTATAGGGAATATATAAAGAGAATTTCACAAAATGTTACTTTTTGAAAAAAAGGTGCGCATTTCTTCGACTTGTCACTGACGTATGTTAAGGGTAATATCATTCCCCCTGCCTTCTAAAGGGGGAAGTCAAGCATTCTCTTATTATGCGAGAAAAGTGAAAATATGTTGAAATTTCTGTATATTTTCGTTATATCGTTGTACACATGTGACATCATCAGCTGTAGTAGTCTTCTCATCCAGCAGTGACTGAGCAGAAACTTCAAAAATTCATAACTTTTCAACGGATTGTCCGATTTTCCTCAAACTCTCACTGACGTGTTCTACTAGAAAAAAAAAATATTGCTGCATTCACTCAATCCACATGTCTAAGAAGGTGAACTTGTCCTTTAATAAGTTAATAAACTAACTAACACTTACCTCATAGACAGCTGACATTCGAGACAACCTGATTTGAGGCTCCTCGTGGATGTATGCATCGTTTCTACCACCTGCCGTAGCAACCTCTCCTCCACCGGAGTCGTCACCGAACTCGAAAATCCGCATCTTCTTCAGCTTGTAGACACATAGAAACAGTGTACTGCCCAGAAACACTATAGCCGCGATGACGAACACGGGGATGCCAACGGGGAGGAGGTTGAACGTGCTCGGGAAGCCGACCGCACCCATGATGACGAGGGCGAGGCCGACAAAGAACAAGGGGGCCGATATCAGGAAAGCCAGGCTGATGACGGACCAGGCTCGTTTGGTGGCGTTCTGCTCACTTGTTATGGATGCATCGTCTGCAAGCAAATCTCCGTGGTTGCTAGGAGACGCGTCTGCGACTCTGCGTGGAGCAAAATCTTCACGTGTGTATGGAACAGGTTGTTGATCGTCGCCATTTGACTGCGTATTCAGTGATAAGTCTGTAAATTTGTTGTCTACTGGTTGTGAGATGCCATTCTCTTCAGTTTGTGAAATCGCATCTGGATCTCTTGGCGCTGTTTCCTCCGAGGATGAGGACTGTGATGATTCCTGGTCGCTATCCATATTGATGATGCAAACTACCACACGAAACTAAGCGTCTGGGAGCTGGGGTTATCCTTGGATCAATTGCAACCCTACCAATGACAATTACCAAGAAAACAAGAATTTTATCAAAATCACGCCAATTAATAAAGCATAAAGTTAAAGGTTATACAAAGGAAAAGCTTATAATGTATACATGAAAGATGAATTTAGCCTCGTGTAATAGATGTCATAATCACATGATCGTGTAAGTAAGGCCTCAGCAGGAATTGATTTCTACATTTCTTAGCATGGCATGGCCTAAAAGTAACATGCTTGTTAATCATGCGAACTCACCACACTCCATTCTCAAATCAATAGTTAAAGGTATTGACAGCGAACCAAAAACAACAAATAATGGCGAGTTACGTGCATAAAGTGGATCATATAACATTGTGTCCTGAGGACCTGAATTAAGGGCCTAAATCACTTGAGTGACGTCACTCAAGTACTAGAATTCCATATGCTTTGGGACATGAAGCGAAATCATGTCCTTTTCCATGAAACCAAGTACAGGAGTCAAATTTGGGATTTCGCCGTGAATTAAAGCAAACAGAATTTCAACAACCAAGAAAAAAAAAGAATTGTATTTTTTTTTTTTTTTTTTTTGGGGGGGGGGTTCTCTCTTTCTCCTTAATTGTTTAACAGCTTCACTTTTCACTCCTTCGTCTTATCCAGCACACGTGGATACCTCCACACACAATCGGTTCCGTCTGATTATTCACTTGCTTTCAAATTGCCTTGGCGGTATCGCATTCTCGTCTGCACAGGGATTCTTTCTCATGCAAATTCATTGTACAAACATGATGTGGAATATGGTACAACCTTTCGTTTATGCATACATTGTGCATTTTCGAGTACAGGTCGAGCTAATACCTAAACACGTGAAGCTTGATTTTTAGGAGTATCAATAGCACTATCATCAAATAACTTATTCGAGTATATCATACACAATGACTGTCTTTGAAACACAAAGTAAATCTCCATGTAATAATAGAAGAAACTTACAGCATAGTGCCCATGACACTTACTATTCTGTAGTGATAAACATGTAATGGTCATTATGTTGACCAGTAGATGTTGCTACTTTGCAGTCGCTATTACCAGCTTTATTTCTCTTCTCTTTTTTTAACAAAATACATCGTCATATCTCATTGAAGTTTATCTATAATGTGCTATCTTAGGTAAATAGGCAAAAAATGTTGGAAACTTTGAATCGAATCAGCTTCCTACCCGCCTTGCTACCAGAGTTGAGGAGACTTTTAACTTTTTTTTTGCTACCTTATTTCTTTCCAGACCACATTAATCATACTTCTAGTTGTAATATGGTAGCTTATTCTGTACTAACACATAATACTTTATTGAAACTTCCTGAAGCGGTTTCTTTTCAATTCGTTCCTGGAGAATCAACATGCATGATTAAGATTATGTTTTATCCTTCAGGATTCCAGATTCCAGTACAGTAAATTAAAATGGAGTAAAATGGAGAATTAAAAATAATATTAAATGGAAAAGAAATCAAGATATTCAGCAACATGAACTCTCTTGTCTCTCCACGAGTTTCAGAATTTGGACAACACAAGCCTTAGGATCAGTACGTCATTTAGATGCCTATAGAGCCGATTGTAGGGTATAGAAATGTAAATGATATCATCATATACCCTTTGCAAGCTACGAGCTACGTATCGGATTACCACTCACCTACAATGTAGCAAAGCGTTGGAAGAACACGAGTGTTGAATGTGAATTGAGTTTTCGTACCTCTATGTAACAGGTGCAGCTAACGTTGCAGGGTCCAGGCATTTCGATGTTCATTACAGACTGCTTATAGCAACAACGTGCACGTTCAATGCCTGAAGGACAACATCGCAGCTCCACGCGGGAGGTAGCACTTTTATTTTTTCCCAGCGTACGTTCGAGACGAGACTATCACAATGCCAAATGTCAATAAAGGTTTGTCATCGCGGTACGATTCACGACAATAGAAGGCTGTGACGTCACAATAGGGAGGAGTCGTTTGAACTGATTAAGAGGACACGGGGCCAGGAATCTATTAAAACAAGATGTCCGCGAGAAATTCTCCATCTCCTTAGCTTAATACAGCTGATGCGGAGATGTATGCCTGTATTCATGTGACGTACGCGTATTGATATGTGATTACTATACAATTCAGCTTGATTCATACGAATCACTCCGCTCAGAGTTGAGGTAGTCGGTGACAATAATTGTTATATTCATGGACAGTAAAGAACGAATCAGAGAATAATTTATATCATTGTTGTTTCTTTGGTATGACAAGAACAGCGTCTACCTTTAAGAGGGTAGGGGAAAATAGTGTTGGCAGGGAGATGAAGTACGTCAACGTTTACCTACATACTAGTGAAAATATGTTGTTGATAGGTAATTATTATGTCCTGCGATTAAGCGCGTATTATCACACTTTTTCTACTATCAAAGGCTTTAGTACGAGTTTCACGCAGGTATCATTTATTATAGTGACACACACACACACACACAGCAACACACACACACACACACGCATAATAGCACAATGCAGATACTATAAGTAATGCATGTACATCATGCATGTACATCATACATGTATACATCCATCTATTCATGCATACCTTTAAATATGACTGCAATTGAATGCTGCACACCTACACATAATAATTTCTACTATGATTCCCTATTCGTATCCAATCCCTTAGCCCCACCCCGGTTTCAGCTACTGCATGCCTATTGTGATTCAAGATCTTATCTCGTCTGTAGTTGATCGACTCTCGCCCATAACGATAAAATCTTCGAGTAAAATATTGGAGAGGAAGAGAATTTGTGTATAGTGTGTGACGGCGAACAATGCCAATAATTTGAGAAATGACCTCAGCCGTCTGCTTAACCTATCCACATCATGCAGATATTTCATGAATAATTCCGTGCGGCAAAGGCTTCTGTTATAAAACGAAACTTTATTAAAAAGCCTCAAGTGAAACGGCCATTCGCATATTACTTTTCTAATCTCACAAAAGACAAAACCTTGGGTAGTTCGTAAGAAATGGGCTGATTACATAATTCAAGGCATCATTAACATCGTCTCGTAACCATGGGAACTACATAGAATAGGGTAGGGTAAATGCACAGCTGGTACTGAAAATTGCATTTTTCTTCTGATTGCAGTGGCGATAATAAAAGAAGAAAAGCAGCAATTCTATGGTCCTATTTACATCGGGTCACCTGTCCGCTGTAACCACTGTTATCCAACATGACCCTTCTCTCATTTTTTTATTATTATCTTTTTGGGGGGAGGGGGAGGGGGGCGAACACTTAAAGCAGGCTTATACAGAGCTAGAGCGACGGACGGTTAAAAATTTGGGATTTCTCTCCTAGTAAATACATTCCGAAGCTTGTAAGTATAATTATGTCAAGTAGCAAATTAACTTGGTAGTTTATTAAGACATCATACTATAGTGTACTCATTGATTCAAATCGGCGTATCGTTAACGGCGTTCAAAGGGAGTCATCAGGCAGGTCAGGCATTGGAACAAAATACTTTACAAGAGAGAAGAAAGATCTTGTTGCATTAACGTATTGTATCATTGGTTGCCAAAGGGTCAAGCTTATAGCTTATCATTGGCGACCGTTCTGTATGGTAATTCATAACAAATGTATTGTAATTGTGTCACAAATGTATTTGTGATCAAAATTGTTGAAATTGTTGAAATTGTTGAAACTAGCTATAATGAGTTTCATATTTGTATATTATCATGTTTGATTATGTTGAAAAAAAAATTAAATGATGTCATTAGGAGAATGAATAAATCAAATCAAATCAAATCAAAATCAAATCAAAACATGACAAACTTGTTACCATTGGTTAGTACATGGTGTCTGAGGACTGTTCCTAGCTGATGCTTTGAGGTGTATTTTTTTTTTTTTGGTATCAGTTTATGAGAGATGGTATAATGTAAATAACGATAAGGCTCATTTTCAAATCACTTTGCATGTTCACAGTATACCGCTTCACGTAAACCAATGCCCTTAAGGATGGATGGTGAAAAACAAAAACACAAAGGGCCACGTAATCTTAATGGCAATTTGTGTTGTGTAGGAAGATTATACAAAAGAGTGAGATGAGTTATTTTTTTTAAATAAAGGTATCAATGATATTTCAAATAATATGGCTCTTTTTCTACAGGGAAAGCAAAGTTTGATGAACGTGACTTTCCTGTTTGTTTTGAAAGTAAAGCGGAACAAATAAACCATGAATAGATACAAAGAATTGCGAAACAAAATAAATAGAGAAAGTTGACATTTCCTCATACAACTTCGTTGAAACCAAGATTTAACCCTAAAGATGTCACTTTCCAGTTTCGGTTATCCTATCTCAGACAGGTCAGATACTTCAGATTGCTGTATGCTTGCCTTTATCTATGCAGCATCATTATTATTAAATTTCCTTAAGTTGCTTTTATTAAAACAAATTGTAAAAAAGAAGTAGAAAAAAGTAGAAAGCGCTTTCAAATATTAATGTAAATCATTCTGGAAATATTCTTCTTACGTATTATTATCATAGACGTATAAGCTTTAGCCTTAATCAACAAGGGGTTCTCACGGTAATAGATCAAAATGAGAACATGACGATTAGTCTTACAAGAATGATCAGTTTCCTCAATAGTTGCCATTTTTCCAATGGAAGTGATTGGTTGTAAAATTCCCGATAAATTTCTCTTGGCTGGTTTCTGCAATCAAAAGATGGTTCAACCTGTCGATCCGTCGCCAGAAATGAACGGCTTAAAATGTAGTTAAAGTCATCTTTTGTATCATGATCAATGAATGAGCTTTACAGCAGGTATGTCAGAAACGTCATTATGCCCTAGTCACATAGACATCCCGGATCACCCAGGACCAACCCGGATCTGATCCGGGGTGATCAGGGAGAGATCCGTGTTGACGCCTTGGACATCCTTGGACATCCGTGTACAGACTGGTGTATGTCCATGTAGATCCGGGGACATCCGGGAGGCCAACACGGCAACTTTTGGAGGTCAAAAACATCCAGCGTCATCCGGGCATTGCCGTGTTGGCAATCCGGGGTGGTCCGTGTGGCTGCCGTGTAGCTGCCGTGTTGATCCGTGTAGATGCCATGTTTGTCCGTGTAGACGCCGCACTCTTCTGGCTTTATCCGTGTAGCTGCCGTGTTGATACCGGGTGTACAGTCATACCAACGCTCGTCGACACTCCATCGTGGTCGAAAGTATCCCGGATCTCCCCGGATCTCCCCGGATCACCGTGTAGATCCTTGAGCATCCGTGTTTATATGTGACTAGGGCATTATTATACTCATGCCCAATTACCACTAATTTCCGAGACTCGCGCCGTATTTGGAAAAAAAAAAATCATCATATTAAGTCTCATCTCTATGGAACACTGATCAGGGATGGGATCTCCCTCTGCCTCTCTCTCCCTTCTCCCCACCCTCTCTCTCTCTCTCTCCCTCTCTCTCTCTCTCTCTCTCTCTCTCTCTCTCAGTACTAACAATGCTGATACAAAATCACCAACATGGTAACCATTGCGCTCATAACTAAAACTCACTAAACAAAAGTGATATTAAACCCACCAAATTCCAAGAACTCGATATATCCTTCATCAAAATAAATTTATAATGCGCTATTAATAATTTCTTTTAATGTTATTGTTTTATCATTATTATTATTACCATTATTGTTATTATTATTATCATCATACATAATATTATTATTAGTAGTAGTAGCAGTATCATTCTTCTTCTCATTATCATTATCATTATTATTATCATTATCATTATCATTATTATTATCATTATCATTATTATTATCATTATCATTATCATTATTATCATTATTATTATTATTATTATCATCATCATCATTATCATCATCATCATCATCAATATAATCAGAGTTCTTACCCACAGATAAAAACTAACCGGAAAAAAAAAAATAGCCAAAATTCAGCGAGCTGTGGGCTTTCATCGAGAGGGAAATAACCCACAACACTGGATTCATCGCATCTACACTTATGTAATATATAAGGTGAGTATAGAAGATCCACTCAACAGATTTCTAGCTTTGTATCAACACGATATGGGACGGACGGACGGATAACCAGAAAGCGAAAGTGCTTCCGGCACCCTTCCAGCATTTGAGGCGATGCGGAAGCATTCTATTCCTTTGTCATGTTTGTTGCAAGCGACTTTAAAGGTCCAGTTTACCTTTGGGAGCAGTGATTTAAAAAAAAACACACATAGAAATTCAAGATATCACATTTGATGCATACATTTGTATGTGCGGTCTGTTGTATCACACAACATCCTACCATATATATCTATATATATATATATACATATATATATATATATATATATATATATGTATATTTGCAATAAATCCTAAAATATAAGGAGATATCAGCATTTTTCTTAAAAAACCATAACTGTAGACGGTTTAGTCTGGAAAAAATTTTATTATACTCCTTTACTTTCTTTTACTACTGTTCACATTTTGTGTATCTAACAATACTTAACATTAATACGGATTCAAATTTTTACAGTGGTTGTTTCTATCCCTACCTCACATTTTAGAACTATTTTAAAGCATTAATGCTGGGTTTTTGTTTTATCTGCAATGGTAAACTATGCCTTTAATGGTGAACTGGAGAATGCGTCACAATGTACTAAATTGACATACTGTTGCGCTCGTCCGGGAGCAGGGTAAGTCATTATACGATCCGTTGGGTGTCAAGTGACCGCAGTCTTCATTGCCGCTGTTGCTCGGCTCTCCGTTACCCCAAGCTGGACAAAAGAAAAAAAAAAACCGATTCAACATGAAAAGATTTCATCATGCAGTAATAAATGAAATACAAGAATATAATATAAGCCGCTGTAGGGTAGATAATAGATGGGTGAACTTAGTACTCAATAAACAAGGAGAAAATGACTAGGAAATCAGAGTAGAGTCTCGCCGAAAAAATTATCCCCCCCCCCCAAAAAAAAAGAATATATATATATATATATATATATATATATATATATTCACCATATCAAAGGAAATTGTCGGCACTATATTGCAGTGTCAAAAACATTTCATTTCCAACAAAAGTACAAATTACAATTTGATTTTCATACATATGCATACACGAAATCAATGCAGCTCATTTCTATACTAAAGAATAGTAAAGAATAGTTTAAGAGAATGCAATCATGATAGGCAAATTGTAACTGAATTTTATTAAGGAAAAGTTGTCAGAAATGGAGGGAACTGCTGAAAAGCCTGGCTTGTAGAATGCAGTCCACTCATGAGCAGTAACTAATGGGCAAATGAAACGATGAAACGATATGCGGGAGATATAGAATAAAATTATATGCACACAACCGCACACAAAGACAGACACTGTAACCAGGGGACCGTTTCATGAAACTTTTTGTCAGTGATTTACACTGACAACTGTTAAAAGCTACTGAAATCCTTGCGTCTGATTGGCTGATAGCAAATTTGTCGGGGAAAATCTCCGACGAACTCGTTGATGAAACGCCCCCAGGTCTCTAGGATAGAGGATACGCAGTTTTCTAGTAATAGGGAGCTTTAGATTTTCGCGACGGGGACGTTCAGATGGGGGGGGGGGGGGGGGGGGGGACCTGGTTTGAGCATGCGCAAAATAGCTTATCAGACGTACGCCTGAGTTTTTCACTACGCGTCCTGGGCTATTTTTACGTCCGCTCAGTTCACGACATAGAGAGCTACTTGATGCACCGATCATACTAATTATGGGGCGCCATTTATTTTTTATACGTTGCGTCTCAGCGTAATCTAAAGCTACTTTTCAGCACGATGCAGGGAAGAGGAGAACGTCCAGCTCAAGCGTCGTCTCAAACGTCCGCGCAGCAAATCTAAAGGCTCCCTAATATAAAGCGGATATGCATTGAAAGAAGAAACATTCTTTCTGTTGATAATGCGCATTACTCACATTTTAGTCACTATTCTTAAAAGAATTGTCAACTATGTTAAGAATGGTGTCGACAAAAAGACGAATGTATCAAGGGGTAGAATCGAAATTCTCTCCAACCTGCAGCATCCAGCAAATAATATTCAGATAAAGATTTGGACCCATTTCCGGCAAAAAAAAAAAATAAATAAATAAATGAAGATTTTTCTTTGTTTGCTTGTTTAATGTTATCATCACATCAATCATTTAAAAGATAAAACGCCTTAAAGAATAACCATTCGATAATCAGCAAACGATGAATGATGATAAATTGAAACACTTTGTTAATGACGGGATAGCTTGTATTTAAGACACATCATTTTGTGAATAACGGACAAATTGAGAATGAAAATTTTAAGACAATATACATAATGTAATTTATATCATCAAGATATTTTCAATAGGAGTTAGAATAAAACATGATATTTCTGATTAAACTGATTAATGTTTTGATATTCCAGGATGCTAGGATCCCTTTCTCTGGTTAGCCAAAATCATTTCTCTCTTTTTTTTTTCTTTTCTTCTTTTTTTTTATAGAAGGGGCTTTATCATGTAGATCTATATATTCCTTTATTTGCCATTGGCTGGGGTAGTCACAATGTGACGTCCCCACCTTTTCAATGTCATTGAGAAGGCGCAAAGTTGGTAAATCATTCCAAGAAAGCTCACATCTTATGCCACGATACGACACTTTTCTAAAATATCGCAATAATTTCAAGAAAATCAGAATTCGATTCAAGTCAGTTCAATTCAATTTCATTCAATTCAATTCGATTTAATTTCATTCAATTCAATTCAATTCAATTCAATTCTGTCTTTATCATCATTATCAGCGTCATCATAAAAATTATAGAATAAAGTTTACATTAATATACAAAAAGTATCCCTTGTATCTTGGTTTAACATGCCTTTAATTATGTGTTTCCTTTCTGAGTAAAATGACAACTTATCATTTCAGGTGGTTTGTTTCGTTAAAGTGATTTTATTTTACTTATAAAAATGTTCTTTGCCCATGGACACGTAATTTTAGGAAGGAGTTTGGTAAACGCTTTAAAAAAAGGGCCCCTTTTGTGCATAAACAGGGTCCTTATAAGTTAACGCACCCACCAAAACTTTCCAACATACAAGACATACAAAAAAAAAGTGTTTGTGTGTGTGTGTGTGTGTGTGTGTGTGTGTGTGTGTGTGTATGTGTGTGTGTGTGTATTTCTGTCATAGCGATTGAAATTACGCTATACTACGTGCGTTTTGTACTTTTATTTTTGGTCAGTGGAAGTGCTTTCGTCTACCTATATGTACACATAAATGAATGAAGAAAGGAATAAATAAAAAGTGTACGCATAAAATAATTCATTTACATAAAAACATAAACAAATATGATGTTGCAACTTTTTGAGCAGCGATATTTTTCATGTAGTATTTGTAGCTCCAACTTTATTACGATGTCAGCCCCCTTCAAAAAAAACCCACCCACACACACATACACACACACACACAAACGCGCGCACACACACAGACACAGACACAGACACAGACACACACACACACACACACACACACACACACACACACACACACACACACACACACACACACACACACACACACACCCATACACCACTCTAACAAAAGACAGGATGATCTAGTTTACCTCGGAACTCGGTTGTGGTACCGTTCCGGTCAATCTCGCATATCCAAGTGCCCTCTACGGCAATGTCATTACAGTTTAGCCAAAATTTCGTTACAGACGAAAAGAGCGTCCGGAAGTCCTCCAACTCCTCGTCGCTCTCAAAGGCAACCAAAGATGGATAGCGTTCTCCACCCCCTACCGCGACCTTAGCCAGCGAGGAACACCACGTCCTGGCCCGTGTCCAATCCGTGTGTTGGTTGAGGTTCTTGTAGCATTTGTTTGTCCCAGCGAGCCATCCATCGGGACACACAGCTGCAAACACAGAACAGGACCGAATATTGTGTACGGCTCTTACTTCAGTTTTAATGAAAAAGTTTAATTGAAACAAAGAAAGGGAAATCTGACCAGAAACAAGTGATAAGTAGTAAAAACCGATTGAAACTCATTTTTTTTGCTCAAAGTTTTCACTATATATATTATATATAAACACTAAACAAATATATATATATATATATATATATATATATATATATACTCTGCTCTGATTTGATTTGATTTCTGCATTCCTATTACAAGACAAGAATACCACATTCAATCGAACAAAGATATTGAGTTATAATTTGGGAGTTGCTTTAAACAAACGAATACACTTTGTTTTACTCGGATCTTTCATGCTCCAAACCCTAGCATTGCAGTTTTTTTCAAATGTTTCGCTAGAAGTCAGAGCAACAAAAACAAAAACAAAAACAACAACAACAAAATAGGTCAAGATAGGTCAACGATATCATTGATTTCTCCACCACAGAAAGTCAACATATTTTTATATTGTGTAGGAAACCCATGTACTGAGGAAAGATGTTTCTCCTAACCATATTATTCCAGGAATGTCGTATAGACATTGTTATTGCACCGAGAGATTGAAAATGTTAGGGGCACCACCCTTTGAAATTGAAAAAAAAAATGCATATATCCAAAACCTTTACTGCCTTTGTAGTTTTATGTTTAGGTTTTAGGTGTAGAAGAACAAAACAATAATAACTCATCGAAATTTGGACATGTACTAGTCATTTACTTGACTTGGTTGGTTTCTTATCATATCTAATAACGCTCTTGCAAATATTATGTATCCCATGCCCTTTACCTGGTTGAATGAATAATGAAAATAATGATAATAGTTATGATAACAATAATAATAATGAATGGGAAAAAGTTTAAGGAATATACTTACAGCTCTCTGTGACGGTTATTGATGGGGTTGATAGAGTAGTTGCTGAGGTCTCAGAATGTGTGATGGAAGTTGTAGATGATCCTGTTGTCGATGGTTGTTTTGTTGATTGCTGACCTAACGCCACTGATGACTCAGTCGTTTCATAGGTCGTTGTGCTCTTGGACGAGTCGCTTGTCAATAACCCGGATGGTAATGAACTCACCGGTAGCTCTGTAGTCCCACGTGCGATTGTAGGAGTAGGAGTAGGGCCTGCCGCGAAGTTATTTGTTGTGGGTTGCTGTGGCGTCACCTGCGAAGTCAACGCATTTAAGCTTGTACTTTGTTGCTGTACGAGCTGTACCGCCGTTGAATGAGGCGATTTACTGTTAGTGGACACCCGTCCGTCTGTTGTTTGACGTACACCGGTTACTGTTACAACGGTGGTGTCTTGATCCTCGGCGCCAGCACCAGTACCAGTTGTTGGATGAGTTTGAGCCAAAGTTCCTGGGCCCATTGAAGGAAGTGCTGTTGAAAGTTCTGTCGCTGTGGATGGGACTATATTTGCCTCTAATGAAGTTCTTCCAATCGATGAATAAGTGGCCGATGTCCGTACATTCGTTGCAGTGTAGTGAAATGATTTTGAAAGAGCATTCGTTGAATTGGCTAATAGGTCGTCGACTGCAATAATGATAGTAATGCATGAAAAGTATGAGAAAGACAAATTAGCAGAAGTAAAACATCTAAGAAGAAAGGCAAAAGAGCATCGCGGGTGTAATTACTTCTGCTCACATTTCCTATCTCTTTTTCGCCAGTGTTATTACATTGTACTAAGTTGACATTGCTACTAGTAATATTGTACCCTTGACCCTTGACCCTTAGCATATAAATTCTCTAAGTCTCCCCTTTGACACTCTTTACTCCTACACCTTATGAAACATGGAATCGTTTGTTGTTGTTTTTTCTGCTGAGAAATCTTATCCTTTCTATACCCTTTTTGTGTAATGTTCTCAAAAGCTTACAGAATGCCTTTCAGTGTACTAACTCTTATATTCTGTTACCATTACTTCTTGCCTGCAACCCTCTACAATTTTCATGGGCTTTCCCAGTTTTGCTTTGCGAATTCAACAGTAATTGTTAGGACCGCCGATTCATGAAACCATTACCATCAAGCTTCACAACTGCCTTGCCTTTGTCTATGAGGGAATTAAAAACTGCCGTTGGCCACTGATTACCAAGTAACGGCATGCACGCGCACACAATTTGATGTCGTCGTGCCACTACTGGCGTTGACGCCATTAGAGCAGGAGCTTGACTTGGAGTCACGTATTCAGGTTGAAATCGTATTTCGCGACCGTCTAGAAGTCTGACGCTCCGGCAGTGAGACGCACCGATGTGCTTTCCACATAGTTTGTCGGCACTTGAAGATACCGGAAGTGCTGACGACGAGAAATAAGAAGAGTTAGAATTGAAATGAGAGTGAATATGAATTATGCTGAATGTAAAAAAAAAAAAAAAACTATGACGGTGGCGTTGTGAAATATACCATTTAGATTGCGAATGTGTTGATAGCTTTCTATGATTTCTATTGTCCATTGTGGAGGCCTACTTTCTTGTATCAGAACGTAACAGATTTACAGACATCTCCTATATGTTTGAACATAACAGATTTACAGACCGGTAGGCAAAGAAAACTTCTTAATCATCTTTTGAGCGACTGCGTTCAGGGTGCCTTCGATTGTTGGAGAGATGCTCTGAGAATTCATTTATCAAACAAAACATGAAAACATTCAGAACGATTCAAACAGGAATGTATCAATGCATCAAAGAGAATATATTGAAATCTACGGAAAGTGTTGTTATAATTGACATCGGCATTATTAAAATAGGGGCAACTCGTAAACTTTAGATTATGATTTTATGTTGCAGTTTTCATAAAGTGCCACTATACAGTATTTCATTGTTGTGTTTGTCACATAAGACGAATCTTTTTCACAATCACAGTTAATCTCCAAACAGACCTACACAGGGAGAGATGGAGGGAGAGACCTTTGTCCTTTGTTCATTTAGGTTATGACGTCACTTCTCTAGCCACACTGATTTAAACATTTAAAAGAAACAAATAAACAAAAATTACTGTAAAATCAAAGTGAAACCTTAGGCAAATCAGAACACTTGGGTGTGCACTCACCAAATAACTGCGACGAAGCTCCAAGAATAGCCAGCAACAGAACGAACTTTTCGAGGAGAAATCAAATAATTTCAAAAGACCACCTATTAGATATATGTTCGTCTTTGTATTGCTTAAATTATTTATTCATTCTTTTTCAACTTCTTCTCAATAATGTCAATGTATACAGCAGAATGCAGGCGAATATACAATTTGCGAACGCAACCTCATCCGACAATCAATATTTTAAACATCTAATCTCACATCAATGTAAAACGTTACAGGTATAAATCATGGAAAGGCTGAAAAGCCTCAGAACTTAAACGTGAGGAAGCCCGAAGTAGAAACACCAGATTGAATACAAATTAAAACAATATGATAGAAAATACGTCCAATTCTATTCTACACTCAGTCTTACTCGTCCGATTCCTCCCCAGCCCCCTTCAGTTATGACAATGATTAACTGCATAATCGCATAACGCATTATATAATCACGTGATAAGAAATAATTTAGATATACATTGTAATTTGATGGATTTGCAGTGCATTGAGTTTTCAATTACACCATAACTAGTAGTACGCCCCTTTCCCTTATAAAGTATGCATAGTGACGCATAAGTTACAACAACGGGGGATATAATAAATGGCATGAAATATTCATCCCCACGGATCACTACCGGATTTCTTTCCAACATTGATTTAAATGGCAGTGTCAATGGTGAATTTAGTCTCGCTTCCAGACCATCTGCTGGTACTATTTTGCTTCCCAGAATGCCAACGCCTTCAAACTACGAAAGATGAAGTAGGTTAATACGAGCTGCATGGTCCTGGGTACTGGGAGACGAGACTATGCTAAACTGTGCGATTGCAAAATGATCGAAGGTCCTTGTACTTTTATATGAAAGGATTTACTTGCCAATTACGAGTAAACGTAATGGGCGTCACCCATCAAACAGCAGTGATAAACATTTCTATAAGAGACTAACTCTTTGGTATTTCTCTACTTCTCTCCTCCCCCCCCCCCCCTCTCTCTCTCTCTCTCTCTCTCTCGCTCTCTCCTGGTATGTTCGTGTGGTTCTGGATTGGTCAATGCTTCAACCTACCGTGATTATCAGATCCTCTTTATCACAATGATCAAAGAAATGTTAAAATGCAGTGACAAAAAGATCAATTCTTTAAGGTTTTCTTTACAGTTTAGAGGCTTGCTTGGAATTATCATAAAACCACATTCATGCAACTTTCTCTTAGGTGGTGTTTTCGTTTCACAACATGAGTATGGAAAGGAAATATTGGGAAAGACATCAAACAAACAAACAAACAAACAAACAAACCTAAAACTGAAAGATATGTGAACAGACGAATAGTGCACCTGACCTCCAGAGAATGAAGTCAATCACTGTCTATCAAACCCTAGAAACACTGTGTCTCGCTATTGTCCGCGGGTTATTAAAAACTGATATCATTAGACATTTTGTACGTGGGTGCATTGACATGATAAATTCACTTAAAATTTAAAGTTGTCTGGCTGTCTGGTGTGCCAGCAATTCGTCGATAATCTTCTGTGGCATTCACTTTCGAGAAAAAAAAACCCATCTCGGTCGATTCATCAATTTCCGGTTTATCGGAATATTCAATCAAGTGATTACACTGCAACCCTCGGGATAATGGTCGTGGTTGGTCAACATGATCTTTTAGATAATTGAATTTTCGTGATTGAAAATGCGCTTAGAGCACCATTTCAGTATAATCAAAAAAAGCGAATTGAAAAGAACATAACAAAGCAAATAAAGCAAAATGAAGAATAAGAATGAAGCGACGAGATACTTCATTTAAATTAGGTTTCTGTGTATAGCACATATTGATTTGTCTGTTTTTATTTAATGCCATATTTGTTGACCTTTTTAACAAAGTGAATTTGTTAATTTCACCTTCGGTTGCTCTGCTTCAGAGCGTTGGTGAGTTTGACTGTGAATTGAATTACCTATTCATAAGAATTCCTGTTTCCAGTATATTTTAGTACCGAGCTTTCCTGATTAAGAAGCCCTAACGGGCTGTTGTGATATCAGCCACCTCATACGAATTTAAATATCAACAACAATTAGAAATGAAATTCAATTCTTGACTCTGGATCTGATATTCCGCGGTACAAATGGTCATAGGACCTGAAGATGGAATGTTGGAATTGGCGAACAATATGTCCCTTGATTACCAAGAATAACATAATACACGTACCAGCGTCGCTATATGCTTTGTAGCTAATCTATTGCCACGTATATGCCATGCAATATTGCAACCGCTGCTGTCACAGCAGGGCCGAAATCAGCCAGCTCATCTTCTTTCCCCATGCAATTAATTTTGTATGGTTCCTTTTTGGGTATTCAGCTTTCTTTGTTGTTTCTAGGTGTCACCGACAATCAATTTCTTCAAACCGACTTTATAAAACGACATGTTGCAACTGATTGTCAAATTGCCCTACATCGACGTGAATAAGCACTGAATTGATCAATGTAGGGCGATTACATGTATATGTCAATCAGTTGCAATGAAAACATCTCGACAGAAGAATTTCATGAATTTGAATAATTACGCAGTACCCGCTGCATGCTATAAGGATTAGAATCAACACTTGCTGTTGCGAGAAATCGGTGGTCTAGTCATTGCTAGTGGAGATGACGCCTGTCCGGAGATCAGGAGGTCGTACGTTAGAATCCTGCTCGAGTATGTACGCCCATGATTTTTGATCATGGTTTCTACTAAAACACTGATCAATTCAATGCTTACGTCGACGGAAGAATTTCATGAATTTGAAAACTACATGTGTTAAAGTTTTGTTTAGTTTGATAGTTTAATTATGTAAGTTGCGTATCATATCTGATGTCTAATATTGAAGTGCTTCTCTCAATCATTCCTAATGATACTTGTATCATTGATCATGTTCACGGACGAAAACATAACATTTTCCACTGTAATAATGACGTCATACTCTTTTGTTTAAAGGGATGGTTCAGTATTGGTGGAGATGAGAATTGCTCTTTTATTATTTTTTTTGTGAGATACCAAGAAAGCACATATGAAATAGTACAGAGCATACCATTTAAAGTGGAATTCAAAATCGGGTTTAGAACGACTGAAACATCCAAAAACAAAGTAAAACAAAGCGATCGTAATAAAAGGTGGGTCCCACACTTTATTAGAATCGCTCTGTTTTGGATATCTCAGCCATTTCAAAAACCTATTTTCATCAAATAAACGTTTAATTCTTCATGGAATTACATGCTCTTTCTTATTTCATAAGAGGTTTCTCATTGATCTCATCAAAAAATGTAAGAAACCTGAAATTAGGTTTCAACCAAAACTTAACGATCCCTTTAAATAATATGATTTTTTTAAGTTTATTGTGTTGGTCAGTGTGAGACCATGCAGCTCCAGCTGTGAGTTGTAGTTCCATGTTGAGACTTGTAAAGCCATGAAATCTTCCCATATCTGTTTGCATAATACTTTGTTGCTATCACGATGGTCACGATCTCATTGAAAAAATAAAAAATAAACAAAAAATGTACGTGTGTGTGTGTGTGTGTTTGAAAATTCTGAACATTTCAATTCAGTCCGGTTTTGATGAAAGGGCTACCATTCTTTTTTACCTAATTTACAAGGGTAAGAGATATGCATGGTGTGGAAGCACACGTTCATGTTCATGAAACCATTTATTGTTAAAAGCCTAGGCTTCTTACCGATGGATAGACAAAATCTACCTCTCATGACTCTATTGTCATCTCGTATTTGGAATGTGACAGTGAAAATGTTGTGGAGTAAAAAAAATGATATTTGTTTATATTTCAATTATGATATCTCACGGCATTGATTTTCATTTTGAAATATTGACAATTCTTAACTACAAAACCTCAATACACAAAAGATACATTCTTTAAGATACACTAGGTATCTGTAATTGCCAGCAAGATAATATCAATTTCAACAAACGTGCAGGACATTGTGCTGCTTTATACATGATATAAGCTCTTTCAAACTGCACGCTTTAGCAATTTAATCTTAAATGTCGCAAAGCGGCGGTTTTTCTAATAATTTGACGCGCAAGACACTTGTGCTGCTTCATACAATTCACAAGCTCTACTGTCCAACCAGGGAGGTGGCGAACAGCTCTTCCACCTCCCTGGTCCAACTTCACGCTGAGTTCAATGTAATGAACTCGTATTCATATTACATCAATCTGCTCTCCGATATACTAAGAGCTAAATTAGATACAACACAACCACCACGACTGCAATCAAAGGTTATTAACAAAACTAACTTACCATGCTTGAGTCCATCACAGTTACCAAGCTGGACGTTGTCAAACACATGTTCTTCTATCTCCAGAAAACACTGGAGAACATCAGCAGTTTTAAGTTGAATAAAATATGTTACAATTAGCAGCGAGATTATGTCCCTGTCTGGTTCTGCCCCTTGTTTCACCGAGTTTTATTAAATCGCGATCGATAGTTCGGAGAAAAATGCGTGACATGAGAGGGGTTTTCGTCATTGGCATAATGAGTTGTCATTATGCCACGCTCTCTTTTCTTCTCTCCCTCACTACCCCTCCCCCCCCCCCCTCTCCCCCTCTTTGCGTAATTTTCTCTCACTCTTCTCTTCATCAATCAATCTCTTTCCCTCTCCTTCCCAACCTGTCATCTTCGTTTCACATTTCGGTTTATTAACCCCTTTTAAAATGCTTTTACCACTGCAAACAAGGCAAGTGCTTAATTCTGACATGTCGTAACGAAGACGCAAACTACTAGTACATACATCTAGACCAAGGAGTTGTCTGATAACTTCTTGCATAGACATACCACCAATGACCGTAAACGTCCATGGACCTACACGTATAGTTGTCGGGGTGGCATAGTAGTATGCTTTGCAGAGAATCGTGCATGATTTGGTGTGCTTGCCAGTTAATTCTTTGCTCTCTCTTGATTCAGTTTAATCATTTTGATTTGAAATACACGTATTCATATATAAGTCAAGCAAAACTGGTCAAATTTTGCATTCTTTTTTCTAGGGGTCAAAACGGTGTTGATATGGTGCCATTATTAATCACTGCTATTAGAAAAAAAAACTTAGTGGCTGAAAAATCACTATCACAGATACTACTTGTATTTTGAATCTCGATAGCAACATTGCATAATTTCATTAATGAATTAGATACAACGCATATACACGTGCGTCTTTCATACATATACATATAAGATCATAAGGGAAACATGTGTAAATATAGCAATTCATTAGACGTGACTGGTGTGTACAAATGGGGAGGAATATCTTCCCGCCTTTTATTTCTTTTTGGAGCTTTGGGGTTTTCTTAATATCATTACCACCTTCTGCTACATATTTATGGCCAATAAATAGGTCCACAATGCAATACAAGTCGTCAATCTCGTATACAATAGGCCCTATTGATGCATATTGCTTGTAACACCAGGTGTCTAGACATGCTAGACATATAAGCACTGAACCATTTGAAGCAATTTACTTTCAAACACTGAGATTAACATATAAATTTAAAGTTTGATGGGATTTATTTGGCTTTTTTGCAAATCTTAAAGTTAAATCTACAGGATTAGAAGCAGACATTCTGGACATTGAGACGACGCATTCTTATTAAATATTGGGACATCCATCTCTCAAGATCGTCTATTCCTACTCTTCCTATTTTACTTTCATAACATACTGGATGCAAGACAGGGGTGTGGGTCTTGGGGTGCTGCCCCTCCCCTTCCGACTTTTAGATCAGAAAGAAGAACACCTCCAAAGCCCTTAGACTCAGGATTCTCCGGAGTAGCTCAAGGAAAGGAACTTCCTCTTGATAGTACACCATCAGTAGGGGCCATTACTCCACCACCATCTCCCCCTCCCCCCACCATCCACGTACACAACGTTCCACAGCCCCCTGAAAAATAACTGCCGCTAGTTTCATCTAGTAGGCCTATGTTATAGTTCTACGCTCACAATGTCGTGATATATTTCTCGAATATTACAACAACGCAAATGCATGGCAGGCCATGCGATACGAATGAGAAACACTCTTTCCTTTTCAGGATCTGCTCTGGCTAAGCTACACCACTATGTTCTTAAAACACTATTAAAGAAGAAAACATCAATTATTCTGTGCTTTCCATATTCTCTACAACTAATGACGTCATCTATTACATCAGAAACCACTAGAGCTAATCCTCATACCATCATATATTATGTCATTAATTGCCCTGTCACATGTTCCTGTGATACAAAAGCAACAAACAACTACAACAAAAATTCCACTTTTCACACTTTGAAAACTTTCTCCTTCAGGTATTTAAAATATCATGCCAGTGGAGAGTATCTGGCAGTACCTCTGCAAGTGCTGCGGACGCCTAGCTGCTTCCTCTCCGATACAATTAAAGCAATTCTTTCCTTCATTCCTTCCTTTCCTCCTTTCTTCTTTCTTTCTTTCTTTCTTTCCTTCCTTCCTTTTCTTTCTTAGTGCCCTTCCCATTTTCTCTAGTTGTTTGTTCTTTCTACATCTTTCTTTTTCCACGAGCGTTTGTGTACCTTGGTACTCTTCTCTTCTTTTTTTTTTCCTTTTGTATGCTCAATATGATATTAAGTGGCCAGCATCTCTACAAGCTTGTCTTTTACATTGGTCTCTTTTTCCAATAACACAATGATTTTGAAAATATAGTCTCATATGTGCATATTTTCATATTGTTGAATTACTTTTTTTGTTTGTGATTTTTATGGGATCGAAAACATAAATGTGATATTGGAAATTAATTTTGATATGAATTGAACTGAATTGAATTGAACTAAATCAGTGACGTCTCGAGTACGAAGTGACATAAAACCAAGATAAAACTCTCACGCCAAGCGACTTTATGCACCCAATCCAGTTTCCTACGAAAAGATAGGACAGAGCTGCAGTGATCCAAATGACTTGCATAGATGACTTTCATAATGCCCAAGCCGGTGCATTTCCACCAAAACTTGTCCCAACATCCGCTGGTATTTTGTAGCTTCTGTCTCAAAATAATTTCCCCTCGTCGATGGCCGACTACCCATGAAGGTAAGCGAAGTATGTTCATCTCTGCTACGACCACACACCCAGGCGTTCCCTGTGACATAGAGGGGATCTCTGATGGGCGTGGCCTACTTTCAAGGCTGTCCTCCTTTGTAAGTCCAGCTGCACGTACGTCAGTCCGTAAAGAAGGAAATGGTCGCCTGCATAAACGGAAAATGGTCATGTGATATCAAAGACGTAACGTTCTTGTCGACATATCCGTCTGTCGTATGATACAATTTTTTCTTGAGAAATCAGGTAAATCGTAACTGTTTATGCGTGTGACAAAATGAGGATTCATTTGTATTTGTATGTAATACTGGCTCCTCGCAATTTTTGGAAAATACAATTGAGTGAAATAATATGATAGTTGTACTATCCATAGAATAACTAAACATGACGGAAAGAAAGGACTCTTCCCACATGCACCAGTTTCATTCTCCTCTTTATTAAAAAACAAAACAAAAAATATTCAGGATGAGCAGGATGTCTCCTCCATTTCCTACAACTTTCATTTCAATTCAATTTCATCTGCTTTTGTGATGCGTAGTATTGTTAACTTCACGTTTATTTGTTTGTTACTACATTGTATTAATATTGTGTTATTTTGTGTATGAAAATGTTTTGCATTGTTGGAAATTGACTAAATGAAAAGAAATGAACGAAATGAGCATATCAAATTCGCCTTTAAGTACACTATTGTGTCCTATCTTGCTATTCATGAAATTTAGTTCACCCTTGTGGAATGTGCGTTCATAAAGGTCACTGTCTGTTCAATTCACGGTTTTTTTTTCTTTGAAAGATGACATTAGTCCATCGCAAATGACAATTTGAAAGGAAAAGATGAGGAGGATTGTAAGAAATGATAATTCCGTGCAGACCTAGGTAGGAGAATGCTGATGTGGGGCGACGCCTTGTCAAACCAGAGAACTCCCGATGGCTCCTCCTTGGATACCCAGCATCCATCACGCCTCGCCTGTTGTCATAGCGCCACACCCAACGACCGGTGAAGAGGTACGATTTGTCGAGCTCGGCGTCGTAGAGGGCAGCATCGATAGTTACGAAAAGAGGAATTCCCATCTCCGTAACGCGCTGACGATGAGTTCCGTCGTCTGAACCGTTCGCAATATTCGTGATGACGTGCATGTCGAGATCTGGGGACACATTACATTTCGTAAACAACACACGCTTAGCGGCTGTGGCGGCTACAGCATATTACTCAAAATCATTGTAATTTGTAAATGTATACTATGTGAGACAATTTGTAGTAGTAGTAGTAGTAGTAGTGTAGTAGTTGTTGTTGTCGTTGTTGTTCACATAACGTTTTTCCCAATTGCGGTATGAATGCATTATTAAGAATTTTTCTTTTCATTTTTTCATTTCAATTTCATCGATAATAATAATTGATGCGAAGAATTACGACTCGGTTGATTTTGGAACCTCTAGGACCTAAATTTCAGATAACACAGCGTATGACCGGATGACTTTATGCACCCTTATTCCTCTCAATAAATACAGGATTTGTCATCATCGACGGAGTACGACTCTGATTACTTAAAATCTTACTAAAAACTTATTAAAAGCTCACAAAATCAAATAGTTGTTTACGATTTGACTGTTCAAAAGTCACTTAATGGTCAACGTAATAAGATGTGTTCAACAGTATTTCATGCTACTGCATGTCGTAAGTTCTTTATAGGTACTTTTAATCTTTTTCCTTCTTACAGGTGAACAGGACCCATTCGTCGAGGGCGCTGCGATAAAATGCCGCTGTCACCTTCTGACCTTCCAACGCCACGCCGAAGTACGACCTGAGAGTTTCCCGCTGGGTTGACACCGCCCTCTGCCGGTCAGAAATGTTCACCCGCCAGAGATACTGGCCCTGCAATGAAAACAGAAATGACGCATTGGCATCGTTCTGTTATTGAGACAGTACGTGAGCTTCCGAACCTTAATTGAAACTGCACTTCGCCATTTGATTTGATTTGCAGATAATATCTTACTGCTGTAGGCCCTTTAGTATAATATACCCAGTTAGCCATTTTCATTTCATTTCATCTCATTTATTAAAGGACAAGTTCACCTTCATAAACATAAGGATTGAGAGAATGCAACAATATTAGTAGAACACATCAGTGAAAGTTTGAGGAAAATTGGACAATCGATGCAAAAGTTATGAATTTTTAAAATTTTTGTGTTGGAACCGCTGGATGAGGAGACTACTACAGCTTGTGAGTCATATGCGTACAACAGTATAAAGAAAATGTAAAAGAAAATTCAACATATTTTCACTTTTTTCGCATAATAAACTGAGAGCTCTTGACTTGCCTCTTTCTAAATGCAGGGGGAATAATATTACCCATAACATTTGTCGGTAACGAGTCAGGGGAATGTGTACTTTTTTCAAAAGATGGCATTTTGTGAAATTCTCTTTATATTTTCCTTATATTGTTGTACGCATGTGACATCTAAGTTATTCATACACTGGAGTAGTCTTCTCATCCAGCGGTTACTGCACAAAAACTTCAAAAATTCATAACTTTTGAACGGATTGTCTGATTTTCCTCAAACTTTCAATGATGTGTTCTACTAATATTGCTACATTCTCTCAATCCTTATGTTTATGAAGGTGAACTTGTCCTTTAAGTTTCCACACAAATCATACAGTGTTGTGTTTACAACATCCATCCATGATAATGTAAAATAACACATAAATTATAAGTTCAGTTTAAACAAATTGCATTTATATGGCGCAAAATCAATTGAAATCATTTTCAAGTACATTACATTCATGAGCAGTCTTGTCGAAAAAAGAGCAATTCTTTCAGCTTTGTATATCTTAAAGAGGACACAAATATATAAGCCTACATCCCTGTACCTTTAAAAATACAAAAAATCTGTTTACTTTTTCCCCTCCGTGGATTCCCCGTATGTCTGTTCACATAGTTTATGTGAGGGGATCAAAAGATTTCATCGTATATTGACTCTTAAAGCATGTTTTAACTTTGCTATACTACAGGAAAACATAAGTCTACAAAATGTTTGATGATGTTGAATGGCAGCTTGCCATTTTAGACCGGAGAAAAAGTCCTAAACCCTAAAAATCAGGAGAATCTTGAGATCGTGAGAATCACAGTATCGAAAGTGTAAACATATAACCGCCTCACCCGGAAGAGAAAGAGAGTCTGTCCCACCGATTCCATCGCCGTGAAATGATCAACGCAAAGCTCTCTGGGAAGGGCATTCTGATTAACCCCATTTTCCCATGGTAGAGTCAGATAGGTTTTGGCGCCCGAGTTCGGTCGTGCGTTGTAGTTACTCGTGACTGGCATCCGGGCAACAGCTAATGGCGTCACAATGGTGCTCATTACATATTCAACGTTGTCTTGATCTTTAGAGTACTGCGTTGTTCCTTCGATTGGGTGTTCAAATGAACTGACCCCCTGCGGAGTAGAATGTGTTGTGATAATGTCCGTTGTCTCCTTTAAAAATGTCGATTGCGGATCTGAACCCGATGACGTAATAGAGTGGGATGACATGGACACAGAACTTGACTCAACGTCGGAAGGAGTATGTTGGGTCGTAGAGACATCATTTTCAAGGGTCGTTTCACTGTCATTTTCCGGGGTTTGTGTGGATGTAGATATCTCTATATCATGTGTGTCAGGTCTATCTCGTGTACCTGTTTCAACTTCTGGAATGATTGTAGGTCTGACTCGATTTTCAAAATGCGTACCCATGTTTTTACTATTTGTTGAGCTGCCACGCGCGGTAGTTATGGAGTTCGTGTGAGAATGTGGCAATAAAGTGTTACTCGAGGTCGTTGCATCTGGGGACACTGTTGAAACCTTGGATGACATCCACTGAACGGTTTTTGAGGTAGGCGAACCATCGACTGTCGTATCACTGGATGCGGGACCATCATCCCCTCTTGGGAGTGCCGATGTTCCAAACTCAGGTCGAATCCCATTATCTGTAGCATCCTTGATGAGGCCTCGAGGTTCTTCATCGAGTTTCTCGGGAGCACCGTCTTTGGCAGTGGAGTTCAGCATTTGTCCTCGAGCGCCCTCCAGCGATGATGGGTGGGGAATGTTTCCCGGGGTATATTCACTGTCTTCACTTGTCTCTTCTTGATTCGAATATCCGCTCGAAGCACCACGTGCTCCATCATGTGTGGTTAAAGTTTCTGGAGATTCTCCCAGAGCGCTTCCTGCTCTTGTCGTGGGCGATAAAGTTGCATCTATTCCAGTGGTCGTTGCCATGGCAATGTCTGAAGATGTAGCGCTAACTGTAGCTTCTGTCATCGTAATGACATCTGTCAATCCAGTAAAATCTGTTGAAATATCACAGTGATAGAAAATCACGGGACCTCCCATGTTATTAGAAGCAGACGAGTAGACCTCCTACACAACATAGTTTTGAGATAAAGTCAAATTCTTCTTATGGCAAACTCGGAGTGATCGTGCATGCCTAATCTGTCATTACAGCGTGCAATGTGTTTCTGTTAGTATGATTACTGAATTTACCAATTCTCTTATTGGACATTACCGGCGTTAAAATGATATTGTAGATCCGACATTTGAATGTCTTCGTTAATGGTGATTCAAGGTGCTCGGACATTTTATTGGCGATGCTACTTAAACTTGTTGTGAAAGGAAAGCCTAGTATCAATTCCACCTATCCCCTCCTTCCTTCACACCCACATAAATGATTTTATTGTTCAAACATGGAACTACATAAAGTTACATTATTGCAGCTCCATGGTTCAAATCATAGCAATATAGCGTTGTATAAATTAGTCACAACGGCAACCCAGACCTTACGAGATTGAAAGATATTTGCCCTGCTTTCAATGGAAAGTTTTAGCTGCATGGAGTCCAGGAAAATTGCAATATGTTTATAGCTCGACATTTTTCGTGCATATATCGATTGAGAAGCGTGTTGACATTTTGCATCAATTTCGGACAAACTGACTATGTTACAGAAACTATAACAGGTATGATAATGTACAAGTAGGCCTACGTACGTTGCTCTACCCGTTTTCGATATTTTTTTCCCACTAGATTATGATGTAATCGACTTTTAAAGAGTCGTAACTTCAAACATACTCACCTGTTGTTGGGGATTCGCACGTAAAATCCGGATCCTCGGCCTCTAATTTAATACAGAACAGAAAAGATAAGAGGTTTGAATGTCTCATTATATTCTAATGTCGTTTGGGTAATCCCATTAATGTCACAGTATGATTTTACAAATTTCCTGTCGAATGCTCTCAACTAGTTAGTCTTGACAGAAAATGACATGACTAAGTGACACAGAGAAGGTAATGAGGGGTTGAAATAAAAGCAATGCTGAATAGCAAGGTGTCCCTTGTGGTAGTGGCCCTGCGCTTTGTTGTTTCTAATAATGTCGATACCTGTGATCAATGTCCACGATGTACCAAGGTGTGACCGTGAGTAACGTCACAATCACTTGCACCCCCCCCCCCCCAAAAAAAAGAAAGAAAAAGAAAAAGAAAATAAATAAATAGAAAAGATTTGAAGTAGACACAATGAATGATTTTGACGTACCACAAACTCCACACATGAGCGGACAGTAACGGGGAATGTAGCTATAGATGGGGCACACGAACGGACCAGGCCAGCCGGGGCTTTTCCAGCAGTATTCGTGAGTGTCCACGCACGGCTCTGCAGCAGGAGTCAAGACATGAACACAAAATAGCATGAATTATCTTGAGTGACATTTTCTGCTCTTGGTCGGTTAAAGTCCTTTTTATCTCAATCATAACTCGGATAGAGTTCATAGCAAAACCGAGGGCAGCCTTTTTAGCGTTAGCACTGCTTTTCCAGAAGATCCTGCTAACAAAACTTCTCATGCATATAAGTCAATTACCCATATCAGAGCAACTGGGTCAAATGAAACATTGTGGGTTGTTCAAGGTTGAAAGCACCTATAGAGAGGGACTCGAACTCTGGGTCTCAAGTACAAGAGTCCGGAGTCTTAACCACTACACCTCAGAGCCCGTAATTCCCAAAATTTAGCTGATTTGCCATACTTCGTCCCTTATTAAACTCGGAAATGCCCATAGATCTGGAATAGGACCAACCATGCAGTGTTTCCGATGATAATGAGTCAGGCAGGTACCTCGTTTACACTGTTTCCTTCGCAGCGGTCCTTAGTCTGACACAGATAATATACTGGTTTTTCGAAGTTCATCGTAAATCACTTAGTAGTTCAAAAAACTCGTGACCATGTCACACAGGCACAAGGAAACAGTTTTTCTCTCCCTTTTAGAGGGCCATATCAGTGTAAGAAAAGCTTGAAATTTTGATGGGAAAATTGGAAGCAGATAGAAAACATATCATAGTAGGAGATGTTCTGTATAAAAACGTGCTTCTCCTTTGAATAATAACCTAGGCATATTCCGTCTAATATTTCTCTATATTAATAGATGCAGGGGTTTTTTTTTAAGATGATTTGATGAAATAAGTTTGAATGTGATGCGCAATGCGATAGAGTATCAACCCTTGACGCATTCATCAGTGCACATGCAGCTAAGTTTCAGTAATACCAATGATATTCTCTTACTCTTACATGCCCATGTTTCTCCCGCTTTGCAGTATTTGATTGTTTGTTTGTTTGTTTGTTTGTTTGTTTGTTTGTTTGTTTGACAAAACCGTGTTTGTAATCTTTTCCTTTCGTATCTAAAAATTAGTTCATATGCATGTATTTCACTTTTCCAATACCGGTATTATATTTGTAATTGTGGTGTTCTGTATTTCTAACCTTTCAGTGTGGACCCATCCGAAAACCAGCCTTTGGCTGACGAGGGTGTTCCACCCAATGAGTGAAAAATGAAAACTGAATCGAATTGAATTGATCATCTTTGACACACGCTGTGGGTATACATCGTCTCGTTCTATTTTGATTTCTCTCCTCTTTTTCTATTAGAGATTTGTTGGACCTTTTGAGAAAGCTTGCCTTCTTTGCCTCCCCGCGTTGACGACAAGGAGTATCAAGGAACATTATGAGACATCAGCGCCGCAACAGCGCAGCACACGAGATTCTTGTCTAAGTTTAAAGGGACTGTACAGTACTGGTTGAGGTGGGGATTCAGGTTTATAACATTAATAAGTGAGATAAGGAGAAATCTCTTATGAAATGTGAAAGAGCATGTAATTTTAAGGAGGATTCAACATTTATTTGATGAAAATTGGTTTTGAAATGGCTGAGATATCCAAAAAAGAGCGATTCTAGTAAAGTGTGGGACCCCGTTACGATCGCTTTGTGTTACTTTATTTTTGGATGTTTCAGTCATTCCAAATCCGATTTTCATCAAATACACTTTGAATTCCTATTAAAATGGTATGCTCTGTACTATATCATAATTGTTTTCTTGGTATCTGGCAAAAAGTTAAAAGCCCAATTCTCATCTCCACCAATACTGTATCATCCCTTTAAACTAGACGTGATGGAACTAGATTGTCTATAGGCCTATACATATCTCCAATGCATTCGATTCTTTTTTCAAAAACATGCATTGGCAAACTGATACAGAAAATTTGCATAGGTTGGGGAAAGATAAACCACTACCAAAAAGAAATCTAGAGGTTTAGCCAACCTAAATTTGGCTGGCTAGCCTTTTTTGTTGTTGCTATGCATTCAAAATCATAATCCTTCTTTGAATTACTGAAACGTAGTGGAACGGCTTCATGTTATGTGTTTCACACAGCCATATTCTTATATCGATTATTATTGTTTTCATATCTGTAGCTGACCAATTGAGAAGTAGGCCCTACTTTGTTTTTCGTCGTTTGTGATTTTGGTGATGGCGGAAGCTGTTGATAGGGAAGGGTTTCACATGACGCAGGCACGTTTGTTGATATTTGTTTTATTGTTGTTGTTGTTGTTGTTGTTGTTGTTTGAGAGAGAGAATGTGTGTGTGTGTGTGTGTGTGTGTGTGTGTGTGTGTGTGTGTGTGTGTGTGTGTGTGTGTGTGTGTGTGTGTGTGTGTGTGTGTGTGTGTGTGTGTGTGTGGTCTGCATGCCTTGCTCTGCGCGATCCCGTCCTTGTGTGGGAGTCGCAGTCGCTCACGGCCTCATACTTGAACGACGTCGACGAGCTCATTAAAGCACGGATGTGGTTTGTTCTCTACAAGCTATAAAAACAGAAAAAAAATACTTTCAGCTACAACAGTCATGGGAACAAAAGCTAATCCAAATGATGATTTTCAGTTGCAAAGTCAAGGGCTTTCCATTAGCTTACTGTATTATGAAAACAGAACGCGAGGCTATACTTGCAGTGCGACCGCCTTTATAGTGTGACAATGAGCATTCCGACTCGCCTTAATAAAGTTCCAGAAGCTATTATACATAATACGAAGTCAAGAAGAAAAACATGTTTTGTATCTTTTCTCTTTTCGTTGGAAGGTTTTAGTTTAATTTTGTTTTTCTTATTTTGGTTTGTTTGCTTTGGCAGCAATGATGTCCGTCAAAAGCTTTGGTACCATTAAAAAAAAAGCTTTTGATGAACATCATTCTGTAAATACTTACGGGTAACTGTCAGTTATATTTTCATCTACAAAAGAAAGGATACTAGGGTCTACTTGAGTGACAGGAATAGAATAATCCGCGAATGATAGATGGTATTCTACCGTAAGCCGTAGTTGTTAGAGGAGAGAGATGGATAGAGAAAAAGAGGGGGGGGGGGTAGAGAGGGAGAGGAGAGATCACGCTGACAGACAAACAAGTTAGTAGTAGTACAGGAACTGAATTACTGCGTGTGGTGTGTGTGTGTGTATGTGTGTTTGTGTGTGATTATGGTGTGTGTGGAAGTGTGTATTATATGTGTTACAATTACAGTATTAGTTTCACATAAATTTCTTCTTCTCCATGAAAATATTAGAATAATTAAATATAGAACAGAGAATGTCTTTATTGTTGACCAAATTATTCAATTTTGTTACTTTGTACAGTCAAACCAGATCAAATTACTGTCTTCGGAAGCTATGGAATTTAAATAAATAATATCATTGAAAAAGAATTGTATTCTATGTGTTGATCGTGTGCATAGAGCAATCATCACACCTGTTATATCGTACCAGTAATGAATGGCGAGCTCTTCCATATAATATTTAACAACGGGACGCTGTCACGGAGAGAAGGGTTGGGGAACGAGAGAAGTGGGTTAAGGGGGATGGGGTGGGGAGTCGGGGATCCTGTACAATAGATCGTGCGAATCGAAAGTCAAGGTCACTCAAGGTTAGCCCACGATGACAGATCGAGGGATCGAAAATCAACTCAACGCACGACAAACTATTTCACAAGTTTTTCCGATTCACACTGCCGCTGCACTCGGTCTGTTTTCTGTGTTTTCTCTCTCTGTACTGAAGACATGCCACCACTCACTTTCACATTCGTTGCCATGCCAACCCTTCGCGCAGGAGCAGGTGCAGGTCCGAGCATCCAACGTGCCACAGTTCTGACATGTCAACCTACATTCTGGTGTGTGTGAGAAAGAAAAAAAAAATGGGAAATGAAAACGGGATTTGCTCGCTGGCCTCCCCTTGCGTTTTGCCCTGGTGAAACGATCGCCAGCTAAAACGGGAACATCTTTCAATACATCCTGACGTGTGGGTTGTTTTTTCCTACCCCTGACCCCCTCCCCCTTTTTTTTCTCTCTCTCTTTCTTCTTTATTATAACAACAGTCAGCGGTTGCTTTTTAGCAGATAACCGTCACAAAATGTTAGGCATAAAATTCATATGTGGGAAAGCTTACCAGCATCCTGTTAACCCTAGAATACAAATTTATTTTGTCATTGCCCAAAACCTAAGCTGTTTTCACTATATCGCTTCGAACTATAGGACATGCTTTTGATTACACGTTGAATGGCATGGGTGAAGACGGTGTATTACAATGATGTAGTTCCACACTTCGCTGGCTTCTGGAAGTTCTTCAGCCAAACCATTTATATAACGTGTGGGGCATAGTTGTATAATACGTTTTCAAGCCTGAAAAGCAGCTTCGACGTATGATGGCGTGGTATTAATATCATTATGAATTAGGCTTAGATTACTAATTTCATTTCACTCACTCTTCCTCTATATTGCAAAAAAAAAAACAAACAAACATCGCTTGAAACATTAACGAGATACGAAGAGTAGATTGAATTTAGCATCATCTTTTATAAAATCTTGATATGGTGCAGACATAAGGGTTTAATCACATAACCGCTGTCAGATGAACCCACAACCGCCTATCATTTCATTTCAATCAAATTTATATTAATCTATTTTCCTTCCACAGAACAGAAGTATGGAAGTTACAAATGATCTTGTGGGTATAAATTGATTGAGTTCATGACGAAGAAACGAATTTCAATCAACAAATTAAATGCTTGCATACATAGTTTTAAGTCAGACTTATGCCATTACTTATATTCTAACAAATACGAGTGATTAAGTAAAAAAAAAACAATAATAATAATAATGCAAATGATTGCATTTATAAGGCGCTTTATACTGGTGTTTCTAAGCGCACAGTGGTAGCAGCAGCAGCAGCAGAAGCAAGCAAACAAACAAACAAACAAACTAACAGTGCTGGTATATACCATTGAAAATGGAAGTTTAACTACCACCCAGACTCCTCCTTCTGCTATACAACTATACTGCAATTACTGTACTACTACTACTACCACTACTATACTACTACTACAACTACTACTACAACTACTACTACTACTACTACTACTACTACTACTACTACTACTACTACTACTACCACTACTATACTACTACTACTTCTACTACTACAACAACTACTACTACTACTACTACTACTACTACTACTGCTACTTCTACTAGGGAGCTGCTGCTGCTACTACTACCACTGACTGCTACTACTACTACTGCTTCTGCTGCATGCCGCTGTCTGTTTATTTGTTTCTTTGCTTTCATTTTCCATCTGACAAGATAATTATAGAAGCCCAATGAATCACCAATGGTTATACTACCACAACCCCCGGAGTAGAGTAAAATATTTTGCTCAGCACTGCAATCACCACTTCATGCTAACTCTGTGACTACAACTATATACAGTACTATAGTCTGAGATGAAATCAGAAAGATGGGATGATAAGTTATTTTCACCGTGGACCTACAATGTTGTAGGCCCATGTTTTCACTCACCACATGGTCCTGAATGGTCGGCGCACGGTCCTGAAAATGTAAAGGAATGTAACGTTATCACTTTTTCACATTTGAAATTGAGTTGAAATAATGAACTCTGGTTGTTTACATATTTCCTAGATTAATGAAAATAATCTAGCATTGCAGTAATATTCTTGCCAAAAAAAAAAAAAGATACACAGCACTATGATTTGGAGTTGCTAAAAGAATTTGAAACTTTTGAAAGTTTTCAACGGCCAAGTTGGAAATGATAGTTCAAATGTTGCCTCAGCTTATAACATAGGAAATAAAGTGGGAATAAAGTGGGAGAAAATACATGTATTTCAATCCCCCCCCCCCCCCCCTTCGAATGACAAGGAATGGGGATATAAAAACTGTAGCTGTGAGATCCAGGGTAATGAAGGGTGACTCAACACAAGTATCACGTATATCCTTGATAGTCATAATCATAATGATAATCAAAATTCTAGGAAAGGATATTAATGATCCAAATGCTGATACACAATCATCATCACCATCATCATCACCATGATGCCATATTTATATGGTAAATGATCTCAATTATTGTACAGAAGATGTTTATGTATTATCTAAAGATGAAAACAATCAGGGACGAATAGACATTATCATAGAACTGTACACATCGGATTCCTTGAATCATGAAAGAAGTACCATCACTCAAACTTGAGTTTCCATATTACAAACACTATTCAGTCTCGTCTCAACGGTATATATCCTACCTCACCCACCCCTGCCGGTGACACTCTGTAACCATATTATCATTTCCGATTTCCAACGAATCTTACTGTAGAAATGTCAACTGGTAATGGCAATGCATGTGCCAATTTCTCGATCAAATTTAAGTCAAGTTTGGCAACGCGACGTGAAACTGTTATTAGGATTTCCTTCCATTTCCCCATAAATTTCAGATTGGCTCTCTAGCTGTCTTTTAGGAAAATTGCTAAATTTACATGGTTAAACAACAAAAACTCTCAAAACAAGTAAATACCGTCTACATAAATCCTTCTGAAGAAAATTTGGTATTACACATGTATAAAGGGCTGTGGGCCCTTGACATTTGAAAAAAAGAAAAGAAAAAAAGGGTGAAGTTACGTTCCACTTCTTCGGAGGTTGTTTCGTCGTCTGAAGGTAAATTCATGTTGTTGTTTTTTTATTGGTAAATAAAATTGTTCTTGGCCATATTTCAAAACTTTTCATGTATTTAGCGCATGTGTTGTAATTCTTTCCCAAGATTTCCCCACGTCCCCCCCCCCCTAAAAAAAAAGGGTGGGATGACACTTATATGAAAAAGAGGGCGTCCTTTAAAAGGAGGGCATTAACTCCACGGGATGTTCATTTTTCAGATCCCAGACTGATACGGATAGATCGCTCCTCATATTTTATTTTGATTGACAGACGAGACCCGAAAGCCTTCCGCATTCTGCTTATTTGTCTCGTTCCGTTTAGTACTACATGCACGGGACAATCAATTGATACTATTGGATAAAGAGCGAAAATCCCAGGGGGTAATGTATCGACTGTTAACATTTTGACTACAGGAGACATGCAGTTTATGAGAGTTAATGTCAACGCTGAAATAAGGTGGACTTTGCCTTTGAATCAAGCGTGGAAACAACTAACCAGGACTACGACACCTATCACTAGCTGTGACGCTTTTCAGTGCAACATTTTCACTGATAATGAAAAAAAAGAGGGACTATTAAACAGCAGGGTTTTTATACTTGAAACCAAGTAATATCCTTCTAATGACAAAACGAGCGACTTACGGCACATATTCTCGAAGCATTCCCCGTTCCCCGAGGCACACCGCGTACAGCTTGGCCCGCTGACGTAGGGCAACATTCCCCGAATATTGCCTCTGCGTGTGAAGATAGGAGTACTAATATCTGTCATCGCTGTTATTATCTACTACGGTTTACACAATCGTTTGACAAATATATATATATATATATATAGTCTATGTCAAATACTTTTTTCCCAAGACTGAGAAGTGCAGAATGATATCCTTGAAGAGAATGAGGCGGTATTTAATAATGAGTAGTAGCGGTAAGAGTGACAATAATAAATCATGATAAAAATGTAAATAATAATGATAGCAGCTATAATCATTATCATCATCAAAATGATAAAGACATGATGATATAAAACAACAACACCAACAATGATAATGATAATGATGATAATAATAATAATGATAATAATAATAATGATAATAATAATAATAGCAATCATATAAAAAAATATGCAATATAATCTCAATTCCCAGGAAGGCCATTCTAGTCGTGGCACTGCTCTTACAGAAGGTTCTACCATTATCATGGACCCCACCAATGCCAGGCGTCCATTTATACACTTGGGTCAAAGTAGACACCGAGGACGTAATGCCCCAGTCACATATAAACACGGATGCTCAAGGATTTACACGGTGATCCGGGGACATCCGGGGACATCCGGGGAGATCCGGGATTTTGGTATGACTGTACACACGGTATCAACACGGCAGCTACACGGATAAGGCCGGAAGAGCGCGGCGTCGACACGGACAAACACGGCATCTACACGGATCAACACGGCAGCTACACGGCAGCCACACGGACCACCCCGGATTGCTCTGCCAACACGGCAATCCCCGGATGACGCCGGATGTTTTTGACCTCCAAAAGTTGCCGTGTTGGCCTCCCGGCGTCAACACGGATCTCTCCCCGGATCAGATCCGGGGTGGTCCGGGGTGATCCGGGATGTCTATGTGACAGGGGCATAACACCTCGTCGAAGAATGAACGCGCCAACCGGATCTTCAGCAGATGACATCCGGTTTAAAATCTAGAGTCTTTACCCATGCCATGGATCTCCATATCCATACATCACGGTGGTCCTATGTTTCAGCAATTTTACCAAAGATTGAGAGAGCAAAAACCTAGTGATTGCGTTTAAGAGTAACTAGCGATTAGATCTATAATTTGCTTGGTATAACTAGAATAAAAGTTTAGCTTATTTGCAAACACGTACTATACACAAATTGCTACGTCGCAAAGAATGTTGACACTCCTTTACTGAAGTATGATGACATTTTTTCAGACGTCAATATAGTGTAAAACTTAACTTTCTTTCCACGATCATGTGCACAAACGTGTATGCAACGAAAGACCAGGAATGTTTTCAAAATGCTCACCTATCTTATAGCAGATTTGTTTTTCCTGTAAAGTCTATTCCCAACTCAGCCATATCTTGTAGAATAGTTTTTTTCTCACTCATTTTATCAAGCCTTCATCATTGTGAACTAACCAAGTTGTTTCCTGATTGTAATGAAGAGCCGATGTCCTTTTTTATCATATCTCCCGATTTACTTCTTGCGTAAACCTTGCACTGCGACACCAGAGTTCCGGTTTCTAGTGGCATTATTGGGGGTCAACTTGAGTTGAAAGACAGTTCCTACGAAGGACTAAGCGATGAAGAAAAAGTGTCCTGCCTGAAAACACCACCACTGTTACCATGGGAATCGAACCAAGGTCCTTATGTCTATGGTCTTGACCACCGATTCAGCTTCAAAGGGCTAGTCATGATATATTTAAGAAGCCCAATAATTGTCGTTATTTGCATCCTGTCATGGCTATTTTATCATTATTATAATCATTATCATTATTATCATTATGATTCATTATTGCTGTTCGTATTATTATTATTATTATTATTATTATCATTATTATTATTATTATTATATTTATTATTATTATTATGTCATCATTTGTATTACTATTATTATCATCATCATCATTATCATCATCATTATGACGATCACTACTACAGGGCATAATACTCAGTGATTATATGCATGGTAGCAGGTAATTCAGGAAAATTTCACTTCCCTTTTGGGACTAATCGAAAGTGTAATCAATTGAGTGATTTGTCAATGAAATCGTTGATCTGTTGAATAACTCTTCGAAACCGGGAACGCAATAGGCGTACCCGGTTATGTGTGTGCGCGCGGGTGCACGTCACGAGACCGACACCCGCGAGTCATACAGCCCACGAGTTATACAGCCCACGAGTCATACAGCCCAGGAGTTCAACACTAAGCAAACAAGGCCCACGAGACTGACACAACGTGGGCTGTGTTTACCTAGTGTCAAACCCGTGGGCTTTATTTGCCTAGTCTCGAACTCGTGGGTTGTATGACTCGTGGAATGTATTGTGACTCATGGGTGTCGGTCTCATGGGATGACCCCGTGTGCACGACATGAGTGTATCTGTATAGTGCCTGTGTACAGTGTATGAGCGCTTCTGTCGTTGTGTATTGCAGGGTTTGAATTCATTAGCTTTCTGTTTATTAGCTTGGATTCATATTCTACTCACCCGGGCAAATAGTTGCAGACGACGATCCAGCGATCGAAGAAAGTGTTATCGCCAACGGAACAGCGAGCTCTGCCACAACCAACCTTATTGGTTGAGGCCCACACGATCTGCGTGAATATTAAGTAATATATAAATTTGAAAGACAAAAGACAAGTGTTAAAAAGCAAAACTAGTGTTTTATGCTTTCATTACACCGTGAGCTGCTGCTGATTTTTCCGACAATAATTTACACGTGAGCGAAGTCATGGTACGCCATAAAATTCGCTACTCGATAATGTGAACTTTTTTGAAAGATAAAAATAGATAGTCGAAATTTACTACTATAAAATGTAAGATCGTATATTTGCTTATTTTTTCTTCTGTTTTTATTTTCATCAGATTCAATTTGTAACTTTATTTTTTTGCTTTACTTTATATGTAATATTGTTATTTGATTGTATTTTTTTTTGATACACGGACTCACAAGAGGATGACTATTGACTGAAGTGAGCGAACCGTTGTAAGATAAGATCAACTCGAACTCTTTATGAATTCTGTTGCTGCTTTAATTTACTTCCAACTATGACATACTATGGCGTAGTACACTAGGTACTTTAAGTATGTCACTTATCCATTCGTTACGCACCTGCGTGTAGTGACCACAAATTTGTCCTTCTGCGCATGAATTGGTGTCGTAGTCGTAAAACCGGTCTTCGTTAATCCAAGCCATGAACGGACTGAGAAGATCTGGTGATCTGTTCCCCGCCAGCACGTAACCAGCCCAGATGTTCTGGCCGAGGAACCGCGATATCGTGGAGTTCTCTGGAATGCCATGCGTCAACGTGCAGCGCGCAGCCCATGCCAGAGCTGCACTAGCAAGGTCTTCGTCCCAAGACTATATGACAGGGAAGACATATCGTTGAGGTCAAGTGTGTATTTTTATGAGACGTTACCCTTTCTAAACGTTCATAAAAGCTTCGCGGATTCAGCCACTTAGAGGATGTACAAATATTTTGGTTATCGATCACCACATTTGTCCAATTCTGCGTCGTAACGTTGTGTAAATATGCAACGTGATAAACAACGTCGTAGCATGCATGGCCAAACATGGTTGTGTGAAAGAGAGCAAAGCAACCTACAGACCTTCGGAAAGCAATTGAAAAAAGAAAACATGCTGATGATATTTTGATCAGTCCCGAATCATATTATGAACACATAGCCCCTACCTCCTACTTCAAGTCTCCCTAGTACTGAGTTCTAAAAAGTTTATTAAACTTGACTTCATGCTATGTAGTTAATAAAGTACTCCGTAATAGAAGTTGCATCTGCTTTCAGCGCGATTTAAGTGATTAAGTGATTGCAGCAATGTTAACCCGTTCAGTACAGGAACCTGGTCGCCTGTGTATTAAGTCTATGAGGGGTTCAGAATTTAGTATCGAACGGGTTAATTGAACACATCAGTGAAGTTTGAGGAAAATCGGATAGTTCGTTCAGAAGTTTTGGATTTTTACAGTTTCTGTGTCCCCATCGCTGCGAGAGAAGACTGCAACAGTTTGTGACATCTCTGCAGAGCAACGATAAATCATTTTTTTTTTTAAATAACTAAAATTCAGGAAAACTTCATTTTTTTCTGGCATAATCAAAGATCAATTGACTTACAGTAACTCTTTTCAAAAGTTGGGCATATGATATTACCTTTAACATTTACAGGTCAGTAACAAGGCAAAGGGATTAGTGTTTTTCATTAAAAATTTCTAATTAGAAACACTAGACTCTAATCCCTTTGCCTTGCTACTGACCCAAAATGTTAAAGGTAATGTTACAACATTCGTTATATCGTAGCTCTGCAGAGAAACCATGAACTGTCGTAGTATTCTCTTCAAAGATTTGAATGCGGAGTGGAGATTCGGTTGAGCCCATATCTTAAGTATCAAGGCTGAAGCTTCCGTTATGAAAAGGGCTAAAATAAACGCCGATAAAATGGCACATTCTTACACACGATAACGCGTTACGAAACCCAGGGTGCCACGCGTCAAGTTATGAATGACTTTTGACCGAAGCGAAAGTGAGCTATGACGAGGCAGCAAGATAGAATATGGATGTATATTTTGCGTATAATCATAAATACAATGCAAGGTTATGGTAAGTAATGTAAATATTTTTGATGGCTGCGTTTAACAACTAGCCATATCTTGTCAATTTGTCTTCCTTGAACTTCCGTCCCTCCCCTCCCAACCCCTCCCCCGCCGCACCTGTTAGTCCATTACACATGTAACGAGTTTGACATCTACATTACTGTCCTCCTTTTTTTTTGAAGCAAGTTGGATGCGGTTAAAAACTGAAGTAACATTGACCTGCGGCTTGCAATGAACTGGACATTTTCTAAAGGGCCGATGAGATGTGAAATTTTGACGTTCAAAAAGAAGAAATCTGGCTGGAAGGTACCTTTTCTTAAAAGAATAATTATGGATCAGAAATTAGCACGGCAAAAGTTTCCACCGATACGTACGTCGAATCTATTCGGGTTCTGTGACCTACAACAGAGCTAGGATAAGAGATGGAGGGGTAAGGGGAGGGGCTTCAGAGAAAATAACAACAATTAGGTTATTTCTGTAATAAGTTTCGACCTACCATAAACTCCATGTTTGCAGCTGACGGTGTCACGTTGCCCCGTTTCTGGTTATGGATATCCACGATTTTGCGCGCCTCTTCAGCGCTGAACGGGACAGACCGCCCATTGTCTCCCATGGCAACTGCTACCCTCCTCCATCCAGGTGGAGAAGAGACGAAAAACAGGATAAAAATCACGAAGCGAACCCACGGAGACATGTCCAAACCACTATAATAACGCCCAATACTCACATTTTTCTCAGGTAAGGGCCAGAAAGAGGTAGTCGTTTGCAAAACGCAGTGAATTGCCGACAGTGCATTGTTTTTTGTGTTAAAGCACCTGATAACTCGCGATTTCCTGTTCTCCTGTAGAGTTAAGTCCACGAGTAATCAAGGAGATAACCAGACGATTGCCGCTTTCACACTGGTAACCATAGTCACAGACTTATGTCATGCGCAGAGCAAAACGTCATAACACTTACTGATAGTCCACATGACTTTCGTTCGTATTCTAACGATGTGATATGTGTCGATGTGTGTGTGTGCATCCACTGGAATCCCTCCCTCGCCCATTCATGTTCCGTCCCACACACGCTCTGGCGGAAATTACAAATCCTTTAATGCTAGCTCGGAGTAGCAAAGTTATTCAACTCACTGTCTGCGGGCTTCCTCTACTGAGCCTATGAATCTGCGAGGGAAGAATTTTCAACCCCATGCATGCTCGTATAAAAGGTTATCAAAGTCCAATGACTAGGAGGCCGTGGGAAAATATTGCTGATGTTTACAACACAACGGAAATGAGCTCGACGTTACAGTAACAACAGCAACAACAATGACAGTGTAAAAGCAACTACGTTTGGATTTATTCATGAAATGAAGGGGGGGGGGGGTGGGGAGCACCAAAATTGAAGCGAAACTTGACTTCATTATATTGAGGACACATGCCTGGATCGGTGCGAGTGAAATCTTGGCACGGGCCGAGAAGATTAAGTCTTTACCTCCCCACTGCACTGACACTCCAGTTTCACTCTAAGGAATTGGTATGATCCCCGGGGGTGCGACGCCTCGAGGGTGCATCACCATTAACCTCCACGGAACCCTGAGGATCGGACCAGAGGGGTTTTTATTATCTCTTTTTTACCCCACCGCAACTGGTTTATCGGGCACGATTTGCCCGTATAACTCCTTTCTGAGCCGGTTGAAATTGCATATCTAACATTTTATCATTCACCAAAATATGGATACGAGTTTACTCGATTAGGATATATTTCTTTGAAGACATATGAAAGTTCACTTACTCTAATTCTTTGTATCGTTCTACAATAGTTGCTGTGACATCGTGGATTGTTGTTGCCGTCACAACTATAGAGGGCAGCACACGGAATTAGCTGTACATCATTGTGAGGAAATGATCCTATTAAAAGTGCCTACAAAGGTATAGTTTATTTTCATGATATGTGGATGATAACGCTCCTTCATAAACTTAATCTAAGACTGAACAAGAACGGAAAGCTTAGAAAGCCTGCATAATGCGAAAACAGCTGTCCTTAAATGTCTCGTTCTTTCATGTAAGATTTAATTTACATTTCCATATCGGTCCATTTATATTTTTGTCATCAAAAAGGAAAATCTTGAATTTACTGTTTCCTAGAACAAGCTGCATATTGTCCTAGCACTGTAGAAGTTTGAGGTCAGAAACCGGTGATGATCATATGGTAGTCTGGTAGTTGATTGTTTGAATAAATAATTTGTTGAAATACAACCATTAAGAAAAATATAAATATATAGTAATGACAAATATTGTATGAACTATAAACCTAGAGCTAATCATACACTGTTGTTCAAAATTCCTGTAATGCCCTCTGCGTCTATTTTTTACACATCTCAGCCGATACTTATCTCAATCCACCGTCCTACAGTGACCATACGTTCTCGAGCGCTTGAGCTGAAAATATTTTTGACATCGGTCGTAATGTCCTGCTAGGCTCGATGTGATATCGACAGGGAAAATATGCGCACAGCTGTTATTTTCATTCAAAGTTTACAAAACCGGACTGCTTATTTCAGCATTTCAGCCCTGAAAACAGTAAACACACATCATAGATATTCTCTATTACATATTTCTCTCTCCATCCACCTATTTATCTCCTTTTCTTTCTTTCTTTCTTTCTTCTCAGGAATGTAGGTATATCATCGCCACCTAAGCTTATGGGAGCGAAGATGAGAGACTTGTTGACAACAGTTGTTTGTGGGTAATGAATACGTACGACATCGCCATAATACCATGGTTACCTGTTCTGTTGTGTATAGGATAATGTTCGATCAATATAGTTATCAACGAGAACCTCAAAACCTGAGTGGATGTGATGACAGTGTATTATGACGTCACGGAGAAGAATGTCGGTCTTGAAGCTGGGCTGGCTCAACGCGACCTCGTTTCGGGTAGTCAGTGTGGACTTAACAGTTTATACAATGAGTACCGGTAGTAAGTAAAATCTCTTTCGTGTGGCATACAACAACAACAACAGTAATAATAATAATGATATTGATAATAATAATAATAATAATAATTGTGAATTTATAGCGCACAGTTCTGTAAGAAACGGAACTGCGCATAACAGCATGATATGATAAGAATAAAAGAAAAACATACAGATTGATAAACAAATTAATTCTCAATTGAAAATCTTACAATAAAGGATAATAAAAGATTGAAAGAGCTAATAATTACATAAACTATAGATCATATTTCATAACAGATATCAGGAAGCATGCAGGGATGTGTTGTGGCATGACTATGGAAAACTTTCCTGAATAAATGAGTTTTAAGAAGATTTGTTTTTAAACCGTTGATAAATGATGCATTCCTGATTGAGAAAGAGAGGTTATACCAGTGTTTTGGCGCAGCACTAACAAAATTAATGCACGGTCTCCTGAGGTAGTGTTTTGTCTCGCACCGTGGATGGCTGAGGAGCGTGGTGTGATGAGAGCTACGAAGCCTGTACGGACAATTTTCTTTGTCATTTGTTGTTGTATCTTTAAGGAATGATTTGCCGCTACCCATACGGGAGTGTGGCTCAACATACTCATTCTGCAGATCTCTAAAATCGCATTTGTGGGGTGTGTAATATAAAAAAATACTATTATGTGCGTTGTTGCCAATTTCACGGCTGAATATTATACAGTTACATGTTCATATATATCTGTATATTTTTCCTCGCTAATATATACTTTAGTTACATTATTTAGACGCACATAATATTAAAATGCACTTAGAGTAGGAGATGTACTATCATGTCAAGTTTTCAACTCAATCTTTTATGATGTAAATTCTTGTAAATATTTTCATGTAGTGTATTTTCAAACGTCAATTTGTAGAGCTACTCATTGTACTGTACTTACTAGGTTTTAGAACCTTTGTATCAGACAGGTATCGGACTTGATTATCATTCACGCTATTTTCTGGTACCTTTTATCCTGTATCCATGCATGTGTCTTTTATCCTGTCTTCATGCATTTTTAAAAAATGTTTTATGCCATTTAACATGTGAATATACTCTTAGATAGATAATAAACTTCAACTACAACCTCAACTTCAACCTGATCTCCCAGCTGATTGCTCTGTGCGTTTGCGCTGTGCCCCATCACGTGCATAGCAAAGTGGGCTTGTGTGCACCTGGCATACCAGAAACTTTGTGACAGACATTGATGATGTTGTTGGTGGTCTTTTCAAGGGAGGTTTGCATAAACTTTTGAGACTATGGTCAAGTGATCTATCGCCCTCTATAGTTATGGTCGTAGTAAAACTCGCCACTGCACCTGTTCGACTTTGCAGAATCTTTTGCTATGGCCGCTTAGCTGATAGTTACAAATCAAGAGCTGAAAGGCATAACATTAAACGAGTACCCCCCCCCCCTTCTCCCATGCTTCACCCAGCCACACACTCACACACACACAAACACATACACACGTATTGTCTTCCTCTCTTCTTTTTTTTTCTTGGCACGCATTTCATCGTCCCTTCTTCTCATTCCTCCATTTCTCCATCTTCTTCTTCCAATTCGTCCTCTGCTCTTTCATTTTCCATGATCTATTTCTCTTCTCTTTTACATTGCTTATAAAGACACTACATGATGAGGGAAACGGTGAGTCGTGAGGTGAGGCGCAGTAACGTTATACTCATACAACCCCACAGTCCATCTACCCAACAAATTTTGATAAAATAGCGCCCTCATTCAATTCAGTCGCTTGTGCTGTTCAACGCTGGGATAGCTAAGGTAGTTGAATATCTCTCTACTCTGCCTGACAGCCCATCTCGAGACAATCATCTTGACGAACAATTATGAGGAAGAAAATCCAAAATGATTCGGGAAAGAATATTGTTCCCTCCGTCTGTCTGAGAGACTTAAGCATATCATTCAATGAGATGATGCAACCGATGTGACTTTGTCGGGACATTAGACAGGGCTCCACACTAATTTTTATTTTTGGTGGCCCAAAGGCAAACATCCGACCTTTTTTGGTGGCCCGACCAGGCCATCAAATTATTCATTTCTGAAATTTTGGTGGCCCGACGTAGGTTTTTGGTGGCCCCGGGCCACCGGGCCGCCGGACCACCGTTAGTGTCGAGCCCTGCATTAGATAATCTTTACCTCACATCTTTTTCTTTTTTTTTCTTTTTTTTTTTTTTTGCCTCAAAGTTTTATCGTCACTGACGTAGATAATTTACAAAGGAGAAGTTATTGTTGTTGCCGTTTTGTCTTAACCCAGGTAGTTTATAAGCAATTAAAACCCCTCCCGCTGATTTTACGTTTCGTGAAGAAAAAAAAAGTCTCACAATGGCTCTTGTCAAATGCCAACACAAACGATTAGACAAACGAAACAAGATCAAAACTATTCTTTCGCCTTTACCAGTTTACCCCAAACCTCACCGCATAGTCTTGTTTTATATCCAGTCCTCACCTTTAAACATGCTTCCCAGACAAGAGGGGCATTCAAACAAAATTCAATATTTTCTTTTTTTTTTTACAGAAATTGCACTTTGATGAAAAAGTTACTTCTAAAAGAAGGAGGGACGGATTGATTTCAAGATAGGCCTATATTTATTCAGATAAAACTGTGTTATGGTTTGTTGATAACGTTTATCCATTTAAGTATAACCTTTGTGTAATGTTCACTCATCTTTGCATCTGTCTTTTGTAATCAGTTCTTGTTTCGATCTGTATTTGTCATTTTTTATATAATGCTTTTCTTGTGTAGTGCTCCCGGGGTAGTGATATGTACTCTATAGTGTTGTGTTGTGAAATATGAGAAAGAATTTCAGTTCAACTGAACTCGAGAAACTTCAGATTGTCAGCACAATGACACAGCTCTCAACCCAGTTGAAAGAATCAGCTCTTGGACATGTGGCCTAGTGACAGCAAAAGAAGACTTCATTATGATAGATGCATGTACTCCACTTATTTTAGGTAAACTTAATTCTATCGGTGTAAGGATGAGCCTAATTCAACTCGACATTTGTTGCGATGTTGTTGTAATTCGCCCAGGTGTTTCTTGGAAAGCTCACCGCGTGCATTAGCCAGAAATCCAGATTTATCTCTGTTCTCCCTTACCATTGAATATTCCTCCAGGAGCTTTGTGCTGTGATACTCACTGTAACTGACAAGAAAGTTTTTGCGACCCCTTTCGACGAGTAGCCGTAAACAGGAAATGAGCTCACACGGCGGGAAGAATGTGTCGAACAAGAAGAGAGCTAGAACAAATGTAAATCTTTATTTAATATTTTGTTTAATGTTATTTGTGGCTTCATTTCGGAGAAAGAGCTCAGTGGGAACGATATTGCCAATCTTTGACCCATATCTGTCACTTTCTTAGTATGTCCTCTTTGTTAGTAGACCCTCATTATTGTCATGATTCGTTTATCTTGGAAGTGAGTACAACATAAATGCTGTTGGTGACAATAATGAAATGAAATGAATGAAATGAAATAAAATGAAACGGATTGAAATGAAATAATGATAATAAATGTAATAATGACGAGAATAATGATAATATTGATAGCGTATATAGAAATTGTTATGATAGTGATACGAATGAATACGATGATACGAATGATAATACATGTAGTAGAAATGGTTTCAAATAAATTTTGGCTCAGTTTACCACTGGCCCACTAATTGTTATTTATCTCCAAATGTGTGAAGATTTTTGAGAAATTGATGGGGTAGCGAAAACACATTTCACTATTTATATAACCTATCACCTAATCTGTACCCATACTCACATAAGCTAACTCTAAACTGGCATATATTCACAACTGAGACGAAAAAAATGGGTTACTTACATAGATTTGAAATTATTGTTCATTGAATATCATTTTTTTTTTCAACACGTATCTCTACGGGGAATTTTTGACAGTCGTGAGACCTTAACCAAAGTAGAGGGACTCTCGCCTTGACTTTATAAAGATTAATTTCCTAACACTAAACTTGGATTCAGTGAATGTAGAAAGATTTATCGAAACTCTTAGTCAAAACTTGATGAAAGTCAATAAAAGTTTGGTTCTTTCCACATACCGCCCTCACTCGATGGGGATTCAACAACCATCGATGCTTCATGTCAAACTATATAGGAGAACGTTAAAGAAAAGATGTAAAAAGGAATTTCGTAGATCGTTTTAGTTTTCATCATGAAAAGTAGACATTCCCTTCACCAACTACTGAGCCTTGTGCCGTGTCTGCAGACACTTGTTATTAAATGTACCTCCTACGTCATTTAAAAGAATTTTTGGCGACATTCTCTGTATGTTTTCCTGATATCGTTCTACTATTGTGACATCACGAATATTATTGTAGGCTCCCCGTCTAAAGAGGGCAGCATATTACATTAAAAAAATCACAGCGAAATAAGGCATGATTGTGACATTTTATGGCAATTAAGGGACAAGTCGTCAACAATCATTCTCAGCATCCGCCATCCTCTTTCTCGGTATAAACAGGTATTACTGCCACCACTGATTTATGAAAGACTTCAGTCTGTAAATTTTTCAAATACTAAAGGCATTACTCATAGCTTTTACTATATATTTCTGAGTTTTCTTTTGACGATCATTGTGTGAATTTTCCGATAAAAGGAAATCAAAACAATTCAATAGAGCTCTAACAACAGGGGTTAGATATCAGGTAGAATAGACATTCTATCCATGGGTCAAACTACATATCAATGAATAAACAATAAGTAATATGGAAGTAAAATTAAGCAATTAGAAATGCTCTGGTTTACACGTGGGGGAAAACCCCCCAACATATTTCTGTATAAAGAAAAACAAGAATTTAGCACTTCTCAAGTGTACAATTCCAACAGCCACAATTGACAGCAACAAGTATTCCTTCTACCCGCCTTCAGTCTGGAACTGGAACCACCTACCAAATACTGCAATAACTGCTCCAACAGCCACCACTTCCAAGGAACTTGCCCTGCCCCACCCCATCAATAGGCTGCAACCTCCTACCGCATACCGGATCCAGGATTCTCTTAAACCCTGGAAGTCTGGTTAACTCGCACGTCTACACTCTTTATTCAAAAGTATTAGTATTGCCACTGCCATTGCCACCTTACCTATATACACCGCACATAATATCCCAGTTTCTACTTTCATGGAGCTGCTGTAAGGGATTAATTCTTTCAAGGTTCAAGGTTTTCTCATCGCTGGAAAACATATTCTACTTTTGAGCGTCCAATTTCTTTACTTTGAAATCATTCAAACAATAAACTAAGTTCTGAATATATCTGTAATTTGCAGGGAGGCTTATAATGTGGATCATATTACATATCGTATGCATGACATGAAAATGCCCAAATTAAGAGATGCATTACCATCTTCCATTCGATTTCCTACAAGGATATGTTGTTAATTTAATCTACCTCCATTTTATATGTCGTACCGGGCCTGTAAACTTCAGATTCTGTCGAGAGCGGCTCAGCGGCTCAGTAGGTAGTGTGTCTGCCTTGCCAGAGCTCGAGGCGCAGGTTGGGGGCGCACTGATCCCATTGTCATCTCACTAGCATGATATCATCTCAATCATCATGTGTTGTTCGTTGAACTGTACACATATATTCACTACATTTGGCTCTCTTTATCTTTGACACTGTTTGACACGAAATCAACAAGAATAATCGATACATTTTGTTTGTTCCATTCCAGTAATGATTTTTCAGAGGGAGCAAGACTGCACTTTGGCCAATCATTGACCCAAATTTTAATATTTGTGATACTTTGTGTACGAACAAATAGAAGAATTTTTAGGCTTTGCCAACATCGCCTTCTATTCTGGGGGATGTAATATGGACCAATTTGACGCTTGTAGGAAAAAATGTGTGATATCAAAATTCCATAACTTTCTAATTTGCATGCCCGATTTTAAGGGAACGCCCTTTTTTTTTTCGTCTGATATCACTCTGTTCAACAATGATATGGTGTAAAATTGTTTTCTAAATCGAAATCCGCATTCCGGTATCTACTCTGATAGGCATATTCAGTCATCTGGGCGTATTCAGTTATCTGGGCGTGGCCAGAGGACCCTTGTCGTCATGGTGACATTATATAGGCTGACATGGGTTCCCCGAGGATAGTCACTGCTTGCAGTTCTCCGTTCATCAGTATAGTGGAATGATCGAAATGGAAAAATTCAACGTTGCTCTTTGATCATCTTGATCACCAAAACCAAAACCAAAACCAAAACCAAAAAAAAAAAAAAAAAAAAAAAAGACTACCAGTATCTACAAGAAGAAACATACTTCCTTTCATCGAAAGAAAATTTGGAAATTTGGGGAGACGCCAAGCAACTAAGATAGTCCATCCTTTCCAAATCTTCCTACTTACAGCGCATCTCAAGTTTTTCATATCACAAACACCGTCAACTATCTCTCTCCCTTTTTCTGTCTCTGTAATCAAGTTATTATCCAGCATTTGTTTAAAGAATATGAATCCCCAAGAGAAAAGAGGTCGAAATGAAAATGTATGTGTGTCGGCCTTGCTATTACGTCATCTACAAAGTATGAAATGATCCTTAAAAAAACAACTAACGATATACTCGAGTTTCAAAAATTACTCTTTTTTTTTCTTCTTTTGTCTCTGGTAGCCTTTTGTTTATGTCAAAGCAGACCGTTCAGCTCTACATCCAATGCTGGTAATAAGTTCTTTAATCATTCGCTCTTTAATCCCGAAAAACGCTTCCGGCTACACCTACCTCAAAGCTATTAAATCCTGCTGGTGGTACAGAATTCTGTCGGATTCTCGAGGACGACCAATATTTGGCTTCAGCATTTTTTCTCTCTCATTGTCAGTGACCTTGCGTTTCGCTTTCTGCGCTAAACCTCAGCAAATCCTCTTCACTTGTCTGTGCCATCCCCTTCCTTTTCTTTTGTTTCGTCCTCGTATCCTTGTTCTAGATCCTTGTCTCTTTTCGCAGACAAGGTCGTGCGGTGGCAGCTAGGGATGTCTTATTTGCTTTCGCCGCAGTGCTTCTTCTATTATTTCTTGTTTTTTCCTCGATGTGTTTCTCGGCATGTGTTCGACAAATCACTGAACGTGAAGAGGAGAAATGAAGCAATGTCGTCTTAGAAATTTGAAAACCCACATTAGATTTGTTAGTTGTTTTTGGTAGTGGAGTTGTTGTTCTGGTTTGTTTTGTTTTGTTTTGTTTTGTTTTGTTTTGTTTTGTTTTGTTTTGTTTTGTTTTGGGGGGAGTATGCATTCGTATTGGTTGGTGAAGTCAACGGCATTTTTTTTCTGCGTTATGATCGAAATTATTTGATGGATCCATCCATCATGATTTCTTTGATACATTTTTGCCTTTACATATAATAGATTGAAATAAATGCGATATGCTTGACATTTCATATCGTATAGCTACGAATGCTCATTTAATCATTTTGATGCATCTTCCAAAGTCGAGCTAAATAGGTGTCGTTTGACTGTCTATTTCTTTTATTTAGTTTATGTCACAATTATTTGAGCAAGCATTATTCTTGTTGAAAGACTCCTAATTCGGATTTGCAGTCAGATAGGGAGAGAGAGAGGGAGAGAGGGAGAGCAGAGACACGAGAACATTAAATTGCTTTTTAATCATTGGTTTCTAAATCATTCCAGTATATCCCTTTTTGATATCAAACTGAGTAAACACTTTGTAAGATTCAAGAGGAACACGTGGCGTAAGTTTAAAACGTCGCATTATCCCTATAGCACCACGTACGTATAGGCCCTGATATGACATCGTTCACTATTTTTAAAGGTCCAGTTTACCTTCTTGTTCAAGATATCACTTTTGATGCATATGTGTACAGTAGGTAAGTTGTATCACAAAACACCCTACCATATAAAATTTTTACAATGAAGCCTAAAATGTACGGAGATGTCACTATTTTTCTCATTAAACCATAACTGTAGACGGTTTAGTCTGGAAACATTTTTGTTATAACTATTGTTCACATTTTGTATATTTAACAATACTTAACATCGATTATATTGGTTTAGATATTTACATTGGTTGTTTCTATCCCTAACTCACATTTTAGAACTATTTTGAAGCACTGACACTGACTAATGTTGGGTTTTTGTTTTATCTGCAAATGGTGTACGTGCTTCACGACTCATAGTTCCACCCAAATCTCCTTCCACAAATCATCCCACACCTCTGAATACATTTAATTCCTTACAGAATTAAATGCAACTGATGTAATTTCTCTGCTGGTCAATGCGATGCGTTGTCCTTTCCACTTGCTCCGGATGTTCGTTTCAGAACGGGTGGCCAGTCGCCCTAACCTCCTCCTCTTCTGACATAAATTGCTAAACCCAGTCACTTCGCTTTCGCTCTTCTCAAAACGCTTCTGATTGGCTGAAGAGTAATCGAAAAGAAAATGAATAATCCAATCTCCAATTTTCTTCCTTGACGAGATGAGCAACGACGTCTCGGTAAAGTGCCCGCCTACTGACTGATTGGATAAACGGTTCCCACTGACAATTGTTAAACAAATCACCTAGCCACTTCCATATTGGTCTGCCAAGACGTCATGCATCGAGTGTATATAAGGGATTCCCCCTAAAGGATCCGAGGGGTACAAAGAAAGAGACTAGAGCCCCTTTCCCTGGAAAGAGGGGGTAAGTCATTTATTGAGAGGGAGAGAAAGTTGTCTGGGTGGTTTTTGAGACCCTTTTTTTTTTCAGACTACGTTGGACAAATGTCAAGCCTAAACTTTAAGTAAAACTTGTTCAATTTGCAGTGTCTTGTTTTCTATCACTTTTGTGTTTTTTTATTTTATTTTTGCACTTGATTTGTTTGACTGTTGGATCGCTTGTCAGCTCTGCTTAGCTCGGGGCACCTCAGCCTCGCCCACTCGATTCGTGCTCTGCGCGGGATCACGGAAGAGTGGCAGAGTTAATACAGGATCACTCTTTTCTCCAGCTAGGTTTAAAACCAACAACTACAACCCCGAATGTGAGAAATCTAGCAGTGAGAGTTTAAACAAAATGTGGATGATCTTATTAAACTATTGTACAATTAGTTTGATAAAGTTTCATTTAAATCGTTATGCTGCCCTCTACAGATGACAACTCCACTGGGATTCTCGTGAAGCGATGAGAATCTCAGACATGGCCTTTTTACCTTCGCTCACCTTATCAATTGTAATGGAAAAATTTCTTCCTTCAGCGATGGCACATGGTCACTTTCAGTTAATCAGAAGAGGTTCAGGCAATGAATCTCACATCAATGTTGTATTGTGCATGAATGTCTAGCAGAATGTACGATGGTTTCTACTCTAAGCCTTTTATCAGAAAAACATTTGACGCCATTATAAGAAATGAAAATGCACAAACTGATCATCATTATTATTATTATCAAAAATATGTCTGAACAGATAAAGAGCATAGGATACATATCATAAACATTACAAACATGAAACAAAAGCTAGAGAGAACATTTCAGAGGAATACACTGTACTGTACATGTAACACAAAATGAAAGAGAAAGAGATGGTGGCAACATGTGGGTCAGGGCACACAGAAGTAAAGGCATTTAATATTGACTTAGGCATGATAAGTGATTACTTAGTACATGGTTAGCCAAATGGGAGGAATGTTTACACACTCCAAAAATAGATTCATTTTATTCCGCTAACAAAATTAATGCGTTCGGGAAAGAAAATCATCATAATTAAATACATCGTGTATGCAGGAACGTCCTCCTACTACCTTTAAGAAACAGAAAAAATGAACCAAATGGCGAAAACACATACACAAACCCACGTGCCAGTATATTTAATGTGTCAAAAGGTGGCGAGGAAATGCGATGTTTAGGGAAGCAGTTTGTGACCAAAATGACAGAAACAGGTGTTCACCGTGACATTGCTCCACTCCAACAGCGGAAGACATGTTTAATGATACGTAGAACTTGATTGCAGTAACAAGCAGTGAGTATGCTCGTTCGCCCGACCATGACCCACACCGGTCTTCTATACTTCTCCACCGGCTGAACCCCGGCCGACTTCTCGGTCAGTGCCGCACTCTTCATAGACCCCACATTACATTCGCCACTTGATGTCTAAAGAAATAAAAAAGACCCTAGAAAAACACTGTTTAGACTCATTCTATCGGTCAAGGAGGAAAATGCAGTAACCCTGAATGTGTCAACTTTATTTGATTTCCAGGTGACGAGAAGCTATACACTTTGCGGTGTCGTGTAGAGATAAAGTTTACATCAAAGATCTCACACACCTAGATTCAATCTCAAGACAAACACACCCACACCCACACACACACACACTTGATCTAGCGCTTGTTCATGGTACTATCATCGCGGATATTAAGATATTGGATTGGCTTATACTTAGTCCGACGCGTGTCTGATTTTGTGCGGTCCATCTTCTTATAAGCATGCCCGTACCCGCAGAGAAGATGAATTATCACTGTAAGATTTTGACAAGTTCTGTTCTCTTAATTTTTTTTCTCTCTCTCTCCGTCTGCAAATGGAATTCTTTTGCAGGCATTGAACTGTCAAACTTTTCCTAGCTTCGAGAACCATCAGATAGAGGGGATGTATCGGGATGGAAAAGTTACCACCATGCTCAAACCAGGGAGGTGGGAAGAGCAAAAAAGAGCAACATCGACTCCTTATTGGAGTAACCCCTAATCCTCTTAGAACGTATTTTGATTGAGGACCTACCCCAACGCGAAGTTCCTTTATCACAGGAGATTTCTTACCCACTTTTCAACATGTTGAGGTGGTTTTTTTTTTATGGTGTGTCATTTATGTATTGCTATTTTGCTAATAATTACATAATTATATTCATTATACTTTATATACATTATATCCTTTAGAATGCCATTACTCAACTTTAAATTCTTTATAATCTGTCAATTTCGTTTCTCTTTCTAGAACATATTTCTCAAAATTTGGTGTGAGGTAGCTAACGGTCAGAGTAACAAAATCATTGACAAAAGGCATCATCGGGCCAATCGGCCAGCTCGGTACAATGAGCAGGCTTCTCAACTGAGGGAAGTCAGTCTAGCCTCCCCCCCCCCCCCCCCCCACACACACACACACACAGATGCACGGATTGCCTGGTCGATGCTATTTCCTTCGCGTAATACTGAAAGCACAAACCAGAACTAAAAGTATTCAAAACATTCTTCAAATCATAATATATTAAAGACGTTAATTGAAAGAAAAGCAAGAACATTTAGGCGGTTGCCTATAAGTGTAAAGTGTACCTGTTTCATATGATTAATGAATGTTAATAATTACCCCCATTATACCTGACTTGCATTTTCTAACATGAAATGTATGTATGACATTTTTTCTTCGGAGGAGAAAAAGTCTCACTGTCTGTTTTGCGTAATAAACTAAGGCTTGCTGGTGTAACAATTCTGAAGAGTTCAACGAAGTAATAAGTATTCTTCTCTCATCACTCAGTCCCATACATGACATTAACCATGCTCTCGGGATGAATATAAGAATTATAAAAACACAGAAAATGATCAATATTTGTCCGTAATTCTGTTCCTCACAATTAAGACAAAGGCGAGTCAACAAGCGTCCAGCCTTTAGGCTCTTCCAGAAGTCGCTGATCACAGGGGGAAAAAAGAGAACCTTCATTACCACCTCTTCCTTTTCTGTGCGGTAACGCTGTTTTGCGAGCTGTATTTCATGTTTTCGGTCAGACATGACTGTGACATATGAATTGCATCCTCTTACATGAATGTAAAACATTCGTGTGTTCACCTTATGCATGACGCCACAAACACCGTACCGGAAGTTATCGTTTCAACAGAGTTGTCGCTCTCTAATAAGTCATTACACTCCAGTCACATCGATGAAATAGGGGTTAAAAGAGCTTAGCGCCTTCTCCCTTGGGACCTCTGAATTACCCTAGGGTTTCATTTGGTGACGTCCCCTGTTTCTAGAAAAGCCGCGTGTCAAATCTTTTAACCAAATCACCACCTGGTTTACCAATGCGTAATGAGTGATGCTCTTACACAATGTTAATTCTTAATGTGACATAGAAAATGCATTCACTTGCATGAGTGTAAAGCAATCGTGTGTTCCGTTTTAGGAAGGCCACAACCCCAACTGACCTTACCGGAAGCAATCTCTAGCCTTCAGAGTTGCCGAATTTCGAAAGTCATTCTTCTCATTCACGCCAGTGAAACGGAAGTTCAAATAGTGTGTAGATCGACTTTCTCCTGGGTCCTTACAATTATAGGCCCCAACTTAGAGAAATCACGTGTCAAATATATCGACCAAATCTCCATCCTATCTTGGCAACACAACATTCCTCACTTTGTCATTGCCGTAGAATAAGACAGACAAAATGCATTGAGGGGTATGAAGCAAGTTAAGGGATACAAGCTCTTCAAATGTGGCTTACACTTCGCTGCCATGACTTAAAGTGTTTCCCCAAACATATTCTCTTGTAATAGTTACAATTATATAGCGAAGGCAAGAAGATTGGTGAAGCACCCAGCAAAGTTTAAGGAAAAATGGTCAATGCATTCAAAAGTTACGAATTTCAGAAGTTGTGATCATTCTATGTTCCGCCCTCTCTAAGACGAGGACGCGACAACAATCTGTGACGTCACATCAGTATAAGAACAGTACATGCACAACGAATGTTTCTAAAAGAAATTCGCAATATTGCACCTCAGAGTGCATATTGATCTTGACATTTGCCCTAACATGTATCTTAAAGCATTTTTCGTTGTGAGATTCAGATCATATTTTCTTTACGTAATCATAGTTTCCCCAACAAACACCAAAATTCAGGAGTACATGGGTTTACGGATAAACTACTTGAACTACAACATTGTTACTTCTCATTATTATGCTCCAGATGAAAGAACATTGTTTACAAAACTGTTATCAATATCATACAAAGGCCTCGATGAAGACATAAAGAGTCTCCATCGAAAAGGGGTTAGGCGCCGTTTTCAAGTCTACCGTCAAACAAGGCAAAGTGAAGCATTTCCAGTGGAACCTTAATTACAATTATAACAAGGAATGTTCTTGAAGTTATGATTTGAAAATACCATATTTTCTTATTATTTTCTTTATTATTAGCAGCTTCAAAAGCAAATATCTCAAACACATAGGGATTCTGACCTATGAATATCACTTTTCAATCTTATTGGATGATATGATAATGATAATGCAATAAAATTCCTCACACTTCAACTCACTCCAGATAATTATGTACATGAGTGATCTCTACTAAATGGGATCCACTAATCTGCTACTATGTGTTATTCTCAGAGGAAACTAACTTTGACTTTAGCCCGTTTAGTATGAAGACTCCGAGGAAAGATGGTCACACACCATGTTTAACCACGTCACTACATTTGACAATCTGTTTGCATAGAATGTCGATGATACTGTAAAGTTTTTGGTCCAGATGGGGTTAATCAATCATGTTGTACAAGTGAGTCAATCAATTACAGATGCGAACATCTACAGCGATGCCTCGTTACAATGCTCGAACCGGGAGACTACCCGGCGACGTCCAATGTCAACGTGATCTCATTATAACCACGTGACTTGGCGCAGAAAACATAATTACCATGATTTATCGCTGGAGTTTAGAGACCACATCCCGGCTCGTTAAGGTCATCTGAGGACAGATAAAGGGAACATGATAGTTCACTTTCAATTTGCATACAGGCATGGAGAAAAAGGAGTATTTATAATAATGCTATAGTATGATAAAATCATCCCTAAAAAATCAGATTACCCTCCCTCTACAAATGAACTGCAATTTGCTCAATTTGCCTGTTTCCTTTTATGGCGCTCATTCCGATTGGAAAAAAAACACACGTCTATCTATTGATATATATTGGGGTTACAAAAAAAAAAACACTATTTCCCACTTTTGATCCTTAATAGTTCAAAAAGTATACATCAGATAACACTGACATTGATATGAGCAATAACTGAATAGTGTACAATTTTGTTGGAGGCAATCTTGAAATAAAAGCATGATTCAATTTCATTAAATTAAACATTGATTTTTCAGTTAGATTTCAGATTTTGCTCTATTTTCAAACCTCTGTACAAAACTTTAACCTTGAACAGAAGTCAATTGGTGTGTATGGGAGTGTGTGGTTAACACCCTGACAATGATCCTGGACAATGGCCAGGATTTGAATGCTCAATTATTTATTCATGAGGAATTGCACTTTCACAGCTAGTCTTTATTCATTCTGAAATGTGGTGTATGCAAGCACATAAAGCATGTGCTTACTTTTTTCATGTGCATGTTTTTCACCCCTTGCTAGGAATTCAGACCAGCAGTGCGCAGGGCAATACATCATGAATAATAAGCATTCATGTGCCTTAGAGCACAGCTCTGAACAGGTGTTGTCCATGTCCATTGTTCAGGGTCATTGTAAGTACATACTCAAATACACACCATGAGTTCCTGTGTAAAGTTTGTACAGAGGGCTAAAATTTGACCAAAATCTGGAACCTAACTTTGAAATTAATCATGGATTTCATGAAACTGATATATGTTTTCATATTCAAATCACATCCAACTAATTGTACACTATTCAGCTATTACTCATATCAATGACAGTTTTATCTGATATATAGTTTTTGAACTATTAAGCATCAAAAGTGGGAAATGCTTTTTGTAACAACTAGAATAAGGACATTTTCGGTTTTAAAACACTGTAACTTATGTCGACCATAACGGGAAAGGAGGAGGGGGAAGGGGGGGGGGGGGCGGCTTCCAAAATAAGACGAAAAAATTATTCTATAGGTTATGCAACTGAAATAGACATTAACAAAAAACTGCACCCAAACCGAACAGGTCCATAGCGAATCAGGATAAATTGGACAAACATGACCATCATTTCCGACATATTTCGAAGATATAAAGTGAAAGATATTAATAATGCAATATTGCTCAAAGGCAAAGAAATGTACCATTTAAAGTTATGCTATTCAATGGCATCATATCTTATTGACCTTCAGAAATGCAATGTGGTAAGAACACACATTTTTACGTTATTCCTATAATAGAATTCTAGATTATAGAAACAAATTCATGGTCTTGGTCATTTTTTTTTTACTTATTGATATTCATTTGAGAAAACAAAAATGAGGTGGTTGCCTTGCTTTTCCAACTATATGATATGATAACTACATGCCAAAATGATCTAAGCTTTACTGACTCAATTTTACGGAATTTTCAAACGGACGGAAAAACCTCCACCGCATCATCCTCTTTCATTGAGGTGAAGTAAAGGGTAGGAAGAGTTCATGGGTGTCATCATATTATTTTACGATACCATCCTGTTTGGTTTAACAGCTGGGAGGCTTGTCATAGCGATAGAAGCATGATGACTGGGGAAAGATAATTGCTCCTCTCCTATTATTCTCATTTACCCCCCTGTGCCAAGAATAAGGTGCAACGTCTGGCCGGTAATTTCATTTCATATAGCCATGGGTGGCAAAACAAAACAAAATGTCCCAGACTAATCTAAATGTTGTGTTAGTAACAATGATTCCTTCTTCTCCTCCTCCTCCTCTTTCTTCTTCTTTATACTATCCTTTATTTTTCCTTTTCTTCTTCCTCTTCTTCTTCTTCTTAGGAACTGCTTCTTCTTCTCCTTCTTATCCCAGTTTCATTGTACATGTATATCAAAACAAAATTCATGAAATCACACCTCAGATTGCTATTCATATCATATTGTTCCCTCAAAATACGAATGGAGGATCTTGAACTGGTTTATAGATTTCTATCGCTCCCTCCCCACTACTTCTGTCTCTTACTTCAAGGGCTGTAATGAAAACCATGGATGCTAACAAAAATAAGAGCTACTGTAAACAAATCACATGGGAATAGACCAGGATGCTATATTTCTCCTGTAATTTTGACATCAAAACAGTCCTTTGATCTTTTGAGTAGATTTATCTTGTTTTGTTTGTATGTGTGTTTGTTTGTTTGTTTGTTGTTTTGTTTTGTTTGTTGTTGTTGTTTTTTTTTATTGGGGGGGGGTCAAGAATAGCAGATAAGCATTACAAATATCTAGTACAATGTATATGACTAGTATTTCTTTTTGTTCAAAACCTGTTATGTGACAGGATAATGGTGCCTGGAGAAATTTGACTGAGTATAATGAGATGGAGCGATGTTATACTGATATTTGCTGTGGTTTACTTCAGTCTTCTAATCCGATTTATTGATTCACTTCACTTCACTTCAATTCAATTCAATTCAATTCAATCAGTTCAATTCAACTTAATTCATTCAATTTATCAATAAATAATGATTTCACAAATACCTTTTAATATATTATCATCAATCTATGTAGGAGCCATGTTTATTCAGTAAATGATTTTTTGTGCTTCATAATGGTACAAATTGCTGGTTTTACGGTTCTCTCCCCCTCCCCCCCCCCCCTTTTTTTTTTCTCCAGGAGAAGGGAGAGTTCACCCCTTTGAACAGGCAAACTTGTGTTTACCTATTCTGGTTTACATCCTCCTGTGTCGTGTGTATTTGTGAAACCTTTAATTGATTATCTCCGGTTGTGTGTATAGCACAGACACAACTGTCATTATAGTTGGTTTACCAAATACCCCGGCACATTTTGACACGTGTCTGATCTTCGGGTTGTTGCTGTTGTTGTTGCAATTTCCAAAGAACGCATCCAAACAGGAAATCAAAACGAAATAATTTGGCCGAACCTTCACATTTTCCGAGCGATGACGGTTATACAAACAAGTTATTAACGGGCCATTGACCGTGAAGTTAGCGACTTGCAGGTTTGGAATTTTTCGATTAGCACCGATATTTTTACATCACTCCAGATATTCTAACGATTTTAATTCACATCGCGTGCATTCGTAGGGTCACGCTTGGTTTTTGAAGTGAGATATATAGACTGAGTTTCAATTACATTTTTGTTATGGGCTTGATTTTTACCATTATTTGTTTAACCAAAGATGGGTACAATCGTCGTTTTCCAAAGGACCTATCGCGAAAGACTCCAATCAGTTAGTAAAGACGTCACGCCCGATGATTCACTTGCAATATCACAGCGGTTTGCGGAGGAACAAAAACTATGAACCAAAACAATCAAATTCATTGGCTCTACGTCAATAATTGTTTGGTGTTGGAGGTCCTTTTAACTTTGATGAGTATGGTGATGTTGATGATGAGGATGATGATGTTGATGATGATGATACGATGCTGCTGCTGATGATGATGATTACTATTATCATTATCCTTATGATAGAAATTCTTGAAAACAAAGTCAGGTGAACGAGACCATCTTGGTGTTGTCTTATTTCCCCACATTTCCTTGTCAGTTGTTCCACTCTCTCCATCACAATTTTCCTCTCTTCCGCTCTCCCACTCCCCCTCTCTCCCTTTTCTCTCTCTTCCTCACTTTCTCCCCCAGTTTTCTGTCATGCCCGTTTCTTCTCTCCGAAGTGCCGAATTGGATCACATTAGCGGGCCACCAGGCGTGACGTATTTCACATAAAATACCGGATGCCAACATCTTAATTCTCTTTACGAAGAAAACTTGATCAGACAACCGGTCCCTCGGGATTTCTAGGCGTTTCATGAATAATGTAGCCGATGTTCGTCCGTCACGTATCCGTCAAGGTAGTTCCTCGAGTCTTTAAGCACTTCCGACCCATTCTGATTGGTCATTTTGTTAATCTTCAAAGTTAAGTCGCCAATAATGCGTTATTATTGTGTTCTTTCCTGCGCTCATATTACACGTTGACCACGTCAACCACGCGTCGGTGGCAAGACTGCCAAAACTGAATCAACAGTGTGAACTTCTCAAAGTGCATGGGGTAGTTCCGGCGATTCATTCATAATTACGCGAGCAAATCTTTCCTTATATTTGTAAACGGATGGTGACCCTAGAAACCGCAATTTGTCCGGCGGTGCGCACGCGTTCACGCAGACGCAGACGCGCACGCAAACGCTTACACTAATGGCATATTCACGTGTCTCTCACAAGCGGGCGCGCGCGGAATCACAAACTGTCGAATTTCACAAGTTTTTCATTAGTTGTGAATCATTGTTAATCATTAGATCTGGTGGTCTCTCAAATTTAGACTTTTATGCGGATTGTATGTGTTTGAAGCTCTAGTGATCCTCCTACTCCATTATGCGTCATATTGCAACCGTTTAAACATGATTACATGTTGTAACAACATGACAGATAAAGAAAGATACCTTTCTTTCTTTGTTTTGTGGTTGTTACCTGGCATCAGAATCAATTGAGTCTGAGTAACCATGGTGACTGTCTGATTACAACAATCATCCAATTGATATTATCATGAATCACTGAAAGTCATCAATTCCCCAATACAACGATATCTACGCAACATGTCTCACCTCAAATTCTCTATTAATCTGTCTCTTTCTTTCTCTCTTCCCTCCACCCACCCACCCATCTGCACACACGCACGCACGCACACACACACGCACACACACACACACACACACATACACACACACACACACACACTCACTCACTCACTCACAGTGCCCCTCTATCGCTTCCACTCTTCCTCTAGTTTATCTTCTGCCTTTGTTTTTGTACATTTCCTATCCAGGTATGACGTGACGCTCTTTCGCGCATCACCAGTCAGGCGATAAAGCTGATATCGATAGGCGCTATAGCGATACTATTGTATTGACGATGCAATTTGTCGCATAACAGTGTCTCTGCAAGGAAAGGTAAACAATGTGTCCTTCTCAAAATGTATTTTGAGCGAGACGCGTCAGGAAGACAGTTAACATAATCGATAATGTGAGCAAAATCACCGTCAGAGCAGGAAGGGTGTGGGAAGGATGTATAGCGCCCTCTCCGGCAATACTACACTAATACTTAAACTATTTTATTACTCGAAGTTACTGCACAATCCAATATCTGGATCGAGTACTAGTAGCAGTCAAGGAGGTATATCTCTTTGGCTGAAATGACAAACTTTATCCTTGCTCCTTGAAGTGAACTGCCAACGGGCAAAGTCGTTTGATCTGTCTAGGCCAAGCTATAAGAACCCGTCATCAAAACACAGCGGATGGCGAGTCACTATAACTGCTTAGATTCCGGGACCGTTGTATTTTGACAACCCGACACGAATTTACCGTAACATTCTAATGGGTGTCCTGTCAACAGCTATAGATCATGACAAAGTGGGTCGAGTGATAACCCCTCTTATTTATCTATTTAAAATTGCATTTCAGTTTTGCTTTCGAATGAAATTCTATTAACAAAAATCAGGAGCAACGATTGATTATTCGTTCACTTTTTATCACAACACACAATGAAGCCATGGATCTTACATAATTTGCCCTATTTGCAACTCCAGTTCTGTCTCTGCGAATATCAAGATGCTTTAAAAAGTTCTAGGTCACCACTGAATCAGTGATAAGTGGCCAAAGGACAGCCACAACGACCTTTCGTTTCCTTCCTGCCAGATAAAAACAGAAGATAACTTCTTCTTTTTTTCCATAATTTGCTTACCTCTTTAATCTTTACTTCGTAATGTTAACTTTCAAATACCAGGCACCTCCGGTGACTTACCTTTCAAACTATATAATTCACCGCCATGTTCGAGTAGCTTTTATACAACATAATGGAAAAATCAGAAGAACATAAAATGTTCATGTGTTTTTCTTTCTGAAAATCGAACATAAGATTAGAAGGTATCATGTAATCTTGAAGTTTCATACACTGTAAAAACATCGGTGTTAGATTTAACACCACGGGTGTTAAATCTAACACCGATCAAACTTCAATAGAGGACCACACCCACAGGTGTTAAAAATGCACTGTGATGGTGTTGAAAAGTGTTCACCTGACACTTCGTCGTGTTAATTTGACACTGTACCTGGTGTTATTTTGACACTGTACTGGTGTTAATTAAAAAATGACACCACATGGTGTTGATTTGATATTTGTTGGTGTTAATATCAATGGTTTAACACCCGTACAGCTTCAATAAGAGACCACACCAGCTGGTGTTACTTTGGTGTAAATTTATTTTCACATTTTTTCAAAAATCTAGTATTTTAATGTAAAATTCTTGATCGTCTTGTTTAAATTAAAAATCAACAAGAAGTGCAGTTACTAAGAAACTCTTCAAAATACAGTTTAAAATTTGGAAATGACACCCGGAGGTGTTAATTCAACACCATAAATGAGCACCGAAAATTTAACACCAGCTCGGTGTTCACTATTTAACACCGGACTTTTTGCAGTGTATTTGTACGAAGCAGTGATGTTATGAATAGGAGCTAAAGTGGCAAAAAGTGGCCCACTGGTAGCACAAACACATACTGGAAGTCAGAGGTGATGACGTCATCAACTCTCCCCTCTCGTTGGCCTGCAATGAACAGAATATTTAGAGTCCAGTGTGTGACATAAATCCATAAATATGAGTGATATCCTTTAAACATTGTATTGATTATTGTGGTCCTGTAATAACCTAGCAAAGCCGACTTTTTAAAAAGCAATGAAGAGTTGCTAAATATTTTTACCAAGAAAAAATCTTTTAATGATATTTTTGTGTAGGCCTGCATTATAATGGGTGTGTTGAGAGGTGATGACATGATCGCTTCAATCACAGTTTAAATATTATACAGCTGTATAGTGTTATGGAGATTACTGCCAATTTCAAACCACTTTGAAAAAATCTACCAAGCAGGTAAATTGGTGACATGTATAGAACATTTCTTTGCGACAAAACCACAGGTTTCATCTTGTATACCTCTGGGATTTGGATCGTTTTGGTTGACAGTGGTAAAACTAGAGATAAAATGCGGGGGATGGTGCAAGGTTGGCAAGGGTGAATCATAATCAATGGATAAAGAAGCCACATGCATGGCGAAATCGATGCGTAGAATTTACTGCGCCTATCACAAAGTTTCTCAAATTGCTTCCATCGTAATTTGAGCATATTATGTAGAATCTTCTGAAAAGAATGACAAAAAAGGTCTTATAATTTTAATGATTTTATTGATAATGATAAGATATGTTGAGAACAATGATTACGTGTGAGTTGCATGGTTGATTTTTTTTTTCATGAAACCATCATAATACAAAATCATAATTGCTATCAGTGATGATTATTGGTGTCGTTATTTTTACTCTCATCATAATTCTTATCTATTGATACCATAAGGATTTTGATAATCATCGTTATATTGTACTAAAATTGTGTAATCAATATATTGATGGGCTTTTGAGGCTAACATCATATGATTAATACTATTCCTTAATATATCATTTATTCTGAAATATATGAATGTTTCTATTATTGTCAGTATCATTCCTCTATTTTGATTACTACAAATACATTAACATTAGAATTTTCATGACCGTATCACAATCAGAATTAAAATTACGATCAAATCAGTATCATGGAGACCTTCTTGACAAACATCACATTTAACAGGTACAAAATATTTAAATATTGAAAATTGAATAAATTGAAATATATAGATATTGTAATTTCCAGGAAATCAATATCATTGTCAACTGAGTATTATTGGGTATTATTTATCATTATTGGGTATTATCAAATGGTGTATATACCTATAATTCAACAAAATATTGTCATATTCACTGACTCAGTCTTATGATCTCACTGCAAAAGAAAGTTGCACAACACACTGAATGTTTATACATTTAATTGTAATACATTGCCAAAAAACAATGATGTTATGATTCTTGCCCAGATTCTACCTATCAAGTAGAAAGAGAAGATTTTGGATGTTCTCGTCTCATAAGAAAATTAAAAGTTTGTAGCATGATAAAAATCTAAAGCGCCGGACCACAAAAATCCTCAAGACAGTTCACTTTTTCACAGCAGTGAATGTCTCTGACTTGAGAAGACATGATTGGATCAGACTGTTAGTGACTCTTCTTCGATCAATACAGCCAAGGGTTTCTTCTTTCCCGCTCATGCTGTGAAGAAACCAGTTGAAGGTCGGGAAGTCCGCCTAGCGTGTCGGAAAAGGTTTTGAATTAGCAGCTAAAACGGATGGGACGCGGGGAGCGTCGAATGTTTTCTCAATCACATCAGAGGCGAAACGGATCTAAACTTCGTGTCCAAGGAGTCACTCGATCGACGCATATCGGAAGCCAGCCATTACCGGTCTGTCTGTGATAGGTCTTTCAATTGACCGTTGGTAGAATGACAATACAAAAGTTTGACAAAGTTTGACCAACTACGCATTTTTATTTCTGTTTATTTGTTTATTTTGTTATAAGCGATAGCGTGCGTTCGATCTAATAACTGATTTCCGATTGTTTTGTTTGTTTGTTTGGTGTTTTTTTTTTGACTTATTACGTTGGCGACTCTAGAGGCAAACGGGCGGCAAAGTCAAAACAGAAAGTGGGCAAGGGATTTGCAATGATGGTGTTTATATCAAAGTTTGCTAGAGCTATGCAGTAGCATAGGTTCCAACATGTTCTGGTGTATCATGATAGCTTTGCTGTTCCCGCGTCTGTACGCAAGGATGATAGAAGAAGGCATGTTTCAGCGAGTTACTGGTAACTGGTCACAAGCAGTCTTTGGCCAAAACTCGGGAAAAGTTACCGGCTCAAAAAAGCAAGACACAATGAGAGAAATGGCAAGATAGTAATATAAAGCAATGATCAAAATACTCAGGCATTTCTACTTTTTGTTTGCTTGTGTGTAATGTCCTTCTTTCTCCTTCCGGGTGGTTGATGAGTGAAGCTATAGTTGTTGTTACAGACTTTTTTTACGACTTTCTTTCACTCCAACAGTTAATACATATTATGATTTACATGCCCACGATCACTCAAAATAGATACAAATAATGTAATTGTATACAGCATTCTTTTATGGAAAATAAATTCCTGTGAGTCATGCATGGTGATGACTTAATAAACGTTTTTGATGTTATCGGTTATTACGGTGTTTGTGATTCTTTGACACCAAGAGGTATTCATTGACGTAAATTTCTCGCTCACAAGAGCAGAAAACAAGATTCATTTTTTTTTATAATTTCTGACCGGATGTGACGTAATCATTGGTAGCTGGACGAGACCGAATTTAGGGAAATATCAGCCCTGCATCGATGAACATAGGTGTGTCTGTACTCGAATGACCCGCGATGCATCTAACCCTAAGCCCTAACCAAACCAGCTGGAGTTCCGTATACATCTTGCGCAAGATTCTCGTCATTGACGTATGGGATTGTTTTGGGTTTAGGAGAAGGAAAGGAAAGTTGTGGCTCATTGCCAGTTTGGTGCTGGGATTGACTAGCAGGTGCAGAGAAAAAGGTCCGCTAATCGCAGAATCAAAGAAATTGGTCATTATTTGATCAGCGCGGCAGGGGGGGGGGGGGGGGTCCCGCGTATAACTTGCGCGCATGCTCAGCACATGCACGAATCACACGCAAGAACCTGAGTCTGCCTGAGCGAACGTTTAGTTGCCTTTGTAGGAAGCCCACGAGAAAACCGCCACCGCGCACCGCTCATAATTTTGCAATGATGTCACTCCTTGGTTCTTATAAATACGACTGCACATGTGAAATGGAGTAAGAAGCGTACTGACTCGCAAACGAAAACGTCTGTGTCTAGTTGAAGTGCTGTTGTCAAAGCAGAAGCAAATGTGAGTTCACGGCAAGCATCACGACACGCCACAGAGGCAGCTCAGCTCACGTTAACAGCAAGAAACAGTGAACACAAGGACGGTGGGATTTTTATCAATCAATAATTAGGAGACAAACTTCGCACGGACATTTCTTTCCAAACAGACGACTAACCACCAGTTACATCAAAGGACAGAAAGGGGCTATCGAAGCACCTCTATTTCTGCATCCTTCTTCCATTTTGATCTGGAAGTAAAATTGCGTCTTCTTTTGTGAGATTACTGACTCGATAAAAACAGATTGCAAAATGGCAGGGAACAGAAGTTCAGCAGCGCCATCAATTTTCTCTTTATTACTACTTTTTCTCGTGACGGCAGGCGTGAGTGGAGCGCCTGTTCCAGAAACTGACGAAGCCAAACTGGCTACAAGTTTGGTAAGCACATACTGTTTGCTTGTTTGTTTGTAAGTTTGTTTGTTCATAAGTTTTGTTTTTTTTTTGTGTGTGTGTTGTTACATTTATTCTGGATTGTTTGTTTCATTGAAACTTCTCAATTCTCACTTTTCCGTTTCTCTTAGGAAGATATATAAAAAAAGCAAACTGCTTTTGATTACGCTTATGCAAGTATTCTTTTTAAAAATGAAAGGAACTGACGATTATTTCAATTGATTTGCGTAAAAATTCAGGTACAGTTAAGCGTGTGTGTGTGTGTGTGCGTGTGTGTGTTCATTGTATCAAAGAACGGGGCTAAAATGATATTTTCCGTCTCTTTCGTTATCATGCTGGCCATTGTTTACTATGAAATCCAAACTGCTAAAGAATGTACAGTATTCTCGCATTTGTTCGTTTATTGTCTTCACTACGATATCGTTTCCTATATGTGAGCGGACTGAGTTTTAATTGAGTCTCGTCATATCAAACAGGAAAATGCTTGGCGTCACGTTCTGAAGTGCAAGAACACATGAATGCTCTGCGGATAAATGAAAGTCACGTGCTTTTATTGCGTGTCGGATGACAGTAAAACTGGGTTGTATCATTCAGCCGTTATTATATCGAACCATGATAGAACACTAGGCCTATATATCGCAACAAAATGCAAAATTGAGACTGGGTGCAGGGGTTCTGCTGTGCAGTCTGTTGCTTGGATTTTTGTTGTTATAGAAGTGGTAGCATCGCAACGCCTGTTAGTTATTATTATTCTTTAGAATATTTACCAAAATGCTGTAACTACCATTGTCAATGTAACACTTGTCGCTGTTTTCTTTTCCGCGACAAAAGCAGAAATTGGTCATTTTTATGGCCACATTATAATTAAGATTAGGTGTTCTTCCCCAAGTATTCAATTCGGTGCTTTTCCATCTATCTGCATTATTCAAAGGAGGTGTTTCAAGAGCATTTGCAACACTGAAAATTATGTTATACATTATGAAAAATCAACTTGCTTGATCACACTGATATTGTTTCGAAAAGACCCGTTTGTAACATGTTAATCTTAGACAAACATTTAAAAAAGAACGCGTTCCTGACAACAATCGAGCTTGTCTGAAGCTTGCCAAGCATAGCAACACCTAGTGTATGTAACCTCGATACCATGCAGGTATGAAAAACTTTACATAGTATAATAGAAATAGAACTGCCTGTCGTGAGGTCTTCGATCTTGACATAATTATTGTTGAGTAAAATACAGGGCTTTATTGGCATATGCCTTTATTGTACTCTTTTGTGCTGACTCTCCTCCTTCACGACCACAGAAATTCTTCACGGGGTACGGTTACCTAGGGCAAGACGACATTGAGCCGGGCAAGACGGCGGGGGAGACGTTCGAGAGCGACAAATTCGTTCGCGCCGTGCAGAAACTGCAGGTCTACGCCAACATCGAACCCACCGGCGAGCTAGACGAGGAGACCGTGCAAATAATGGGACAAAGTCGGTGCGGTATGCCGGACCCCGATCTCCAGGAGCAGGTCGATACGAGCGAAACGACGGGGGTGGCGGCGCGGAAGCGACGCTACAGTGTCGCCGGCGGCAACTACAGGTGGAACAGGAACACGCTAACGTACCGCATCATCAACTACCCCGGACCCAAGTCGAACATCAGCCAGGCCCAAGTCCGGTATGATCTGAGGGAGGCTTTCACCCTTTGGAGTGACGTCACGCCTCTAGTGTAAGTCTCAAAATAAATTGATATCACCAGTCTTACCTTCTAACACCAGTCTCAAAGTCTTACCACGTCAGTCCAATTCTAAATTATCATGTCGATCTATTATGATGCTATCACTCAACACTGTAACCCTTTAAGGATACACTTTAAAAGCTCAGTTATAGACATTGTACGAAGTTAAATCGTCAGTAAAGAAGGAATCGAGCTGTAAGCAGCAAGGGGGGGGGGGGGGGGCATAATTATCCCGAGGGACTTGGCAATGAGGGGGATAAAGTGCCCTGCCAAGAGGCACACTCGCTGCAGCCAGGGGGCTCGAACCCGGGGACCTGAGGTCGAGTGTGCGGGCAGAACGTTCCACTTTATGTGGTCACGTGGTCTACCCGGATGATTTAATCACGGCTCCACTCAAACCTGGAGTCTATCGGCCTTCTCTCAACCATGGTATAACATCATTATCTGTTTGCACTTCCCGTGGTTTGCTGCGTCAATGAAATTGAAATAGTTCAATTGCATCCAGTCATAGGTGATGCTCAGACGCTTACAAACACACGTATACTCATGTAATGCAAATTTATCTCACGAAGGTAACTTAATCTGAATATTATGACTGTATCTAAGTACTATGCGCGTTTCTCCTTCCCCGCGGCTCCATGTCACATAAAGAAGGAATAAAGGATCAAACCGTCTGTTACAAAGGGGTATTAGACCGACAGGTTAAACGCCAGTAAAATGCATACAATTGTCGGCCAAACAATGTCCAAGGCCACGTATAGCCCCGTCCACCGGTGTTCGGGTCAAAATATCTAGCCTGTTTACAAAAAAGATTAACCAATATATATATATGCATCTAGATAATTTGCAGGAAGGCTTGTGATCCTTTCAGCAACTGTGTTCTATTGATGTCTATAGGATATGCACCTTTTGATTTGGAAGGGGGAAACGATTGTCTTAAGAATAAGGATAGGAGGCGCGCTTTGTAATAAAACAGAACAGCAGAAAATCTCTGCTTCGCTATAGTGCGGGCCTATTCAGTAAAGCATTCGGTGAATCGACGATGTACCGAAGTATAATGTTGGATTTTGAGTTTAATACGTCCTCTCTCAGACGACATTCGCTTGAGAAAAAACCCAAACCCCAAACAAACAAAATATTGTTTGTTGAATGGTTTAATTTTTCGAGCTTTGTTGAGTCGTCATACCCAGTGTGTGCGTACCATACTGGCCAACAGATGTCTACACGAAGTCACTGCATAAAAAAAAGCATGAAAGAAAGTGAACATAACTCCCTGCTATTCTAAAATTTGGAGAGGTAGGACAAATTAATAGCACAAATGTGACGCATTATTACGTCAAATCCTTCAGGTTCTATACAATTAGCTTTGAACGAAAAAAAAAATAGATTGCGGTGACAAACGCAAAAGGAACTTCAAAATAGAAACATCTTATACAGATTACAACCATTCAACTGTGATGAAAGTTCCAAACTTCTAAATTCCTCGGTTGTTGTCAGCTAAACAATAGACGTACCCAGAACTGAAGTGTCCCAAAACAGATATCGCTCTGTCAATTGAGTGTTGTGTTGAAGTGTATGGAATGCCAAGAATGACACGATAGTTGTTGAGCAAGCAAACAAAAACATTACTACGCTGTTGCAGACATTGTTTGTTATGGGGCTGGGTTTCGTGTTCGTTCGTTTGCTCTTCAAACTCCTGGAACTTACAATTCAAATAAAGTTGTAGAACTTGTAGCTCGCACGTCATTTGCGTCCTTATAATTATAATGGCACCATTCACAATATCCATTAACATGGAATTCGACGCAATACTTTTGTGGGGGAGTAGAAAAGATGAATGGAGTATAGAATTATTCATAAAACTCTTTATTATTTTCTTCAAAAGAGTATGAGTATGAATCCCCCCCTCTCTTGTAAGTAGCTCTATAAATATTTTCTTATTTGTTTTGATGTCAGCACAACTGCGTAATATGCGCATACCTCATTGCAGTGGACACACAAAGATTGTATTACTCAAGTAGTTAGGTATTGCTATGGGCCAGAAAACACGCATCTTACTTCTGATGATGGACTGTCATTTTTGCCCGAAAATCATTGTTTGTTTGTTTGTTTGTTTGTTTGTTTGTTTGTTTGTTTGTTGTTGTTGTTTTGGGGGTGTTTGTATTTATTGTTTTTCACTAAGATAAGAGCATCATCGCTATAAGCATTAATAAGCCTTTATTTGGTTTGTGAACTCTCCTATTGATTCTCGGGTTTGTTTTTTTTTTCGACTAGTGTATTAATGCGTCTACTGCAGTCAGAGGGCAACGGGCTTATTCTACCAAAGACATAATCATCAAGTTATAAATAACCATTATACGAAACGTTGAATGTTTTCGATGAAACATATACTACTCCAACAAACAACGCCCTTTGTTTTTATTGTTTCGAATGGCTGTCATTGTTCTCGGGTCAGCAAATTTCGTCCATCTTGACCATTCGGGACCACTGTTTGGATTCTGCGAATGGGCAAGCGATGACCAGTCGACTTAAAAATCGATTTCTTCCTCCCCCCCCCCCCCCCCCCCCCCCTCTTCAAAACATGAGTAGCCATCAAGGAATGCACGACGGAGCTCACTAACCAAACAGACATTGTCTTTAATGACTCAACGTGCGTGGCGGGGCAAATTCCAGAAATGATTAACGCTGACCTCATAATATGACCGTTACTTGCAAACTTTATCTCATTGCCGAATGTAATTCAGCTTGATGAACGCAAACAATCTTTCTTCAACAAGATGTCGTCCCGAGATAAACGATCCTCAATACACAAATATAGAGAGAATCCGTGTGTGAGGGAGGAATTACAAAGTATTAAAAGACAACGCAAACAGCTCCAACATCCATTTAGTGACAAATAGATTACATTTATTTTTAGAAGCTTCGTGACTTTGAAAACACAACCAAACAAAACGTAAGTGCGCAGAGGTCAAGATGACGGAACTTAGATAGATAGATAGATAGATAGATAGATAGATAGATAGATATAGAGAGAAAATAAATGAATTCATATATTTATACTCATTTAAAAACAAACGCAAGAAGGAGCATCCATTAAGAGATTATGCATGTCAGATAAAACGAAAATAGAATGGCAGAATGCTACAATATAAGCATAAAAGCGATTGAAAACTGCAAGGTATGAAGTGATAATTGGGCATGGTGAGAAAAGTGATGTGCTATGGTTTTGAAAGAAAGCAGAGGTAGATATCCGATACCATAGCATTAAAGTTTTATCCATACATACTCCAAGGTGTCTCTATTTATTTGCTGGTTTATTTTTCATGACAATTCGATACTGCAGCCCTGAAATTCCTTGTCATTATTTAATGTGATGCGTCATGTGTTCTTCTAAAGAATGTAGATCAGGAGGCCCCAGTCTAGGTCTCATCCTCAATCATGGGTAACCCTGATGACGGATTTTCATTTAGCACCAGAGGAGCGAGCATGCATGGCTTTTATGTCGCTTCATTTCATGATCTTGATTCATCGTTTGGCTTGTTGGCTCAAGATCCTGAAGTCTTTACGCGCTGCTCTCAGCACTTGTCTTCGAGATAATAAAAACATCGAATAATCAGGTTAAAAAAGATGCTAGCATATAATTGCCCACCATCTCAGACACGCTATGATTGTGGATATTCTATGTTTCCTTACCCTCTGAGGTTATTAAGTGATAGCGATGGTGTAACTAAACGTAGAAAAGATGATCGAAGCCTTTGCATTAACAATAACATAATAAAAGTGGGCGCATGCTCTCAAGAGGTCACGCGACAGCAATTATAGTGGGAAAAGAAACACTGATGACGTTAATCGGTATTTAGTTTGCGTCCCGTATTTGCAGTTGAGGATTCATGCAATAACACAGATGAGAACAATCAACTCAAGCTGTTAATAATTTAGTCATTTCACTTTATTTGGCCGACTTTTCTTTTTTTTTTAATTATCCCCACTACTAAGAAAGCAAAAAAAAAAAAAAAATGACGGAGGTAAATGAAAACTGCCATCTTTCCGGCTTTCCTTGAAAACTAGAAATAAGTAAAAGGGGACAGGGAACATGGACAATAACCTATTCAATAATTACAATCTATTCATGAAAATGAGAACCCTTCACACTATACTGTATTATATTTCCATCCCAGTAACTATCCGTTCAATTACGCCGAAAAAATATCTCAACAAAAGACTTAGTGCAAACTAAAAGGTAATATCAGATGTATTCACTGGAAAAAAAAGTAAGAAGCATCCTGCATTGACTTCTTTTCTTCAAAAGGACCTGTCACAGTACATTAAAGGTTCAGCACCACAAAGAACAAGCTATTAGTCAGATATAGCGTAAATGGTTTGGGATGGGGGCAATTTAGAACACAAAGACAGGTTGAAAACAAAATTCTGTATTATGGTACTTAGCATGCTTGTACACTTTTAAGTGCTCCTGTTGCTACTTATCATCTCTCATTGTATCTCGGTAATGCGCAAAGTAGAAAAACAAGTTTTTCGTCTTTGAATGGGGAACGAAAATAGCCCGCTGACTTAATGTCAAAGGAATGACAAGAGATAACGTCAAAAGAACACACGCACACACACATAAACACACGTGTAGGCAACACATACAAACATAACACAAGCAAAGTCGTGTATTAAGACTGTTGTCTTCGCCAGTTTCCAAGTCCATGCCATTGTCCATTGTCGCGCCTTTGTGTGATTTCGTTTTGCGCATGGGTTGAGGGTTTGTGGCGTTGCGGTTTTTGATAGTGGAGTTGGGGAAAAAATCGGACAGTCATTCTCTCGACATGTTATTTCAATCTTTAAATGCGTACTCGAACAAGAAGGGACGTAAAGTTGAGCGAACTTTTTCGTTGAGTACGATAAAGATGGACGTCATTATTTTGCCTGTTTCCCAAGAAACACTTCATGAAATGAAAGTTGTATTTCCTATTTAGAATACTTCCAATTTCATGAGGTTTGTTGCTTTCAGCAAAATTATTTTCGTTCATTCTCATCGCTAATGCCAGTTCTTTTGATGATAACGCAATAAAAAACATTGTAAGTGTAACAAAATACTAGGACTTGTGCTTATCGGGTTCGGACATACATACAGGATATAATTGACATCATCTATTTCTAAATCATATACAGTATTCGTGACAGTGTTATATATTAAAAAAAATTAATTGCAATCTTTTCATTAGTAGCAGAAACACCCCCTTTAGTTACTTCTGTTCAAGTATAAGTTTATAAGGGTCATATTTGCATACAATGTTATGAAAAATTGAATGACTGAATTCAAATAGACCTGAACAGAAAATTTTTGTTGTAAGAGATGCCAGCGGCTTGCTTATTATCGTAGTGAGTGGAGTAATTGTCAAATCTTCAGAGAGAGAGAAAAATCCTGCTGTTTTCTCTTTCGTTTTACACTATAATCATTACTTTGAAGGCATTTTTTTTTTTTTTTGCTGATGTACGGGGCGTAACGTTTGTATGCAAATCGTCTGTCGCAATATGACTTCTGTGACGCATTTTATTATTTGAACACTGATTGACTCGCCATTCAGTAGTCTTGATCCCTAGATATTTCAAACCAATTATGACTCAACCATTTCGGCAAACAACTTAAACGTAGAATGGGGAGTTCTATTTCATTTTGAATTAGTAGAGCAAGCTTCTCACACCCTCCCCCCGTTAATCGACTTATATTTTGGTCTCCTCCGGTGACATCGTAAGGTCATTCCAATTCAGTTTGAGGTATCATTATGGATATAATCATCAGATTCTGGACCATTTACTAGGCCCCCACCCCCCCCCCCCCCCCCCCCCACCACCACCCACCCACCCTTAGTTGTATGACAACGGTACATTGTGCTGGTATTCAAAGCAAGTTGTGATTTGACTGTCCCGTTTGGCTTTCCTGGTACAAGCTATTAATAGGTTGAGCAATATGGAATTATGGTCAATAGTCTCTTGCTGAATTACAGTAGTCTTGATCGAGACAAAAAATAAAAAATAAAGAAAGCTATAGGATATCGATTTTCTCCCAGTTGTCGTTGTTTGCTCCAGCCCAGCCCTTTTCCTCCCTTTTCCTCTCGTTGTTGTTGATGCTGTTTTTTATTTGGCACTATTCCCTCAGACGGAAAGCTAAATTTGTAATATTAACAATGTTTTTCATTTTATGAATATAATCACAAGTTTAGGATAATCGATCCTGGCGCATGGAATAAGACTAGTGGGCAGTGACCTTTGTGGCGGTGGAACTACCACTCACATTAACCAAAAAAAAAAAAAAAAAAAAGTTTAGACAATAGAGACGATCTCACCATGTCACGCTGAGCGTAAAAATCGCCAAAACCATATTGTTTCAATCTTGTGTATATAGCGCCACTTACACACAAATGAAAAGACAAAAGATTCGCGGCTTTCACCGATCGATGATAGTCTAGCCTCCCTCTCACCATCACAGGACTGTAGAGGTCGCGGTCTCAAAAGAAAAAAAAAAGTTGTGCAGGTTGCGAAGGCAACGAGGTGGAAATGATAATAGGATAACTGGTTTACGTTCTGCTGTATTGATTGATGTAATATACTTGTAATGTGTTGACTCACTGACTTTAGAGGAGTTAAGGCAGTGGGGGATATAGATAGTGGGGGAAATACACACCCACTTTACTTTGCAGCTGTCTTTATCACGTTGTTTAGCAGCAAGTTGAGGGATTGCTTAGAGATGGAAACTAAAGAGCAATCATAGTAGTGATGATGAAGATCATTATAATGCAACCATTACTACTACGTTTTTTCTTTTATGATATTCTATAATGGAGGCATTTATTCAGGATGACATACATCAGATTAACAGACCCAATACTCAGTAACCGATTGATTACCAACGTTCTTTACCTATACTTTCCTATTTCAGTTAAGTTGAAATACTTTTAGACGTGAAAGAGCATAAACAATGTATAAAATCAACTAGCCATTTCAAGAAGAAACATTGAACAGAAAATGCGGCAGGCCTATATCTATAATGGTGTACGGATATGATTGTAGAACGACCATGACAGATTTTCATTCAAGTTTAATACTGTTCCTTTTTAATGCGTGCACTGGACATAAAGTGTATTCGTAGATATACCTGTATTTCCCATTCCAGCGCCACACTAACCGTATTTCATACACCAAGGCAGTCGTGCATTCAACATCGCTCTTTTGACACCACTTAGGATTTTATTTTCTGTCTATGGTTGGATGTCTATGGTTTGCCCCAAATAGAATGAACCCAAAATTACCCTTTTAAACAGACCAACTTACTTGAACTACATTTAGAGTCAGTTATAAAGCATTTAAACATAATCTTGTCTAGAACCAGAGAGTGGTCCAGTAGTCCAGGTCAGATCAAGGGGTCAACAAACCATGATAATACCATTTTGATAATATTTCTTATAGTTATGTGTTCTCTTCTTTTTCAAAGTCTCAAAGGTCTATGGAAAGCTTTTAGATTTCAAAGCCCTGAATTTACAAAAGCTTTGACAGTTATGCCATAGATTGATGAGTCAGGGGCAGCGGAGTCCCTTTGTGTTTGGGGAATGGGCAGAGCTAAATTCTATAACTTGACCGACACGCACACTCTTCTGGCCCAGGGAATGCCCACTAGTATAGAGTCCAAGATAATGGATGATAATCGTTTTGATTATAATGTATGGCTTCTTCGTTAAGTTGGTAATACAAAAAGAAAAGAAAAAGAAAACCTATTGGCCCTGTCTGAGATTGGTGGATGCATTTAATTCAACTCTTATGAAAGCGACAACAACAACAACAACAAGAAAAACAACAATAATGATAACAACAACAACAACAACAACAACAACAACAACAAGAAAACCCTGTTTGCACAACATGTGCCATATTTTGTAAAACGATAGATAATCGTTGCTGTGGCATAGGAAGCAATGTGAAATCTTATTCATCTGTTGGTCTGTTTGGATCAGCGCTTTCAATCAGAGTAAAAATGTTTTCGTGTAATAAAAGGTAGACAATCGCCTAAACATACAAGGATGGCACGCATGATCAACGTTCGGAAGCCGAGCTGATACAGTTCTACCCACGACAACAAACAGGCAGATCCGAAAGAGAATGGTGAAGCGAAAGGAGATTATCTCTTCGAGGACACCGTAGTGCTTTGATGGGCTGTGTCATGTGCGTGGGCTATTATTTCTCATAAGGTCATGAGTCTTTTATGTCATTAGCTGTGAATCAAAACGCTGCATTTGGCTCGCCACTTGTAAGGATTCAGCTCCAGATTCAAGAATTTGTATCACGTCAATCAAACTGATTGCAGGCACTTCGTAAACTACGAAAATGATCAGAAACAAACAAACAAACAAACAAACAAACAGTGAAATAACATTATCGCTCCATGATATTATATTGCGTTGTTATGAAAACAGAAAAATCAGAGAAGTAACTCAGTAGATATTTGACCAAAAAAAAAAAATCTGACAGTAACTTTAAAAAGCTATGAATTTCAAAAGTGGAGAGCAAGAAAAGTTTGTCAACTCTGTGTGATCACTGGTGATCTAGCTGATGAGCAGGTCTCCTTTTGTTTCATACACATTAATGTCACAAATGTTCATTTGTCTAAGATATGTGGGCACAGACAAAACTTATCCGCTTAGTAAAAGAATATCTGGATGGAATTTCAGCTTCACTGTAATGAAAGCCTGAATGAATCTATAAGTTTAAAGATAAAGCACCTTCCAAAGAGCTCATATAGATATTAAAGCAAAGCAATAAAAACCAAAGTCCAAAATTATATCTTTAATCAAAATAGGATATAAGATATCAATGAAACAACACCTTCTTGTTTCCAAACACTCGTTTCCCCAAATGTCCCCCATATATGACAGGGTTATACCTCTGACCATCTTCATCTACTTCTACATTTATAGCTGGCTGAGGGCAGTTGACCTAATTTCTCTTGAATTTCATCGTACAAAAGGATTACAAGGGTCCGGATCGTGCTCTATCTATAGACTGAAATCTTACAACAGCCAAACGGGCAGCACGTACGATGAAAACGTGTCTCTGCCCCTAACAAACCACCACCCTTTAGTCGAAACGGGTCTCCGTATTAGCAAAAGCTTCAATTCCACGACTTACAACAATTAAAAACATAATTGACCCAATAGCACGTACAATGTCAAAACTCTATGGTCACGACCAAAGGAAAAAAAAAAGTAGTATAATACACTTGATAAAATATTACAACACAGATGCGGGCAGAATTTCTTATAAGATAAAACACGAAGACAAGTCGCTCACATGTGAGATAACAGATCGACTGCATTATAATCATTTTTACGTATAATCAATATGGTAAGGAACATGGACACCTTGATAAAGTCTGATAGGATAAATCGACTTGTTACGTTTGCTTGTTTGTTTGTTTGTCTGTTTGTTTGTTTTATTTGTGTCTCCCGTACCGTGCCGTATGAAAATATCAAACAAGTATTGTCAAATGCGCATGTGTTCTGCCAATATACCTGATGCTGAATGAGAGGTATATATATCAAAGCTATGTTTGCAAATTGTGATACTGCCCATTCTATGAAAGTGCGACAGCTGAGACTCGTGGTATAATTATCTCCTGATGAAAGTGCAGATATTATGATCAAAGGTTACTCAATGACACAACCGGGTTTGTTTTTGTTTTCCCCTATATTTGTTTCGTTTTTGCCCTAGTTGCTTCCAAGAAATCGCATCTCCCATGTTGTGATATCAAGATCTAATTGACCTTTCTCCGGTCATGCTTGTCCATTTGACCATTGATTTCTGAAGCCTGTATTTTCATCCTCGAAAGTTCAAACTCTGTTGGTTGCATTATAGGAAAGTGCGACTTAATCCAATCTCTCTATGTACAAGATACTAGCATGACGTGTGCAACACGTCTAGGAATGTTAGCCTTGACTTGCTAAACATGTGACTCATTAATTTACGCCCGATGGGAAAAGTGTAATGAAAAGTACAACGAAAAAGAAGAAAACGTATCCATTCTACTCAAAGTAGTACTCCTTAAATCATATTAGTTTGAGAAAATTCGATCTCGCTATCCATTGTTTTTCTTGAGGTGCATTGACTTGAATACAAAGCACAAAACGGGATATGATTCACTCTTACTAAGAAAGGAGTTTAACAAAAGGTCATTCGTTATAAAATTAATGTCCCGAATCAAGATTCAAACTTACAAAGTGCAAAGGATCGTGCCAATATCAGTTCACTTGTGGACATTTCTCTTTTTTATCTCCTTTGACGTATTTTGCATCCCATTTCTCTGAATTTTAACAATGCAGAATGTCTTCATGAATATAGGCACGATGTCACGTGACTGGTGTCGGTAGATTAGGCAGACTATTACGGGACATTTCCGCGCGCGTGACTCATATACGGTTCAAGTGTAAATACAAAATTGTCAGCTATTATACTATAGTGTAGCGATAATCGAGCGATTACCTAGGAAGAAGAAAAAAGACGAAGAATAGGAAACTTTATCAAGAGATCGCTTACTATACAATAGGAAATGAACCGGAAGACACGTGGTGGGAAGTGTTAGAAGGCAGTCACACTTTGATGTCGTAACAGAATGGGCCGGATTAGATTTCACCTGATGTAAAACCGCCGGAGACTGGCACTGAGACTAGTAAATAAAACTGCTGCGATCGAACGGGCTTTAACTATTCAAAAACTTACGCATACCTGGTAACATAATCTATACCAAAGTTATTCTTTACAGATGCTTATTAATTGATTCGAAGTGAGAAAAGGAAGTGTATACCTATATACCAACGCTTTCTTTGCATGCATGACTGTTGTAGGGATAATCCAACCTTACTCAGTTAGTGGTAGCTCCATACTCAACATTGCTATTGATATGATTTGAATTGCACCAATACATTTGTTTATTTTCATGAGTCATATTTTCAGATCAAGATCAGTATATTTTTCTGGGATGTCTTGTAATTTGGATTATTCCCCGAAAGGTAATGGCCTGAAACTTCAACAATTGTATTCAGGTGTTTTGTTGTATTTTTTTTTTTCTGTCATCAGATTCGTGGAAATCTTTGAAGGCCGCGCCGATATCGAGCTGCTGTTCGGAAGCCGACGTCACACGGAAGTGTACGGCGACCCAGCCTTCGACGGTGAGGGCGGAACCCTCGCACATGCCTTCACGCCCAACAGCGGATGGGGGCTGACGAACGGCGACGTCCACTTCGACGACGACGAAAACTACACGCATAAGATGAGAGCAGGTAAATTCGAAGGCCTGCCGCGAAACCCTCATGTGATAATATCGTTACATGACTGCCGGGCCCTGTGGTATAAAAAGATGAAATCAAACATAAGTCCATTATCAGCCAATCAGAACTGAGTATTTATGGACTTATGTTTGGTCTAAACTTTTATGCAACAGGGCCCATCGTCTGTATTTTCTTTCACCCTCTTGAAAAAAATTATATAGGTTATGACTGGCTAAAGACATATGTCTTCATATTATGTTTTGGTCTTTCAGCCAAAGAAATTTGACGAAAATCTTTAAACTTGCTGAGGATTCCGTTCAGCGTACACTGCCAACTTCACTATTTTTATGATTTTGTTTTTTCATTCCCTCGATTGCCAGTCATCATATTATCAAAGTGCAATAGGCTATAAGGCGACATAACGATTGTCCAGGGCTTTCATGCGAATATAATGATAGGAGTGTATCACGCAGATGTTTTATTTCTTCTTTTTTTCAATCGAAGTTTAACTCGTGTTGCTGCTTTTTCATACCGTTTCCCGAAACTTTACTCAAGTTCACCTTTTTTGCTGGAATCGGGAGTGGGTTTAAGAAAGACCGTGTCCGCTGCTATAGTGTGTGAGACCAAGACGGCCTTTGTAAGGCGTCAACTGCTTTCTTGGAAGGCATTGTGGGCCACTATGGTCGCCAAGCCTGTTGGAAAAAGGGCTCAAGGCATTTCTACGGACAGTTCAATGTGAACCCCCTTCTCCACTCGGTCTCCTTCTCTGCAATTATCAATCCACCCCCCCCCCCCCGTTTTCCGAGGAAGGAAGGAAGGCTAAGTGTGTCTACATGAGATTGGCTTCGAGGGAGATAGAGATTCGTGCGTGTTATCATGGCCGTGCCTTTGTACCGACTGAAGTCATTGGTATACTTGACATTATTACGTCATTTCCCTGGCATCGGAGGATCTCGTAATTATAATTTATCAAAGTTCCCACATTATGTTTGATGTGTTTAAAACAGAATATACACACAGCAAAAATATCCCAGTATGATATACACACAAAATCTAAGTGTCTTATAATGATAAAACTGTCCTTATCAGTAAGTTTGTATTAGATTGAAACTTCCAATCCCGCGAGAGAGTGTGATACATTAATTTTTTAATGATTAGACATGACCGTGATTACCTCTAGACTATGGGTCTATATTCATAATTGTATTATTTTTCCCCCTTCAGGCGTGAATTTCTTCTACACCGCCGCCCACGAGATCGGACACGCACTCGGTCTTGACCACTCCAAAGACAGGTCCTCTCTTATGTGGCCCTGGGACAAAGGTTACATTCCCGACTTCAAGCTTCCTCTCGACGACAGGCTCGGCATCCAGGTCATATACGGTAAGTCAGTCATTAGTGGGTCATAGCGTCACGTGCTCGGGGTGATGCGCGCGCATCCCCAACGTCACGTTCACGGATGTTTCGGTTGTTGCGCGCATGCGCACTCATGTTTCTTCGTCCTCCGTGTCTCCCTCCCCCCCCCCCCCCACTCTCCCTCTCTTACATAAGATCCTATGTCCTTTTCCTAGATAGTGACCATGGATGCTAAGGGGGGAAAAAAAGCGCGACACGCGTATGTCGTCCTTATCTGTCACCATACATACACACAATTTGACGTAACGGACAGGATTTAATTGACCATAATATTGACTCTGTCCCTCAGTGACTGTTAGCGCTCATGGGAGTTTATCACGGAAATTATCTGTCAGATTTTTCCAACATACATGACATACGAGAGTATGAAGGGCGGTGAAGAGTAATATACAATGTTGTTTTTTGAGGCATTTACACACGGTTTGTGTGCGCATGTGATTTTTTTTTTTTTCGGGGACTTAAAAATCTGTCGCCGACCCATTCTTGCAATAATATTTCATTCATGATTTATCTTCCATGTCACATGGGTGTGCAATATACACAGACCACTACTTTTTATAAGAATGTTATGATCAATTATTTGACGAGAAAACTAGGATTTATAGAATAGTAACTTACGGGATAACGCGGAAAGAAAGAGAAAATCTTATTTTCGTATTTACTATGGAGCTATACTTTTGTCACTCAGCTTTAGTCTCGTAGCTTTTAGTACTTATGGGCTGATTAGTTGCCAAGAAGGTAAACTTAAAAACAAAACAAAAAACAAAACAAAACAAAAAAGACACGTTCGCAATATCACTATGATGTGGTGATACATACATGTACAAGAGTTTGCTGCATATGCCCACCCGTTCTGGCATCAAATCAAGTGATTTCCAATAAAAGAGACACATTAGTCGTGTTCTGGAAGACGGTAGAGGACATTAATTTTCACACGAGCCAACGTTCGTCACTGCTCCCAGTGTGTGTCAAGCCAGCTGACAAAAATAAGGCCGGGTTGACGTTTTCCTGAATAACTTCTGTGAACAAAAACAAAACAAAGCAAAACAAAACGCGAAGGCAAGTACAGGGCGTCATCAAGCTTAAGCAAGGCAGTTACTCCTACCCAGTAACTACATTGAGAATGATAAGGGCGTTAAGTGATCACAAAACCCATAGTGTTCGAGAAGACTTAAAGCCCTTCTCATTCTCAACAGACGATATTATGATTAGCTCTCGTAGATGAAGCAAAGTTGGGTAGCTATATTGTTCGCCAAAGGTATCATGTGTGACAGACACGATACAGTATAAATACTTGACACACTTGATATTATCATTGTAATTGCCACATTCATACAACCAATATGATTTTGACTTTTTTATAACAATGATGACGATGATGGTGGTAATGATGATGGAGATTGTAATTATCATTACTATTTTCATCATAGGAAAGCACCCATTTGCCGACCTGGAGACCACCACTGTCGCTCCCACGACGACGCCCACAATTCCGCCCGTCATCGTCCCTCCGTACTGCAACACGACAATCGACGCCGTATCCGACATCAGGGGAACAGTGATGGTGTTTAAGGTACATGTACATTGCTTCTTTATAGAATAAGTCGTGTAATCCCCACAGCTCATACAATATGCTCAGGTTTGTTTGTCTCCCATAAGAACAACACTATTACTGCTACAACAATACTACTATTACTGCTACTGCTACAACAAACTGCGTCTGTTTCTAATAGGTGTACTACTGCTACTCTTGGCTTCGATATCTTCAATAAGACTTGAATATTTACTTTCAAATTTTAATGAGACAATGTATTGAAAACTTAATAGGTTTTTAAGTTTTACAACAATGCTATTGCAAGGTTGTAGAACAATATTTTAACCATTTAAGTGTTTCTCTTTCTTCCACACGAAGAACGAGCGTCTGTGGAGGTTTAGGCCGCGTTACAACTCGAACGGGTCTCCCGACGGTACCTTGCCGCTGGTTCCCGTCGATACAGACAACGGCATCTCGGTCCTCTACTTCTTCCAGGGGCTAAAAAGGGGCATCAAGACGGTGTATGAACGACAAGACGGTCGTATCGTCTTTATCAAAGGTACGCATTGATGATACCAGCCCTGTAATCTTTGAATTCATGATGAGAATCCAGTTGTTATGATTCTTTACTATTGTTAAGTTCTTCATTTAGACATTCTTCCTTGTATATTCCAGTTACCGCGTAGAGACTCAGACGAATCACAATGCATCACACCATATGGACGATGATTATATTACTGAACATTGTCTTAGGAAGACATTGAAAACAACAACAACTGCCCTCCTGCAGGAACAAATTAAATTGCACGCGACGAAATCACAAATGTGCAACAATATCTCCCTCACGTTTTCCACGAAGTCTCAAGAAGTCATCTACCAAGAGTGCCCTGCCACAGATTTTGGAAAACTTTTAATGAAATTACTGATGCAGAATAATCTCAGTGCATTAGGTATCATGATTTTTTACATAATGGTTACATGTAACCATTATGCTATTACGACCGTTATTACGACCAATTGCTGTAGCAGTTGGTCTTTGTACACATTCAGTCTAATTGGAGGAAACACACAACCCAGCCCTTATCGAAAAGAATAAATTGTTATGATATAAGTGTGCACACATCCATCTGTGCAAAATAAGTATAACATTCTTCCTCTTTGGAAAAAAAAAAAGATAAATAAAACGCACTGTATATTGGAATGAGGGTAAATACTTGTAATAACAAAAGATCAATTTCCTTTTGGTCTAACCAAACAGCCCGGAAGAAGTGGGTATATGACGGCACCACACTGATCGAAGGACCCGTCCGCACCGGTGACGCAAACAGCAACTTCCCTTCGCGGGTCAATGCTGCCCTCTACGATCGTGCCAGCGGCAAGACCTACCTGTTCAAAGGGAGTAAAGTGTGGCTGTACGACGAGTTGTCTGGACAGGCCGACAGGTTGTCGACCCAGAAAGTGTTTCGCGGACTCCATCCATCAGCGAACATTGAGGCTGCATTCTCATTTTATGGTAAGGAGCAGCGAAAAAACAAAAACAAAGCAAAACAGATCCACAGAAACTGAGAAATTTGCTCATACACTTTCAGAAACTTTCTCATATCTTATGTTAGCATCTATGAGCTGGCAGTGGTAAAAAGATTTTTGTGATATTACAAATTTGTTCATAAAGAAAATTTTCCATTGAAAACATTCCGTATAGTACTAATGGCTAACATAATTATATTAATCCTGGAAATAGTGGAGACTGCAGACTGATTGTAACAGTTGATTATATTCAATAAGATAAAGTAAAGTTGTATTGGAAGTTTGCAAGTGGGAAAATTACAAACCAGATTTTTATTTTAAGTTGCATCCATCATTATCTAACTTCCCTAAATAATCAAAACTTGAGGCTTTCTTTGTATCATCATTGCCTTTATATACCTTGTCTTCATGTGTTAATCTGTTTGCGCACTGAAACACATGAAAACTAGTTCTATTCTTCTTTATGGGGAGGTAATTTTGGTAGAGGTGCATATTGACTTGTACAGACAATATGCACGTTATGTCTTTGGCATCCAACAACATCTATCTAAAAAAACAAGTTCATTTATTGTTTTCCTTGTCCCTCTCTCTACTTTTGTAGGCAGGAAATTCCTCATTGATGGACCCGACTACTTTGAAGCCAATGAAAGAAACTACGTACCTTACGTCGGCAAGAGGAATTTCGGGATCGACATTTTGGGCTGTCCGCCAAATCAGCAACCTCAAATACACTAGTGCAAGGACAAGTGCAACGAACTTGACTGTTAACTTCATCGCATAGCCACAGGAGATACATCATATCATGCAAGAGCCCTGAGGAGTTATTGCTTAGTCCCAGCAACTAAGAAACTCAGCGGTGTCTTCCATCATCTTGCACATTGTATATGGCAATAGGCAATTGCATTTGGCCTATTTTCATCTTATCAAAACAGTTTGATATGTCATCTGGGATTTTGGATGTATCACACGCCTTGTTTTGAGTGTGGGAGAATGAACCTTTTACTAAAGTGTGTTTACATCTCGGACACATGTTTGTCAGCCATTCAGAAGAAATCATCTCATATTTGTAAATTGAAATATGATACTGATAAATCATTACCACAAACACGTGGATCTTTCATATGATCTGTTAAATTCTGCAAAAAGAATACCATGAGTACTTAATGATATTTCGTTTGCTGAATGGAATTTCTACAGCATTCAAGGGCTTATCTGTTTCCCTCACAATTGTGACTTCCACAAGTGGTGAATATCATTACAAAAATGGTTTGATTCGATGTTTACCTTTTTGCCATGATGTAGGGCCTAATGATGACAATGAGGCTGTTAACTATGGTGCATCTTTGGTGTCTTCTGAATATTTTGAAGTGTCGAAAATTGTGTTGTCATTGTTTTTTATTATTTTCTATACATATTTTTGTTCGAGTGTTGCTATCATATTTATAAATATTGCACCTCAAAAAAAAAAAATATCAAGTTTTACCATGACAGGGTTATGCAAATGACTGCATCACATCGATTACCATGGCACTATTCTGTATTAAGGAGTATGGAATTGTACTCAAGAGGGGTGGATTTATTACCCCTCTGAGCAATCATCCGCTGGTCTTGTGTTGGCTGGATTAGGCAAATTGTTTGACAAGAAATCAGTTTGATTTGACAATTTTTGTTAATTTTTTTAACCTTGATTCTCTTGTCTTATCTCAGGAGATGGCTTGTGCCTTTGTACAATAGCAAATGAATTTTTCATTTGTCCAACAAAAAGAATAGGATTTCCCTCATTGTGTTTGCCTGATGGTCATTTCAGGAGGAAAAAGTGTATGAATATATCTTGACATGTTTGTTACTTAAGAGTAATGCTTTAATCCTACTGGATTGAAAAAGGAATGGTGGACCAAAATTTAATTAAGACGAGTGTCGCGTGTGTGTGTTTATACTGCCGGTATTCATACGCATGTATACTACTGAAATAGTGAGTTTCAAACCAGGCAGTAGCATCTTGGAAGATGTACACAATATCTCTGCTCATTGAAGCGCCAATGGCAACGAATCAATTCACGCTCTGCTATGTCTAACAGTTGAACACATCTAAAAGGAAATATAGAAATGATTACAATATCAAAAATGACAATGAGAAAACAGTGTCCACAGAGATCTTTGCTTGGATGGACTATTTCACTGTTGAGAATGCTTTGGATTTCCAGATGAGTGGTCAAATGTTTTCCGCTACCTGGTTCTTTTCTATTTTTGATATCAAAATTACCCAATCCCAACAAACTCTACCATAGTATTTGATAGAATAAGTGGATGTAAATAATGCATTTCTTTCATATTACATCACTAAATTTATGTGCATTATTTTACATTCCAATCAAGCAAAACAACCACATCCATATCCACAATAAGTCCTGAATTTAATTCATTAAAAAAAAATGAGGAAAGATATTTGAGAAACAATTAGTTTAACACCTCTTTCTATCATCCCTTGCAATTTGGTTATTGAAAAACCAATGTACATATGTATGATAAAAGTGCAAGCCTTATGTCTTATCCGTAGTGGCTATTGAAATATACCAAGTAACTGGCAGGTGAAAACCAGAAGAGCCGTAACTCCGTCTAAAGTATCGGCCGAGTTAGTGACCTTCTGCTTCTCACCCGATGACACAGTGAACTTGTGACTGTAAATATTTTCTTTTAGTGGAGATGGGAAGATCCACTATAATTTATTTATTTATGCAGCTTTTTTAGAATTATGTCAAACATTTACTCTCAACATGGTTCGTTATTGTTCTGAATAAAAGACCATTTTGTACTTCGAACGCCATGTCTCTTTGCACAATTCATTTGTTTCTGAAGCGATTCACAAAATGCATGATGTCCAATTCATGAGTAAAGAGTATGACTTGGTGAACGTTTTGGTCAGGCAACATTGTGTTGAGAGATGATAAATGATGTCAGTATTTCTCACTGTGATTGCAACATTTATGAAAATGGCATAGGTGTTTGGAATGATATTATACTTGTACATTTACAACAATTCCTGCTACTGTTGCTGTAACAATAATAATTCTGCTAATAACAATTATCATACTATTATCAATACAGGTACTATTAACACTTGTACAATAACATCCACCATAACTACTTTTAGAATTATGAATCAGTGCAGTCATCATTGTCAATGTGTAAACAGTTTTTTTTTTAGATTACAATGATTTGAATACAAACATAAACAAAAACTACTGAAGAGGATTTAATGGTACAACTTTGTACATGTAGAGTTACTTTATTTCAAAAAAGTCACTTGTCAAAATTAAACTTTGCAGACACTTACAACATTACTCATTGGGAAATCAACATCTGTTTGTTCAGATGTAAAGTTACAAATTGTACATGGACATTAACCCATGGAGGACAGGCTGATTTTGCTACAACACGCATTTCCAATAGACACCTGTCCAAGTATATTCTTGGGACTCATATTCATCGGGTTAAAATTTTGTTCACACAGTTTTCTAGTGTAATGAAAGCGCACTTGACTAACCGTTTTCAGGAATCATGGGGAATAATTGCTACCCTTAACATATGTCAGTATGAAGTTGATGGAATGTGCAATTTTTGTGGAATTCCCTCTCCTCCATAACCTCTAGTAATCTCCTCATCCAGTGGTTCCAACACCAAAACTTTAAATATTCATAACTTTTGCATCGGTTGTCTGATTTTCCTCAAACTTTCACTGATATGTTCTACTAATGTTGCTGCTTTCACTCAATCCACATTTCTCTTTGAGTTTGGGGTTCCCCTTTTAAGCTTCAAACTTTCTAATCTTTGTAATAACAATTCCACTGTCATGCTGAAGTAAAATCCTTTAACCTCTCAACGTTTGCACATCGTGAGACAACTGATTATTTTCTTCATTCATTCTTCACCACGATGAACCTCTTCCAATCCATTAAAATCCTTTATGTTGAACATACACAGACAACCACACACTCGGGCATAAACAAAAATAAAATAAATCAGCATATAAATATGCATTTAAGGATTTTAAAAAAAATCATAACTAGCTTCTAACTCTTTTGTACACTTTCAAACGAAATTGAAAATTTGATTAACATTGATGCACAGCAGCTTTCACAGAGCCCCTTTGATCATGACCATAGAAGGCTCCTACTTAGTGTTCCACGTGGTTCACAAATGTGGCTCATATGCTACAAATGATACAAATGTAGCATTATCAGTTCGCATAATTATCATTTTGGGTCACCATGGTGCTAGTGTTGCCATATTCATAATTATTTGATATGTTGCCATAAAAACAATCATAGCGGCGAATGGTCATATGTCTTTGTAAAGGGTTTTTCATTGTGAATGGCAACAGACAACAAATTTAACCTTTGAATATTATCTGAAATTTGCAGCTACTTGAACAGAAGATGGGCACAACACAAAGATTTCAATAAAACATTGACCCTTCTTACGGGACTGAAAGGTAATAAGAGAGGTAATCTCTGTGAAAAAATGCAGTGCCGTAATATCGTCCTTCTTCACTGGGCATTCTGCCTAATTACGACCACGGTTACAATCAGTCCACATCAATATTTTGAGATGGAAACACTTTTTTTCGGGTCAGGAGGAGGAAGAGGAAGAGTTTAGGGTTTAAATGATCTAGGTGACCATCTACAGTCAGAATCAATTTCTCTCATGCAGCCCATTGGGTGTCTGAGAAATAATAAAAAAGTAAATCTTGTAAACATAATTGAGCTCTTCCTATCACTTGAAGGTGGGTTCATACCCTCAGGCAACTACAGCTTGTGTTGATGGGTGAATTTTTCATTTACCACGTACAGCAAACTTGTTCCATTCACGTTCATACAGATCAATATATCCAGAGTGGATCTTATTGAAGGGAGAAAATAGTTGCAGGATATCGCTTTGCTTAAAAAAGAAAGAAGATATTTGCTTCTGTAGTCTGCTGATGATACACTTCCTTGGGCAAATTCATACCTGAAGTTTTGTGCACCTTTTTATTACTGATTTTAAACTTATAGCATACTGCAAAAGGAAATTAAAGAACAGTGAAAAACTGGGACTGACTCAATATGTTTCATGTGCACTTACCAGAGTGCCAACCCTTTCTCCATGTGCAAACTGTCCTTAGATAATCATTTTATCACACCTGCCTAACAAATTACTGTAATATCATTACCAGGCCTGCAAACATTCCCACATCAAGATAAGGGATGTCAAGGTTCCACAGAGCATCGCAGAGATATTCCTTAATTACGTGCATCTCAGCAGTCAAACGTAATTTCACAAATCAGGCAGACATTCATAATCTCATGTCATAACATGCACAGATATCGACTGTATATGCCGAATATTTCGGTGTCGAATATTTCGGTCTCAAATATTTCCAATCTGCTCTTGGCCACAAAGCAGTACTGTGAATAGAACTCCTCAAAGACACATCGGTGCTAATGCAACTTGTGCTTTTACCCAGCAGCCCTAAATACTACTACTGTAAAAGCTCTTATTTTCTTGAATTACGCGAAACAATGCTGGGCCACGAATTTAACAAAGCGTGAAAATATCGCAAATGGACAGGCATTAGTGCCGGTACAGTAACCTCAATGTCAAATTGCAAAAAGAACATCTTGCGAAAGAGTCTGTGACCTCCTCATCATTTGCGAAAATACCTGTATGCAAAAATAACAGCATTTACAGTATACTTCAAGAACTTTTAAAATCCAACAAAAACAATAAGTATGCTCATTTCAAGTGGCATGGTGCATGCATCATTAAAACTAGAACTATTGTCTTATGGCATTCACTCAGGTAAATTATGATATTGACTGCTCCAGTATTTTGCCTGAAGACCTGAAATCTCTGCCTGGTATTACATTGGTAGCATATTCATTATCTCAACTCAATATGCTCACTGAAAATAATATATTACATCTTCATTTTCTATAGCAATGATATCTCATGGCTTTCATGAGAGAAATTGACCTTTTTTTTTTCCACTAAATCCCCCAAATTTCTTCCTTGTATTCCATTGGCAGCCATTTCACCTCTGTCTTCAACACATCCAGTGAAAGTGACCCAGTGCATCTCTAATACTGTAAAACAAGGAACATTCGCGTGCATTTTAATTTCGCGAATTGCACAAGCGCCAAGATTTGCGAAAATAAAATGCACGCGAAAGTTCATGTCTACACTGTATGCATTGAACGCCAGTGGCAATTTGCGAAAATTTCATGCCACGAAAAAGGTTGTCGGCTCCAAATCGCGAAAATTTCATGCCGCGAATATATCATGTTTTACAGTACTGTCCTTATATAATACATTGTCTCAGACATGAACCCTTTCAGTACCAGAGACATTGGACAGCGTGTACAAAGCTATGGGGTTTTCTGGGCCGATCAACACTTGAAGGGTACAAAGGGTACACAGAGGTTTAGAGAACGTCCGTCACCGCTTTGGTCTCCTTGACGATGAGCCGCGCTTGATGAACTTCCCCAGAGTTTTCCTCTTCATGCTCTTCATCTTCCGTGCCATGACCTTTGACCCCTTCTTCTTCCTCAGTGCCTGCTTCTTCAGGAGCCGCCGTTTCTTGTCGCACATTGCTCTGGAAATCAAGAAATCAAACGGAGGCAGAAAACGTAGCACCTATTTTTACATCCAAAAGTGATAATACACGTACTGCAAGCAAATGATGGTAAAGATGATGATGATGATGATGATAATGATAATAATAACAATGATACGAACAAAACAGTGAAAATGATGACGAAAGCAATGACGATACTAATAATAATGGTAATAATAACAACCACACCAACAATTCTCACAAACGAAATTCTCTTAACCCGTTGAGGACAGACTGATTTTGCTATAACACACATTTCCCATAGACACCTGCCCGAGTATTCTCAGGACTCCTCTTCAACGGGTTAATGTGCTAAACGAGTATTTAACTTCAAAAGCTTACATCAAAATATTATCATGGGACATTGTCATAACTCCCAGTCCAGCCTTCACAATTCTCCAACTATTTCACGGACAGTTAAAAATCAAATCTTATGACACAAGTTAAGATAAAATGACATGACACACATGACATGACACACTTGTTAGTTCCCTACTCTTGTTACAGAATAATAGAATAAGTTACCTTAATCCCTTCACAATTCTGAAATTCTTAGTCTTTGCTCCAGGCCCACTAGGTTTCCCATTGGTAATGGGTTAAGAGTGTTAATATGGGGCGCTCCATATAATTGAGTGAAATTATAGCACATCATTGCTTGTAAGCATCACCCAAGACTAGCTGTATGATAGGCACGAGGCTCTTCACCTAATACAGCAGTCCCCCCCCCCCCCCCCCATGTGCCTCAAATCCACAATTTTGAACAGTCTCCTTTCCACCAATTTTACATTGTCACAATCTTTTGGCCTGCATGCTTGGACTGCCAGTAAACACCGAGATTAAAGGACAAGTCCACCTTCATATACATGTGGATTGAGTGAATGCAGCAATATTAGTAGAACACATCAGTGAAAGTTTGGGGAAAATAGGACAATCCGTTCAAAAGTTATGAATTTTTAAAGTATCTGCGTAGTCACTGCTGGATGAGAAGACTACTATAGTGTATGATGTCATATGCGTACAACCATATAAAGAAAATAAAAAGAGAATTTCGCAAAACTTTACTTTTTGAATTAAGTGCACATTTCTTCAACTTGTTACTGACATATGTTAAGGGTAATATTATTCCCCCTGCCTTCTGAAAGAGAGAAGTCAAGTGTTCTTTTGTTATGCGAGAAAAGTGAGAATATGTTGAATTTTCTTTATTCTTTCTTTATATTGTTGTACTCATGTGACATCACAAGCTATAGTAGTCTTCTCATCCAGCCTTAAGTGAGCAAAAACTTCAAAAATTCATAACTTTTGAACGGATTGTCCGATTTTCCTCAAACTCTCAATGACGTGTTCTACTAATATTCCTGCATTCACTCAACCCACATGTCTATGAAGGTGAACTTGTCCTTTAAGTGTTGAAGTTTTCTGTCATGACTAACACAAAATTGCCTCTGATTATGCCATCTCCATGCTAGACACCTGCCCTGTACTTGATAGGCAAGCACACATGTAATACCTTCAATCATGACTGAGTGAGTACTCACTTCTTTTTATCCTTCACCTCTCTGTTCTTGGAACTCTCCTTGTGTGCCTGGGCATTGGTCTCCTTCCCTGCTTCATCCTCGGATTCACTTCCATCCAGGCCGGCTTGCCCGACATCGCCGATGTCTAGATCGTCATCTTCGTCGTCCTCATCATGTCTCATATTGTCCTCATCAATGTTGTCACGAATGTCTTCGTCTTCATAGTCAACCTGAAAGAAAAAGTTAAAGGGATGGTACAGTATTGGTGGAGATGAAAATTGGGCTTTTAAATTTTTGTGAGATACCAAGAAAACACTTATGATATAGTACAGAGCATACCATTTTAAGAGAAATTCAAAGTTTATTTGATGAAAATCAGGTTTGGAATGACTGAAACATCCAAAAACAAAGTAAAACAAAGCGATTGTGATAAAATGTGGGTCCCACACTTTATTAGAATTGCTCTTTTTTGGATATCGCAGCCATTTCAAAACCAATTTTCATCAAAGAAACGTTGAATTTCTCATAGAATTACATGCTCTTTCATATTTCATAAGAGGTTTCTCATTATCTCACCAAAAATGTTAGAAACCTGAAATTAGGTCTCAACCAAAACTATACGGTACCTTTAACATTTCCATCAATTAGTCCTTCCATTATCATGTGACACACTCAGCACTGCCAACCTCTGTTGAGTTGAGCAAAGCAGTTTGATTTGTGAAATATCTTTTCACTCTATTAAGAGAGAGAGACAATATTTGTTACTTCATAATTTTATTGACTTTTCACTTGTTATTAGAGATTATGCAAAATATTTTTACCCTTCAGTTTTCACAATGGAATGACACATTATGACTTGCATGAAACTGTCCACACTGGGAAATGCTTAATGTTTGTTGTTTGTTTGCTTTGGGTGGACAAGTGTATTTTTGGAGTGTATGTGCAGGGGCGGATCCAAGAAATCCATAAAGGGGGGGGGGGGGGGGGGGCGCAAACAATATTTCTGGTGCTACTTGCGGGTTTTATCTCATTTTTTCTTTTTATTTCTTTTGTTTTAACAGCAAATAAAGAGGGGCGCGCGCTCGGTGCGCCCCCCTCTGGATCCACCATCGATGTGTGTGTGTGTGTTACATATAAACTTCATCACAGGTTGATCATGAAACAAGGGGATTGTCTCAGTCCTGGATACCTTGTTGCCTCCCACTCCGCCATGCTCCTTCTCCAGGTCCAAACTAGTGATGGACGTCACGGTAACGGTGTGCTCTGGGTGATCGATGACAGCCACATCTCGCTTGGCCTGCTTGGTCTCGCTGACTTCTGATGGATGTATGTCATTATTGCACACAAATACAAAATTGTTATCCAGTAATCATTCCAGTTCATACACTGAAGGCTTGTGGCTGCAAAGTGCACACACATGGTAATATCAAATCAGAGGAACCACATGACATGGATCATCAAAAAACACAAGAACAAACCTGGAAGAGAAAACTACACGGTCACATAAACATTTTGTGCATTTATTATTTGTGCATTTGACAGGTGCAGGGCTGGTGATAGGGTCAAAACTCAGCTACAATGTTAGCATCCTTTAACCCGCTGGGTACGTGCTGATTTTGCTACAACACGCATTCCCCATAGACAGCTGCCCGGGTATAATCAGGACTCGCCTTCAGTGGGTTAATAAGATATCAATGGACAGTGCATCCTCTCTCCCCTTGGATTAAAGACGGAGAAAGACGTGAACGTGTTTTGTCCAAATGATACAGCATAGCCGTCAGTGTGAGAAACATTAAGTGCGGGAAGGCATTTACTATCACACTCACTAATGATCATCAAACTCAGTCATTATGACTTCAATAGTCTTGCAACACAAAGTTCATTACTCCGCCTAACTGCCCAACTCTACCTAGCTTCATGATGCAGAAATATTTGAGTAAACCTCATTTGGAAAGCAAGAGCTCTCAAACAGAAATTTTCTGGTTAGAACTTATGGTACATGAGCCAAACAATTTATTCAGCTCCACAATGCAAAGCAAAGAGGAACGTGTCATCATTGCTTTCTGAGGTATAATGAACAATGAGTGGACCATACAAAGATAATGACAAAAACTTCAAACACTGCTCTCAAGTTGACAAGTTGTAACACAATCACCATGAATGACTACACCCATCTTTTCCAACTTTACAGCTTGTCGGAGCAGTTTTCTGTGAATTTTGAGGAAACACATGCAGGGGGAAATGTTTCTTGATGTGAATGCTCTACTATACAAGAACTACATGTACCATATCCTAGGGTGCGTCCAAGCGCTCTAAAGCGAACCAAAGCGAACTAAACTACAGCGAACCATACCGTACCATGCCAGTTTTGGAGTGTTTGAGTGCTCTGTTCAGAAAGCATACCTCACGAGTTATTTTTAGAAAAGGTCGTGCATTTTTGTAGCAAGAATGTCATTCACCTGCCGCTTGAACTACGTACAGCTGTCCCGAACAAAGAGAATGATGTCTTTGCATTGTGACATATGCGTATGATACGCGCATGCTTTACAGCGAACTTTTGGTACGCCTTTGGAGCACATCGGGAAGTGGTCCACTTTTGGCTCAGTACAGTACGGTACAGTACACTTTAGGAGCATTCGAGTGCTCCTCTGGTGCAGGTACGGTAAGGCACAGTTCCCTTTAGGAGCGTGCTCGAACGCACCCCTAGAGAGAAAATGAGCGATACCTGGAAGTCTGATGCTCTTCAATTCCTCCTCCAAGGCGTCTCTCCTTTCTCGTCTCTCCTTTCGTCTTTCTTCTCTTCTTTTCTCCTCCGCCTCCTGTTGAGCAATCTTCTTTCTGGCCTTCTTTCTTTTCTGAAAACCTGTTAGAAAATCCCTGAGAAAGAGAAGGAGAGAGAGAGAGAGAGAGAGAGAGAAAAAAGAAAGAATGACAGCCAGTCAGGTTGTGTAAATGATTCTTGTCAGCATTGTTAAAAAAAATACCAAAGGCTAAGCCCACGCAATGCAAATGCCATCACTCAGACAATCAAGTAAGGGGTGAGGTAAGACTAAGAGTTTTAAAAGAAACTTCGTCTTCATGGACATGGAGATTATCCAGTATCAGAGCTACAGAATTAGAATTTATAAGGTAAATTCTTTCATATTTCATTTGACAAGGACCATATTAGTAAATTCACATGCACTGAATAGGAATTCACAGGGTGCACGTCAAACCAGCCGAGATGGATATGGTATCAATATTGGTACAGCTCCAGCCAGTGTAGTGGCACGACTGGAAACAATCAAGCCATCAGGTCATACTCGTAGATCTGGTTTATTCCCTCTTTATCATGTTTATTAAATCTCTTGTCCTGATTCTGATTCTTAAATAATCTTATATATTCTAAATTATATAACGCCTGAGGAGATCCTTGTCATTTGATTGGTTGTTTAACATTGATAATTCGGCCCATTTAACTATGACTTCATCATCCGTGCAATTGTGGCTCCATTTACCGTGCAATTTTGGATCCATACGAATCTACGATTTGCTCCATTGCCCGCTCGCTGAGAGCCCGGCACACTACGCGTGTTAAATGCACTTCTGTTTGCAGTAAATTTATGTGTATGCGACAGCGCGCATGCATAAAGCGCTCAGTGAGAACTGCACTCTCGCGATCTCAGTGTCACTCTTGTTTCTAAATTAATAAAACATCAAATGACATGGATCTATTTTAGGCGTTAAATATAAAACAAATAATAAATGTTTTTCATTTGTGTAATGCCATGGACAGAATATTTCATTTGGCGAAAGATGAAATGTTTGATCCATTCGACTTGGCTGCGCCTCACTGAATAAATCAATTTCATCTTTCACCTCATGAAATATTCTGTCCATTGCACTCATAAACATTCAATATTCATTATTTGTAAATTTATACTTGTAAATTTACTCACTTTCTACTGTCCTCGTCGAAAACCAGTCGAAACTTGGTCTGCTTATTTTTAGGGTTCCGCTGCCGGAACTTGTCACTGGGCATGTTGATCTGGTGTGTGTCTGTCAGTGGGCGCTTTTCATAGGCCTAACGTTAGACTTAGAGAGAGGGTCTAGATTTGGTCGAAATATAAAGTGTGAAAGAGAAGTTGATAAGATTAAATTTAGATAGAACTCGTCGTCGAAGTCAAAGAGGCGGAACAAATGGGGCACGTCGCTGAGTGAGAGTTGTCTTGTCACTGACACTGCAGCTACATCTGTAGACTAGGCCTATTATAGTAATAGTAATTGTTTCTTCGAAAAATGGGGCACCGATGCAACGAAAATCAATCAATGGTAGAGACTAAATCAGGGTCCACTTAGGTCATTCGTGTTGTAGTCCGGCCGGCCTCCTCCGCGTCCGTAGTGGTAGTAGTCGTACTTCACACATCACATGTACAATATTGTACGCATATATATACACATGGACACAATACATACAGCATGCAGCATCAGTGCGCTAAGAGCCCATACTTCTCTGTACGTTGTTTACACCATCGAGACCCACGTGTATCTGGCCGGTATGACCCGAACCATGTGACCATGGTTTCGCCAATTGCATCGCAACAACTGCGTGACCTTTACTTTTTCCAGGCAGCTCGCTCAGCCGAGTGAATTGAAGGTACTGCAGTATTCGTACGTACAGTACGTACAAAAACGTACGGGTACGTACGTGTACATTACATTCGGTACATTTCTACCGACGTAGACGACCCATTTATGTTCTGCGAATTCTGTTGAGTGGGGATAATATTCCTTCGTTCTCCTTGTTGCAACAACACGGATAATACGTGGGTAATGTACACTTCTTTTGCGTTTCTTGTAACGTCTAGCAAGGTGAAGATGAGGGTTGTATCTCGCGTACTTGCACGACTTGTGACCTTAAAAAAAAAAGGGGGGGGGGGAGACACGCAATAATTTTTTAAGGTCATTGCCACTGATTTTTAAAAGTAGACCACAGTTCTAAAAATTATTGGCAGTTTACCGACCATTTTTCTGTTTTGTATTTGTTGTGGAAGTCATCTCGATTTCTTGAGTTTATAAATGCGTTCGCTAAAGTTAAAGGTTGGCTGCTTGATGCCTATACTGTCACTACTGTTGCATTTCGGAGCTTGCTTTGAGGCTACAGGAAGCAGACTCAGACATGTATGCTTACCGTGTGTACTAGTATGTGGTGTATGCGGGGCCCGCAGAGGAGCCGCGAGGTACGGGGTTGAGCGCTCACAACCCTGCGTGGAATCGGGCGGTCACTCCACAGAAAATGCAGGCCAAGCGCAGGGGTAACGTACATATACCTACCGATAGTCACGGCGCGTGTGTGAGGGCATGGGCCATGGGCCGCGACGCGACGAGAAAGCTGTCGCTGTCCGGCTGGTACAGTATGGAGCTATGGAGGTAGCATCCATTGTATAAATCGCTGAACCTGCTGTATTCCCAAAGCTATAGAAGTCAATGCAGATAGCATAGCAGGTGTACCGGTACTTATTGTGCAATGTACTTTATTTAATTAAATGGATGGTACAGTAGACTCTAGTATAGTATTGGTGGAGATGAAGATTGGGCTTTTTAAGTTTTTGCGAGATACCAAGAAACCACTTTTATATGGTAGTTATGAAATAATACAGCGCATACCGTCCTAAGAGGAATCCAAAGTTTATTAGATGAAAATTGGTTTTGGAATGGCTGAGACATCCAAAAACATGGTAAAACAAAGCAATTCTAATAAAAGGTGGGTCCCACCTTTTATTGGGATCACTCTGTTTTGGATGTATCTCAGCCATTCAAAACCAGTTTCCATCAAATAAACATTGAATCCCTCGTGGAATTACATGCTCTTTCATATTTCATGAGAGGCTTCTTATTATCTCACCAAAAAATGTTAGAAACCTGAAGTTGGGTCTCAACCAAAATTATACGATCCCCTTAGTGTGTATTTGCCTTGGAGATCTTCAGAAGAAGGTGCAACTTGTGAGTTGTGCCTCAGATGAACTTCTAGACGGTCTGATGTCACCTGTTTTTTCATGTTTTTTTTGTTTTGTTTTGTTTTGCTTTTTTTTTAGCTGCACATATACATGTATATGTCATAGAAAATTGTAGAATTTAGAGGATTTTCAACTGTACACTTTACACCCAACACCTGTCGAGCATAAGGTAATTACAATGATGCGCCACTACCAGCTGCGTGTGGACTGTACCAGGCAGGCAGGAGGAGGAAGAGAAAGAAGAAGAAGAAGAAGGGGGGGGGGGGATGGGGGTGCACATATTGGCTGTCTGCACTATTGCTAGAATTAAATAGATATCAACCCTGCATGCCAGATGGAGAGTACCACTAGAAGAAACATAGAACCAATGCAGGGCTTGACATTACATTGTATAGCGGTGGCTCGCGGCCACTAAAAATTGATGTGGGACCACAGAATTTCAGTAGCAATTATCTTTTGATAGCGTGATCGGGCAACTCAGATTTAATTTCAAAGTGGATTTTTACACTTGCTTTTATATTGGACCACTACACATCTTTTTGGGGGCTGGCATCAAAATTTCAGATGTTAAGATTTTAGGTCACCAGAGAGAAGATTTAGTGTCAAGCCCTGTCTAATAAGACAACTAGTATTATCTACTATTAAAATGTGTAAATATAGAGTTCATGGAGAGTGCTGTTGGTAATGAATTGGCACCTCAGTGAACTTTTTTTCATGTGTAGATCATGTGGATGAAAACAGTCCACATAAAATGTAAACATGAGTCACTTTGGTTATAATCCATTTCCATAGCATCTCCTGAATGTTGTATTTTTGCTGTACAATGCAATATCTAGAACAGGTCCTTGATTCACACTCTGATGTTAACACGGTATTGTACATACTGTAAATTGTTAAAAGCTACATGCATTGTCTGTCTTGGGGTAATTAGACCACAGGGGAGAGAAATCTAAGATTTTGGTTTGGTGAGTTCTTAAAATTAAAAGATCAAGAGTCAAGAAGTGCAATTTTCAAGATTAACCGTCTTGTTGAGGGTTAAGGAGCAATATTAACTTTTGTTTCACAACATTGTAGAGGGCTATAGATTTAATGAAAAAGAAAACCTGTTTGAGGATGAACACTAACCAATCCTAACTTACGTGTACGTCAAAGTAACACCAATTGAAACACATGTTAGAAAGAAAGTTTTCTGGTGCCACTTCTGAGTTTATTCAGCTGACAAGCAAAGAAAAAAAGTTTTTAAAATCACATTTTTCTGGTGCTACTTAAAAAAAAAAAGGGGGCCCAAGGGGTTAGACCCTACAATCAGGCATGAGATTTCTCCGCGGATCCGCGGATTTCCACGGATTTTGAAATTCTGGGGAGAAAATACACAGTCGGGAAAATTTCCGTGATTTTCCTCTTTTTCTTTCTTTTTTTTTTTATTTTGCAGCCACCATATCTCGCCGTGTGTGAATGGTGATGAGTGCATTTGTCAGCGGGCAGCTGTGCGATGTTGCATGTTTCATGCGTGAAATGGATGTGAAACGTGCGTGTCGATCAACTTGTAGCTATACTATACTGTAGCTTGCAGTGTGGTGTGATATGATGCACACGTGTGTGAGGCTGTGACTGCGTATTACGTGTATCATTAGGGAGCTTTAGATTTTGACGCGCGGACGTTTGAGCCGACGCTTGCGCTGGACGTTCTCCTCTCCCTGCGTCGTGTGGAAAAGTAGCTTTAGATTACGCTGGGACGCAACGTAGAAAAAGTCAAATCGAGCCCCCATACGATCAGTGCATGAAGAAGCTCTCTACGTCGCAAACTGTGCGGACGTGAAAATAGCCCAGTACGCGTAGTAAACAACTCAGGCGACGCAAGCTAAAAATAGATTGACTTTACGCGCGCTACTGCGCAAGCTCAGAACATGTTTTTTTCCTTTGAACGTCCGCGCGTCGAAAATCTAAAGCTCCCTATTACTATCAAGGAGCTTCGGCATGCATGCTGCCGCAGCATTCAGCGCGATGCGTTGACCGAAAGATCGGTCTGTATCTGTCCGTCGTCGCGGGGAATGTTCCGCGGAGACTGCGTCTGGCTTCACGGATCTCCTCCGTATAATGGAGGACGGACAGCGTTATAACTCATGGCAAAATATAAAAGAGTCCTCCGGACAGACGGATCTTTCTGGAGCTGTCTACGCGATACGCTGCTTTTGTATCCCGCTGATTACATTGGCGTGATCTACATTTGTCATCGTGATTTCGTGGACCGGTGAGAATATTTCTTTCTTCAACGAGAAAATGAAGACCTTCGATAAGGATGACCCTCGTGTAGCGGATATTGACACAGATTTCTCCAATACAGTAAGTTCAAGTGGCAGTGGTTGGAATATGAAGTTGATCTCCCAGAACCAGTTTCGTCTTCTAACCACGTTAGGCCAGCGATTCAATCGACTTCCTCGGGACCTGGAACTTGTGATACATCATCCGCCGCAAGGATTCGCTTTACATTCTGGACTTCATCCAACAATACTTCATTTCCTTGGTCTACATTAGCTGTTTATGGACTTAACCGGGTCTACAAATTTTTGTACCTCCTGTAGACAGAAATCCGTCTGTCCGGAGGACTCTTTCATATTTTGCCATTAACGCTGTCCTACGGAGGGGATCCGTGAAGCCAGACGCAGTCTCCGCGGAACATTCCCCGACGGACAGATACAGACCGATCTTTTTGTCAAAGTTAGCTGTTGCATGGACGTAGAGACGGTCAACAATCCTGAGCTGCATGTATGATTTATTTTCAGCTGTCTTACATACTGATTCTCTACTAGACTACATGGACCAAGATCAGCAATACTAGTACTTTGCCTGGTCTGCGCACTGTAAACTGTTAATGGACTAAGGTAAAGACAGCCAACAATGGCAATGCTAAGCTGTGATTTATTTTAATTTTTTTTTCACCCGTATGAACTGAATCCAGCAAGACGTCGCCTGGGTGTACATTACTGTGATTTATTATGGCCTCACATTTGAGTAGGTCCTAGGTATAACAGTTAAGCATACTTTTCCTTCCTTTAGATTTTGCAAGTGTCATTCATGAGTTCAATTATCACAATGTTTCTCTGTAAAATGTACCTCATAACAATAGTAAATTTCAGTTGTAAAATGCATTAAAATGAGTTTTTTCATACCTTGAATTTCAAAAAGTCCTCACCGTGGGAGGGGGGACACCCCCCTCCCACACCCTCCCCCCGCTCGGTCGCTACGCTCCCTCGCAAACTCTCTCCTCTTTTTTCAACTTTTCTCTGTCTCATGCCTGCTACAATGTATGTACGTATACATTCCTTTGTATAATGCAAAAAAAAAAAAAAGTTTTGCCATTGTTTGATAAGATATTCTAAATCTAGCCAGTCTTTTGCCATTTTACCACTTGGCTGAAAGACAGAATATGGAAAACTAGTATAAATGCTGTATGCCTTGCCTTTCCAAGATATCTCATTTCTGAGTAATCCTATTACATGTAGTGTGGGCATGAGACGATCTAGTTGTCAGCTGTATATAGTGCATGGCTAATCTGACTTTTTTTTTATCAAAGAGAAAATGCTTACAGTGGCTCACTATAAATTCTCAGTTGATTGCATGCATTAGACTTTAGAGCAGGGCGTGGCACTAACTTTTTTCTCTGGTGGCCTGTTACAGCTACTCAAATCTTGAAATGGCCTTGGGGCTTCTGGGTCATCGGGCCACAGCTAATGTCGAGCCCCACATTAAAGTATGATGGAGATTAATGTAGTGTCTGTGACTGTGACTCACCAACCTAATAAGGCTTTATCAAGCATCTTTTTCTTTCAGCACTAACATGATTGAAGGACTTGACTGAACTGCCATTCATATGTCGATCCTCCGTCTCTAAACAAGTTCAAAAGTATGTGTACAACGGTAAAATCCATTGAGGCCTCACTGTCAGGTTGTATCAAACATCCTTACCAAATGCACCAAACCAAAATAGCATGGACATGTCTATTTAAAGGTCCTGTTTACCTTTTGGAGCAGTGATTTAAAAACTGTTCAAATATATCACTTTTGATGCAGGTCAGTTGTATCACAAAACATCCTACCATATAAAATTTTTGCAATAAAGCCTAAAATATAAGGAGATATCACTATTTTTGTCATTAAACCATAACTGTAGACGGTTTAGTCTGAAAACATTTTAATTACAACTATTATTCACATTTTGTATATTTAACAGTATTTACTTAACATCGATTATACTGGTTCAAATTTTTACATTGGTTGAACCTATCCCTAACTCACCTTTTAGAACTATTTTGAAGCACTAATGCTGGGTTTTTGTTTCATCTCCAAATGGTAAACTATGCCTTTAAGGTATAATGCTAGTTAAATTGCCAGATTTGGGAAATTAGGTTTAGGGTGAGGAGAGAAAAGACACACACACTAATAAGGTTAAATGTGTTGAATATTGTCTGAATGTACTCATTTTACATTGTTGGCTAATAGCATGGACCATCCTGCTCAAAAGTGTGCAAAGTGTTACGTTTTAACTGAGTTTAATACTGACATGTATTGATGTACATATGTAGTGAATTTACATGAACTTGATAAAATAACCTTTGAATAGGTACCCATGTATGACATTTGTCAATAGTACCTCGAGGTTAAAAATCAGTTAATTCAGTGAAAATGCATGTAATGTGATGCTTGCACTGTGTACAACTTATGCAATATTGCTTTCCAAACTGTACAATTCTTACTGTACACCATCAGCTGTGCTATCAGTGCAAATCAAAGTTGACTGGTGAGGAAATACTAGAAAACTTTTCAAATGTATACAGCACAGGATATCTGCAAAAAAAGAGAAAAAGATAATGATATTTATAGAAATATTGAAATGTACAAGAATCATGATGGCTAAAGCATCCTCAAAATATCATGTGGCTGTTTAAGATTGCCATTTTTTTTTTCATGAATAATGTATGTTATATTTTTTTTTTGTCTCGAGCTTCTCTGTTTATCTATGTACATTTGTATCTATCTATCTACATGTATCTATCTATCTATCTATCTATCTATCTATTTGGATCTATCTATCTCTCTATCTATCTCTCTATCTACACATGTATCTATCTATTTATCTACCTATATCTCTATGTATGTATGTATGTATATATGTATGTATCTATCTATCTCTAATCTCTCTATCTATCTTATCTATCTATCTATCTTTCTATGTATCTTATCTATCTCTCTATCTATTATGCGTAATCTAGAACTATACAGTATGTACATGTATGTACAATTTGTACACAGACACTGTATGTAGCCATCTATCTACAACAGTATCATCTACAGTATCTATCTATTTATCTATCTATTCATCTATCTGTTCATCGCTATCCAGCACACTGACCTGGTGTCCGTTTTTGGATGTGATACAATGTACTTCCCATTTTACTGTAGTCATAGACTGTGAGGAAAATACATGTATCTCATGGAGTAATCCACTCCTGCTGTGGTATAATTTTATTCAGTGTTCATATGCAGGGCTCGACACTAACTTTATTTTTCGGTGGCCCGATGGGGCCACCAAAATCATCAATTTCAAATTTTGGGTGGCCCGAGAGAAAAATTTGGTGGCCCGAAAAAAAAAAAAACCATTGATAAAAGTCCATTTTTTTTTTTGATAAGTCGCACACCCACTGCATGCATTTATGCATTTCCGGCGCAAAAAGTTACAAATTTATTGACACACTTTTCAAAAAATTTTGGTGGCCCGAGGTGGGCCACCAAATTTGCCCTTTTCTGAAATTTGGTGGCCCGACTTTCATTTTTGGTGGCCCCGGGCCACCGGGCCACCGTTAGTGTCGAGCCCTGTCATATGGCTTGACATTTCCAGTGATGGAAGATGAAATCAATGTCAATATCAGGCTGTTACACTCATACACTTAGATCCCTTTCCCATTATATCCTTCCTGTTGTCTACCATATTTTTAATACATTTGTTTGATGTTGACTTGAACACAAAATTCTAGGCATCTTATACTAGCATCAAATCTAGAAAAATACCCACAAGCCTTGCAGTTAGAAAATGAGACCACTTCTGGAAGTTGGAAGACACTTTCGCTTTTCTTGAATGCTGTGCATTACACGTACAGCACGGTATATGATATACAACATGTAGGCGTATATAGGGATATCTTTTTGTTACTCCAGGGTACAAGGGGTCAAATTATGTGAATTTGAAAATCTGAGCAGTGTATTAATTTGTGCCGTTGACCTATTGAGGCAAATTAATGATTAAACCACATCACTTCTCAACCTCCAGGGAGATTTAGAAAAGTGGGCTGCCCCTTGAAAAGAGAACAAAAACCAAGAAAACACAAAAGCAAAGCTTGGCAGTTACTAAAAAACAGAAGAATATCTACAACTGTATACATGTATACTGTATGTTACTGTTTGCTTGAGTAATTCTTTATATACAATGTATACAATGTAGTGTATCTTGTTGTAATACATGTAATTGTAGCCCTTTTGTCCTGTTTAACTGATGACTGAAACCCACAAGTAGTGCTCTTTATGTTTTAGGCAAAAAAAAAAAAGAAAGAAAAAGGGGGGGGGGGGGAGAGATGCCTTACAGCAGAAAATCAGCATTTGGGTTGAAGCATTTTCTGTGGCATTGTGTCAGCCTTTGAGTTGTTTGCCTTGTAGTTTAAGTTTAACTGTTCATTATAGGTCTGTTGAAATGCTTTCCACTCCAACAGAATATACAAATGTATTATAAAGTCAACATTAGGATCATACAGGCTGTGTATGTACAATATATACTGCTACTTTTGTAGTTTATTCTGTATTACACTTCTGTACCTCATGAATGCTTCAGAGGATTGTTGAAAGAGTTGAATTATTCAGCGTGTTTCTAGAAGACTGAGCTGTCCACAGCGTGGATCTGTACAGCCATTCATTTTTTTTTATCTGACAACCTGATTTCGCAACCATCGGGTAAAGGACTGCCAATTCAGTATAAATGGTATTCATATCGTATTCACCATTATGCCACACGATCAATATGTTGTTGCCATAGTAGCATTTGCACAATTTGTAAGAAAGAGACACAACACTGAAATCAGGATATTCAATGTATCTCACGTACTCGGTCTTTTCCATTTTATGCTCACAATGGAAAGGCCAGACTTGCATAGAATGCTATGATTCTTTCTGTCAATCCAACTTTCTCAGTCCCTCCATCTCTCATCTGTTCCACCTTTCTCTTTCTGTCTCTCTCAATGAAGCCTTTCTTTTATAGCCTCTCTTCCTTTCTTTTTCATTTCTTCTCTTCCTCAATTCCATTCTTCAAACAGTTGATGATTCATACAGCTGTTGCTTGTAGCTCTGCAAATTATGTACATGTGTGATATACTGAATCTGGAGCCTGAATGCAACAAATTTGTATGTTTATTCCTGTTTGTTTGTTATATACATGTATGTTTACAACACTACTATGGCCGAGTGGTCTAAATGCTGTCAGTGATCATTACTGGTCATGTACAGACATTTCATATCATTAGAGGTGGGCTATAGAGGGTGACATTTTCAGAACATGCTCATCACACCTTAGTTTGATGACTTTTTGCCTACTGACACCATTTTTGAAAAAAAGAACGAAAAAAATGCAAAATCCGGGGTGCCCCGGCCGAAATCGTAAAAAATCCAAGATGGCCGCCGTTTCTGCTTTAAAAAGACATTTTTGGCCATAACTCGGCTATTTTTTGGTCTATTGTGATGATTTTGGTGTCTAACCCCATGTTTTAGGGGTCAAAGAAATGGATTATCATGATAATTTTAGTGTAGAACCTAAGCTACTACATGAAACTAACCTTTTACCCATATTTAGGGTTAAATTTCCTTCTCCTTTACCCCTACCCCAACCGCCATTTTTTTCACTTTTTTTCCGTACTTTTTCAAGTCATGTTAACTACCATACTCTTATTAACAAGTTCTAGCAATCTGATTTTTTTTTACTACCGACAATACAGCAAGAAATACAAATAACTTAACGGTATACATGTATGTGTCGTGCCAATACTGGTCATGTGGCTGGTGCATTCAGAGTGCATGATAACTGTGGAACCAGTATTGTACTGTATCTGCTTTATAGTGTGCATTAACATTTTGGTCCTAAGACCTTTAACAATATAAATAAATAGATATAATAATAAATACTCCTTCTCCTTTACCCCTACAGTTGTACCCCAACCGCCATTTTTTGCACTTTTTTCCGTATTTTTTTTCAAGTCGTGTTAACTACTTCCATACTCTTAATAACCAGTTCTAGCTATCAATATGGTGTTTTCTTGCAACAATACAGCAAGAAATACAAATAACTTACATTATACATGGTTTACATATATGTGTCATGCACTACATGTCTGAATACAGATGTACCAAATGTTTATCAGCACTACAAAGCAGATACAGTATAAGCACTGGCTTCTGTTACAATGTACCATTCATCCTGAATGCACAAGCCACACTATATACATGTAACGATATGTGCATGACACATTATGTAAACCATGTATAATGTAAGTTATTTGTTATTATCTATTATTATATTTATTTATTCATATTGTTAAAGGTCTTAGGACCAAAATGTTAATGGACACTATAAAGCAGATACAGTATTTAATACTGGTTCCACAGTTACCATGCATTCTGAATGCACCAGCCACATACAGCTGTACCAGTATTGGCATGACACATACTGTACATTTATATACCGTAAGTTATTTGTATATTTCTTGCTGTATTGTCGGTAGAAAAAAAAAATGGATTGCTAGAACTTGTTATTAAAAGTATGGTAGTTAACATGACTTGAAAAAAAAATGCGGGAAAAAAGACAAAATATGGCGGTTGGGGTAGGGGTAAAGGAGAAGGAAATTTAACCCTAAATATGGGAAAAAGGTTAGTTTCATGTAAAAGCTTAGGTTTTCCACTAAAATTATCAAGATAATCCATTTCCTTGACCCCTAAAACATGGGGTTAGACACCAAAACCATCACAATAGACCAAAAAATAGCTGAGTTATAGCCATAATTGTCTATTTGAAGCCAAAACGGCGGCCATCTTGGATTTTTTACGATTTCGGCCGGGGCACCCCGGATTTTGCATTTTTTTCGTTCTTTTTTTCAAAAATGGTGTCAGTAGGCAAAAAGTCATCAAACTAAGGTGTGATGAGCATGTTCTGAAAATATGACCTAAAATTGACCCTCTATAGCCCACCTCTAATATCATTGAGCTGTGGTGGCTCAGTGGTTTAGACCACTGACTATCAACCATGAGGTCCCTGGTTCAACTCCACTGCCTGCAGTGGTTGTGCCCCTAGGCAAGGTTTATCCTCATTACCTGAGTCTTCTGAAGGAGACTTCAAGCCGCCTGTCCCCTGGTTCCTTGCTGACATACATTCATTTTTTTTTTTAACAGCCATAGAACACAAATCACGATTCAAATTTATTACTACGTACACTGCAAGATGATGGGTCATCATTGTTTTCTGTACTGTAAAATCTGTTATTTTCGCGAGGAATTGTTTTTGCAACTTTTGTGAATCACTGTTAGGCCATGAAAAACATTCTTAATTGATGGCAGGGATCGCTTGTTTTGTAGCAAAGCCAATCTTTGATAGAAGGTGAAAAGAACTGAACTGTTTTAAATTGAAGGGTATTAAAACTCTGTACTACAATTTTACAGTGTATCACAAAAACCTTAACTAGTTTTCAGACACTGTTTATTTTGTACCAAGTTGGCTTTGCCTGATAGCCAAAGTCAACATGTGAAATCAAAAATGGGTCCATTGATAACCTTTATTTCTTTCCAAGACAAATTTCAGCACACAGCTAGTTAAACGCACACGTACTTTAAAACCAGTTTTCAGCATTCATTTTCTAACAAGTTGGCTCTTTAATCTTTTTTTTTTTTCCAGCTCAGTCACACTGTAAGCCAGGAAAGCAAGTAAAGTGTACTCTCCAAAAGTAGAACTAAAATGTTTTGGATATTAATAGATCTTGCAATGACAACTTCTTCCCCTCTAGAGCAGGGAGATCACAGAGAGCCAGTATAGTAGCTGTCATTACCACTGAATCATATTCCTAAATAAGAATGTTTTTTTGGAGTACAGGACAGTGTGATTCAGTTGTTAATTGTGTTATCGGCTTGAACCCTTTAGATTCTCTTGAGCACTGGCTTTGTTGCCATTGTGAGATTTATGTAGATGAAATGTGACACCCCGCTGGTCATCAGGATCGATCTACAGTGTCTCAGTCGCATTGCTGCTGTGCTGGTAAAGCCAGACTGCTGTACCCATTTAAGTTTCTTGCTTCTTTGATGCAGGTTTAGTGTTTAAGGAATATGATCTGTAGCTACAGACTATACATTTGTATGTTGGAAGTCATCTCATTCTATTATTAACTGTCTGCTGTTTTACATTAATGCCCCCCCCCCTTGGAATGTCAAAAAGATACTTTGCATACACCTACAATTATATTGATAATGCTGCTCTTACAGTTATAGAATGAGAAATAACTTGATTTCAAAGTACAAACTTGACTGTGACCCTTTTTCCCTTTTTAGTGTTTTTTTTTTTCCAATAGAGCTCAAAGTTAGATTGTAAAATGTGTTTCTTTTTCTTTGCATTTTGAACTTATGGACAGCCTCTTCAGTATTAAAGGTTGATAAAGCATCTTAGGCATGTTTTCATAAAATAAGTTTGATCTATTAGACAATTTAAGAACAGGGTCAATCCATTAGGCAAGAATTTTACAAACTTCCTTAGAAAGTTTTGCCAGACTTGTTTTTTTAAGTCAGCAACAACAGCAAAAGGCAGAAGTGATTATATGTATTCATATCTAGTACATACATTGTAGGTATTTATTTTTGATCATAGTTTTTCATTCTGTGTGTTCAACCATGCAGAGGAAGCCATCCCACATCACCGGAGGACCACTGAAGCCTGAATCTTTGCTGCACATCCCTTGGGAGAGCCATCCATGATCTGTGTGACCGCATGCCGAGATGGCCACCAGGTACGATCTTGATCACCTCACAGGCCCTCCCAATTCTCTAAACTCCGTTGATAAGCCAAAGATGGCACCAGAATAGCTTGTGTCAAATTTTAGAATTCAATCTCATCAATTTGTACCTGTCATCCCCCATCACCATGGTGCTTATTTCTACTGACAGTTCTCTGATGGTTAAATCAAGGCAATGCAGTGAAGTATGGATTTAGATGACAAAATGGGATTCTAGGCTGAGAAGTGCAAGAATATGTAGATTTTGTCGCAAATTTTTGACATGCCTGTACTGCAAAAAGGACTCAAATATATATAAAAACTGAACTTGAAATCAGTTGGTGTCAGCATGTTTACCTCATAATTATGACATAAAAATGCTTCTGGTAGCTGGTGTTGGGCATGGTATTGAATTTCAATCGATGAATCGAGCTCCGGTGTTTGTGTGAGCCATATGATTTGTGTTTTTTTTTTCCATTGGCTAGTAATACAAATGTAGCCTCTAGGGGTTGTCATATTTGTCATTTCAAGTTCTGTGTTGGTGTTTGTGTTGCTATGTGCGAGACCCGGTTTTACATCCATGGATGCATGTTGTATATGTGCATAATCTATGCTAATGTAATGGTTGCCCATGGAATGTGCGACAGACACTTCAGACACGGCTTCATAATCTGAGCATGTGAACAAGACAGTTGTATTTTGAAAAAGGGATGAAATTTGTTGCATTTTAGTCCTTTTTCCCAATTATGTGTCTAAAACTAAGCAGTCATGATGACATCTTTGGATATAATTGACTTGAACCACACACCATCATTTTTTCTTTTTCATAACGCATTTCCAGCACAATCCCACAGACTTTCCGGCAGTGTTTAACATAACCCTAGGTGTTGGGATCAGTAATTGTGATCGGTATCGCTTGTGTTAATCTGACCGTCAGTGTTGGAGCTCGATTTAAGGCAGTTGTTTGGGTGATAGCATTAACACCAGCACTAGCATCAAACTTGAAATCACGCACTGCGTGTAGACACCTTGCCCACGGGACTGAGAGAGTTAATAAGGAGAGGGAAGGAAGAGATACACTGTACGCAAGAAGGAAGCATCACTCTGTAGCCGGAGGTAAAGAGGAAAGTGGGGAATGTCTCTTCTCAGTCTCAACGGCTAAATGGTTGCTATGCTGCTCATCAATTATAGCTTGAGACATAAAAATACACAGGCACATACAATGCATGCCATACACCACTTTACACACACACACACACACACACACACACACACACACACACACACACACACACACACACACAGACACAGACTACAAACATTGCTGGAAATGGCTCCCTTATATATCAACACCAGTGTTGTAAAGTTTCAATGTATTGCAACTAAAACATTATTGCAAGAGGAAGCTGCCTAGCCTCTTTCCCCAGTAATGATTGACTACTATGTAAATATCACTGCCTACATTTAGGCTGCATGTGAAACTAAATGTTAATGGCTTTTAAAAACACAAGTGAGCTATTAAAGCTATACAAACCTTGCAATACAAGTCATATACAATGATTGAATCACTACTTCATCTGCCATAATTGTATTATGGGAAACTACATTTGTGTAAGGTGTATTAGAAAGAGAGGGAGAGATTACTGTACAGGGTAACTGTTGTTTTCCATCAAAATCTAAATGTTATACTGTACATGATCATAAAAAGTTGGCTGTGCATGATGGATATTGTGTTGCCTTTCTGTTTTAATAGTTCTACCGTAATAAGCTAACTGTTTCACTTTCTTTCTTTCTTTTTTTTTTTTTTTTTTGTACAAGTGTCCATGTATTGTAGCTCCCAGCCATGTTTAGCTGATATATTACGTTTATGCAAAAGGAAGTTGCCTAGTACATGTAGGTTACAGTCTTTCTGACCCTGGCCATGTTATAAAAAAAAAAAAATGGATCATGGTACAAAATTGTATGTGAGCATTTGACATCTGTCAGAGGTAAAATTATGTCTGAGTAGACAGAAAAACAAATTTAGCAATTTAATATTCAAATTTGTTGGTATGAATACATGATGTGTTCACTGTATATACAAATGCATGTTTCTAATGATTTATACCTTTGCAGATAGTGGTATTTTTCTTTCAGGTTTCGTTGTCTTTGCTTACATTTGTATTTATGTGCGAGATGACAGATAGAAATGTTCAAAAAATTGTTGGTGTTTTTTTTTTCAGGTTTTAGGATTTTAGGAGTGTTCCTGCTAGGCAAACTTAGTTTGTAGTGTAGAATAACAGTGTCGCAATAGAACACACATTGATTGCAAAAATGTGATGTACGATGTAGCCCTACATGTATATGGCTGTCTTGTGTTCTGTCATCCTTAGATGAAGTGGTCAGTAGAAGAAGTAGATTTCAGACACGGTCTCAACCTTTTTTTGTCTAATGACCAGTTTTTAACCCTGGATCAGGCATTTTATGTAAACTTATTGTATGGGTGATGTTCATTATTCAGAAGGTTTGATATTTCAAAAGGCACCAATTTCATATACCAAGATGTTTGTTAATCCGAAAATGAAATGTGTATTGTTAGTCCAAACATTAGTTGCATTATTCAGAAGGTTCATTTGTCCTAAAATGAAAAAAATGTTTGTTTTTTGCAAAGGTTTGTTAATCAAAAAAATGAAAAAAAGGTGTGTGCTAACGAACCTTTGAAATTACAAGCCCTACGTGTATATCGTTTTTGGATTCAAATGAACCTTCAATATGACAAACCTTGTTTCATTCGTAGAATTACAAACCTTTAGAATAATGAACCTTTGGAGTGACTGATTTTATTTGAGTAACCTGTCGTGTCCTTTCTAACACAGATTGGACAGGCTGTTCCTCCTCCTTGATACCGGGTCGACGCCCGTCACCAGGAGAGCCGCCGCCCAGCAACTGGGAGAGGTACAGAAGCTCCACCCCCATGATCTACACATTCTACTGTCTAAGGTGAGTCGGGGTTCACTTAGTGACCACCCCTCCTCTTTAACCCATTGAGGACGGACTGATTTTGCTACAACATGCATTTCCCATAGACCCCTGTCCGAGTATACTCGGGACTCGTCCTCAACGGGTTAAGAATTTTTTTAACAACAGGCAATTTGATTCATGATTTACGAATCTCTGCAGCTGTGTGCGTATGTTGTGCTTGACATCAAAACAAAACAGATTTATGATGCTTTTGATCAGAGTTGGTGAAAAATATAACTTAAAAGCAAGACAGAAACATAACACACATTTGAGAACTACAAACATATGTTTGAGTACAAACCTCTTTATCTCAGTGCTTTTCACAGTGTATTTCAGTGTTTGAACAACTTGTGTAGCAGCTCAGCATTGTACTATTTGTACTGAACTGCAAGGTATCCGTATGTTACAGACAAAACACCCAAAAGGAAGTATGATCATTTTAATGAAAAGAAAAAAGTGTGTCTCTTCTGGCATACGTGTATGTACGCGAACAGTAGACAAAGTGTTCATTCATCCTGAACATCAGTAAATGTTATTCTTTACAAGGAATAATTTTCCTGGTATTGCATGATTCGCATTGCAATTTGCTGTGCACTTTTTATACCACTGAGCACACTTAAACTCTCTTTTGTGTAAAGTGTACAGGATACCCTTTAAAATATCATTCATCAGCTTAAATTGCTAATCAAATTTTAGTTGGAAAATCATTCCGTTCTTTATGAAATTCTGAAGTCCTAAACACTTTGTACGAGACGTGCGAGGTTACCATTGGCAAGGAATCAAGTTTACCAGGTATTCAGGAACAGGTGTCTTTTCTGGCATATTATGTACACGAACAAAAGTTGCTTATCACTAATTACGTGTATGTACTTTGTGACTCATGTACTCGTTATGTTAGTTAATGTCCTATCAATGTATTTACATTGCAACCAATACTGCAGACATTATGAAACTTTGGACATGATCACCATGGTTGCTTTGTTTTGTAACCACTGAATTTAGGCATGGGTGTTTACATTGCAATATCGGTGTTATGCCAAGAGACAGGCTAGAATAGGCTAATTCACTGGGTACCACTCACTGTTATGCTCAAAGAGGAAACTGTCATAAAAAAAAGAGAGCTTGAAACCCGTTGTTGTTTCTGGGGGGAAAAAAAGAGATATATATATCATCGCTGGGGTGACAAGACCTTGTATCTGAAATTTTGGTGAAAATGACTTTTTTTGGATTGATGGTGAGATAATGAGTTAAGTGACATTCTGCCCAAATCCTAGCTGTCCTACCCCAATAAAAGCTACCAAGGCATGTAAAAAGAAAGGCTATCCCATTTGATATAATGAATGCTTTGGCTGCCATGTTTTTCTGCTCTCCTGAACATTTGACATTTTGTACATACAAGTTCTTGTCGCCCCAGCAACGATATATAGATGTAAATTGGGCCCTATTGAAAAATAGTTTGCTCCTACAAGTAATACTGAGATCAAATCAGATGATATAAACAGCTGCAACATTGATTTATTAGCTGAAAACCCATTGTCCATGATAGTAAAAGGATACAAAAGATAGATAAAAAACTATGATCGTATGTTGACTAGATTCTATTTGAAGAAGTATTAGATAAATTTGTCCATAATTGAGTTTTCCTACTCACATTTTTGTCTGTGTAAATGATATTCTGTTTATTGATAAAAAGCCTGATTGACAGGCACACAGACAGAGACAGACAGACAGACAGACAAATATAGATACATAGATAGAGAGATAGATAAATAGATAGACAGATAGATAGATGGACAGACAGACAGACAGACAGATAGATAGATGGATGGATGGATAGGTAGATAGATTGATGCTGATAGAGACATTGTAGATAGATAGATAGATAGATAGATAGATAGATAGATAGATAGATAGATAGATAGATAAGATAAGAATTAGATAGATACAGTAGAGGTAGAAAGGTATATGGAAAGAGAGAAAGATAGATGAATAGAAAAACAGATAGATTGGTAGATAGATACAATGTAGGTAGATAGATAGATATACTCCTCACTGCCGCAGCATGAACTGGTTCATGAGACATTTGGCCAACCAACTTTCTACAAACTTTTTGTCTGTTTGAAAATAAAGTGTCCTCGTTTGATGCCTCTCCCATTTTGTGTTTAATACCAAAAGCCTCCACTATGATATTTCCTCCCTCCTCCAAACATCCACCCTGTGCATGCAGGTTCACATATATCTGAAGAGTGGGTCATGGGAAACGAGAATTGCAGCCAGCCAAGCGGTGGAGGCCATTGCCAAAAATGTGCCCCAGTGTCGCCATGACAACAGGATAATCAAACAGGGTTCGTTTGCAGTTCGCTGCATTATTTTTCCGGGATGTCTGTCAGGGACAGGATACAATTCTATGAATGTGGCTTTACTTTGAGTTACTGAAATGATGTTGTATACAGGCATCTTACACCTAAAGATTTAATTTGCAATATCATGATTATACCTATTAGCAGTGCTTACATGCATTCTCTTGTGGTACAATGTATAACATCATTGTTTTTTCATCTGGATTCTTTTTTTTTCCTTTGACTGTGTACCACCAAAGGAACTTTAGATTGTTAGCAAATTAAGGACTTCCCACTTTGTTCAGTCATTTTCAGTCCAGTTCTGCATATGCCCAGATGGTTACCTTCACCAGATCAACAATAACACAGTTATATGATTTTCATTGCATTATCTTTTTCCTTATTCCTTCAGAGCCGGGAGAAGGAGTCCCAAAGATCGGTGCGCCTGCCCTCCAACGCGATCCCTCGAGGCTCGAATTTTCGAAATTTGATGTGGGCAGGGTCTTGATGCAAGGAGCGTCACTCCTTGGGTCCGCTGGGTCGGAATATGAGCTAGAAGTTGATGCAGGTAATCCAAAAAGACAAAAAAAAAAACCCACAAATCTAAGTCGTTCTCAGTAAATTGGTTCTTTACTGTACACATGCTTCTCAGAGAACTAATTAAAGATTTTTCTGACAAAGATTAGATTGAAGATGTCTGTTTCATAGATGTGATTGAAGATGTCTGCTAATTTTTTTTTTTGTGTGTGTGTGTGTGATTCCCCTGAGATGTGTGGTAGAGTTTGAATGCTTTCATTTTGTAAAGTTTGAGTCCCTGGATAAACATTTTCATGTGCTCTCCAAGAAAATTATGCCAGCGAGCTGGTAGTAATATCTAGCATTGAGTAAGAATGAAAAACCCTTCAAATCATTTCAGTATTATCCACTTCATTAAACAGATCCAACCCATTCCTCATTTGCATTTCGATAGCAACATATGATATCATTCGTATAAGCTGAAGTATGAATTCTGTTTGAACAAATACTCCAATGTGTCATCTCAAAACTCTTGTAGACTTTGCCATTAAATCATCCTGTGGTTGATGTTCTATGCAGGTGGGGATCCCAAGGAGAGACTCGCCAAGCAAAAGAGACTGCTCCAGAAGAAACTAGGCCTGGATGTTGGCATCGTTGGCATGGAAACGGATGATTTATTCAACGATGAGGACTTGAAGTGTGTCGCCCAGAAACCATCGACATCCAATCTTCTCAAACCACCAGTGAGTTGCGTGAGGAATGTCTGTGGAATGTGAAATGGGCAAAAACCTTTCTTGCAAGTTTCTGGTGATAGATTTTGTTTGCAGGATGCTGCAAGTACAATGATGTACATGTATAGACCTGTTCAGTTTTAGGAACTTGTATTGGCTATAACAGGAAGAATCCTATTCCTAACTTTCATAAGAAAGGAAGATGATTCAATGGGTTACTATTAAAGTGTGTGGTTATGTCAGTGCATAAATTAAAAAAAAAATGTTTGGCATATATGACTCCCCCCACATACAGTACTCACTGGTTCCTGCCTGCTTTTCATCGAAATGAATAGCAGTCATGACAGTTGGTTTTGCAATATTTTGATAATGTGATTTTTGTCATACAATTTAATGATAAATCATGCTCAAAAAACAGTGTGAAACAGAGCTTCCTGCCACTCCATATGCTGAAAGGGATGGTACAGTATTGGTGGAGATTAGAATTGGGCTTTTAACTTTTTGCGAGATACCAAGAAAACACTTATGATACAGTACAGAGCATGCCATTTTAAGAGGAATTCAAAGTTTATTTGATGAAAATCGGGTTTGAAATGACTGAATCATCCAAAAACAAAGTAAAACAAAGTGATCGTAATAAAGTGTGGGTCCCACACTTTATTAGAATCGCTCTTTTTTGGATATCTCAGCCATTTCAAAACCAATTTTTATCAAATAAACATTAAATTCCTCATAGAATTACATGCTGTTTCATATTTCATAAGAGGTTACTCATTATCTCACCAAAAAATGTTAGAAACCTGAAATTAGGTCTCAACAAAAACTGTATGTTCCCTTTAATACTAAAAAAAAAACCAAACAAACAATGAAAGGAAACCAATGGGCAGTATCAACCCAAAACAGATCAACATCTGTGTCATCAGATTACTCGCCTGAAGAGGAGAGCAGGAAGAGAAGGTTGAGGTGAAGATTTATCCTTATATTTTTTGCAAGATACTTTATAAACCATTTAGTGTGATGTTAAAGAGCATTCAGTTTTATGAGGAATTCAAAGTTCATTTGATGAAAACCGGTTTTGAAATGGCTGAGATATACAAGACAAAGTAAAACAAAGCGATCCTGATAAAAGGTGAGTCCCACCTTTTATTAGGATTGCCTTGTTTTGGATATCTCAGTCGTTTCAAAACCAATTTTCATCAAATTAATTTGAATTCTTCTTAGAATTATATGCTCATTCATATCTCATAAGAGGTTTCTCATTATCTCAAAAAATCATCATCAAAAATCATTGGAAACCTTTAGCCCCATCTCAACCGAAACTGTACCATCCCTTTACAAACTCAACTGCACTGCCTCGGCCACCATATTAAATATTTGTGAATGCCACAGTTAGCGACACTGTGAGTTGAATGAATCTGTACAGTCGCAGAATGGTAAATTGTGTGTTGCCCTTTTTCTTGGGTAAGCTTTGTCCTGAACTACCCGTATATGGCATTGAAATATTGATAACTCTCTTGATGTTAGGCTAGTGCAGCTGACATTGTGGCCCAGGAAATGGCCAGTCTGGGTCCTGGTCTAAGTTCCAGGGAGAAGAACAGGGCCAAACGGAAGGCCAAGCTGATGGCTAAGCAGCGCTCCAAAGACGGTCTCGAAGGAACCAGGTAGCATTTCTCTCTCTCTCTTGGGCATCTTGTCTCAATTTTCAATGTATGAACACATTCATCAATTGTCTTCTTACTGTATATCAAATTCTCCAAAAGCCAGTCCTGGAGCTAGTATTTTGAATACAGATCAGAGATATTGCACTGGAAAAGGAAATATTAGAATCATAAACTTGTACATTGGATGTGATGTGATATTTTATTACGTAACTAAGTCTCCGATCGAGACTACATGTCTCATCGGGTGTAATATGAGATCCCGCTGGTCACGTGTGTGGCAATTCGTTGGCGCGTTTTGTGTGTGTGAAAAGGATTTTTCACAACCCTCGAATATTCAAGAATTTCGCGGAAATTCTTCCTTTCGGACTTATCAGAATAATGAAAGTGTAGATTATTCTTCACCTTGTGCCATTGTCAGTGTCAATGTCAACTCAACTCACATTATCAATTCACATTTATTTTTGTTTTCGACAAAAAACATAACATTTACTCACTCTCATTTGTTACAGAGAAAAATGTAAATAATACATCGTGAAATGAACAGAATATGCAACAGTAGCGAAACATTAAGAGAATGAAACATTGTAATGAATATTTTTTCTGCGTCTGATGTTTTCTCTGGAGTAGTCTTGACAAGGAGGAACCTAGCAGTAAGCGATTGAGAGCAGGAAGCACCGTGGGTAGCCAGGGCAGTGTGTCTTTTGACAAGGGGACAGCAGAGAACATCGACAGCACGATCTTCCTTGAAGAGGTGAGTTCACAAAAAGAGATTGGAATAAAGAAAAACATGCATCTACATATATTTTTTGCCATCAAAGTATAGATTCTGCATGATGATGATGAGGAAGATGAGGAGAAGGAGAAGGATGGTGATGATGACGATGGTGATCGTGATGGTGATGTTGGTGGTGGTGGTGGTGGTGGTGGTGATGATGATGATGGAGATGATGATAGGGATGGTGATGATGAAGGGAGAAAGGAGGAGGATTGTGACAATGATGATGATGATGATGATGATGATGATGATGATGATGATGATGATGATGATGATGATGGTGGTGGTGGTGATGAAAGCAATAGCTGTAGTTACCTTCTCAACCATATCATGCTGCTCAAAGCTAATTTCAAAATGTTGTGACCTTTGACATTAGAATGGAACTTGATTGCCATCACAATACTCCTAGTGGGATATTCTTGTCAGGCTGCTACTCTACTACTGTGTAGGCTCTGTCCAGCCATAATAATGTTGAGCTTCTTACTAGGCATCCATTTATACACCCGGGCAAGGCGGAGTGTAGAGGATAAAGTGCTGCCACAGATCTCAAACCATGAATTTGGAACTTCTTATCAAGAGCACAGTGAGGATTGGATGCTCACATTTCGTAGGCTGCTTCCTCTGGAGGAGCTATGTACTTTATTCTTAAATATCATTCAGTGTCACATGGAGAGACTTTAAGTAATTGCAATTGTGTGTGTGTGAATGCACTATGAAAGAAGTATACATCAAATGAGATGTCAACATGAAAATAGGCAATAAGTTCAGGATAATCGTCAATAAATTATTGGTTACTCTTGTTGTGTCCCTGACAACTGAGCTTCCTTACCACAAATCTATTCATAGCCCGGGGATTGGCCGTTCACGTCATTCTGTGAGCAGCTGACCAACGACCTGTTCCACCAGTCCTGGGAGGTGCGTCATGGGGCAGCCACGGGCATCAGGGAGGTCCTCAAGGTGCACGGCCAGAGTGCCGGCACGTCGGAGGAGAGTGCCCTGGATCAGGTAACTATGGCAACCAGATGAGATGGTGATGGGAGCACTGAAGAAATGGTGTAGCATGAGGAGGAGGAGGAGGAGGAGGAAGAGAAGGATGCTGGTGAACATGTGTGGTCGTGGAGCAGATAAGGATGATGATAGTGATGTTTTGATGCTGGTGATGATGAGCAGGAGAAAGATGCTGCAGATGAGATAGTGACTAGACTCGTTGGCAGTGATGATAAATATGTTTGTGGGTAGGAGGAGGGAGAGTACAGAAGAATCCTAACGAGGATGTTATGATGGTGGGTAGAAGTGATGAGGAGGAGAAGTAGGAGCATGGCAACAATACTTTGATGATAGAAATAATGATTGCAATGCTGATGTTGTTGACAGTGTTGCTGAAAAGAAGGAAACTAAGAAATAGATCGTCAGTGTATTCTATGATCATGATGATATTGATGTACTTGTAGTAATGATATTGTGGCAGTTCTGTAAGATTTCTTCTCGTTATGTGAACAGCAAAATCAGGAGTAAGTGTATATGAAGAAAGTTAAAACACCACAAATGTGTATGAGTACAGAATACCCATTGAGTGCTGTAAGAAGATTGAATTCTCCTCAGTTGAATGCTGAACAACATCACAGTGGGTGGTATTCGTCTTCTTTTCAAGCTCTCATTCGAGTCAGTACTCATTGAATTAGCTGGCCTACTGAAACTAGCAATGTTGTGCCATTCTGAGTGTGGTCTGTTTTCTCACTTTCACAGGCAACCCTAAATGACATGTTTCTTGAAGATACGGCGTTGCGTCTACTATGTGTGCTAGCCCTGGATCGCTTTGGAGACTTTGTCTCAGATGAGGTATGGATTTTTTTGAAGAATTACTGACATTTTCTGGATAGGTCTGTTTTACAGTCTGCACTTAATGAGTTGGATCTATCAAAGAATGTGAAGAGTTGTAATCGCTGTCTATGAGTTTGAGGAAAGTTCTAGTATGATGTCTGTTGAAAATAATGCGCCTATTCCACACCATATTGCTCATGATGTTTGTGGTAGAGATTTGAAGTACCTTCATCCATGATGTAATGGAAAAAGGGGAAAAAAGGTGCAAGGCCTCTTTTATCTAAATATCTGCAAGCATATATATTTAATTTTTTTACTGCAATATCTTTAGTTTCAAACGTACCTTGTATCCAAGAACCAGTTTCCATGGTGATGAATGGCCATGTCACTTTGGTATATGTGTGGTATTTTACACTGTATAAGCTTTTATTTTCGTGATGGTTTAATCTTCGCGAATCACTGTTGGACCTCGAATTTAACATCACGTGAAAATGTGTCCATGGGCTGGCATAATAGTGCACTTATGATAGCTTCGATGTCAATTCGCGAAAACAACACCTCGCAAAAATGCCTTTGACCGCCTCATTTGCAAAAATATATGTACCCAAAATAACAGCTTATACAGTAGTTTCCATGCCTGTAGAGCAGATTTATTAATGTATCTGTCTTATCTATCCCCAGGTCGTTGCCCCTGTGAGGGAGACGTGTGCCCAGGCACTGGGTGTGGTTCTCCATCACATGCGGCGGGATGCGGTCCAGGGGGTGAGGACTGTTCTCCTCCAGCTGCTGGCCCAGAACCAGTGGGAGGTCAGGCACGGGGGTCTGCTAGGTCTCAAGTACCTTCTGGCAGTTAGAAAGGTCAGTTGACTGCAGGAGGTACGACCTCTTGCCCTTCCATGAGAATTAGGCGAAGTATTTAAATGGTTAACTGGTTTAAGTGAAATGATTAGAGTGCCATAGATAAGCCCCTCCTCTGAATTCTCGCTTCTGTAAATTGTGTGAGGGGCAGTCCTGTTTGCTATAGCATATATTTTGATACCTTTTCTTACTTGAGGAAATGCTCTAGTGAAAGGTCATGTTGAGTAATTCTAATCAGAGTGCTGTAGCTGGTCTTTTAGGCAAATCGACCATAAACCAGTCTGTACAATGCATGTTGAGTGTTATGTAACATAGTGATCAGATAATTTATAGTGTTTATTGTTTGAAAATGTACTATAGGCACATGTGCATGACAGAACTGTCATGTATAATTGAATTGAATTGAATTGAATTGAATTGAATTGAATTGAATTGAATTGAATTGAATTGAATTGAATTGAATTGAATTGAATTGAATAACCATATGGTTTAAAGAAAAGTCTTTGTTACCCTTCAGATCAACTTTGTATGCTTCTGCATCAATGATGCCAGGAATATCATATACATTTTGATGGAAATGTGATGATAGTTTTGATAGACTAAAAGCTCCTGGGTGACCAGAAATAGTGTTTTAGGTATGAATTTCTTCTGCATAAAAGTCATTCTGTAACGAAAGAGATAAAGGCATATTGAGAAGGCTGATAAAATATGTGATGGCTTGGGGATGATGAGGTCACAGCTCTTTGATTGATTTGGCAGGAAATGACGGAGGAGCTTCTCCCAGCTGTGCTGCCCTCTATCATTCAGGGCCTGCAGGATGTGGATGATGATGTGCGTGCGGTATCAGCTGCCTCCCTACTCCCGGTCGCCCATGTCCTGATCAAACTCTACCCTAAAGAGGTATGACATGTGCAAGTTGCATTGATATATTCCATACTGTACTTCTTTTTGAAGGTCAAAGCTATTATCCTTAACACCTTTCAACAGCATTCAGTGGTGTAGAGTCTGCATTTCATGGCACTGTATTGTGTTGAGATTTTAGGAAATGAAATGTTGATCGAGTGTACCCATAGGCACTGTATGTATGGTAACTGAACTTTGTAGTTCTGTAGTGTGTAAATCATCATTACGCTGAGGTACTATCTATTTGTAGTGTAAAGTGTCTACACTGCGAGGTATTGTGTACTGTTAGTGTTTTAAATGTTCTGTGAATTGTATGGTGTTAATGCCAGCACCCAGGGCCTGTGTAGTTTTCTGTACATTTTATGAATTGCTTAAAGGGGATGGCTAGTAACTGATCAGTGGGAATCAGTGGGAATGCTGGAGGATGATTGTTCCAATCCTTGTGGGATTCATTTAAGAGTACACTATATATCTATTCTTGTGTGAAAATTATTTGCTTCAGAATGGTCTCATATTCAAGTAATGTGCAGTTTAATGTTTCCAGGTACCGTAAAGTTCCGTGTATAAGACGCACCCGTGTATAAGACGCACCCCTACTTTCGGACCTAAAATTTAAAAAAAAAAAAAAACACGAAAATTTCCATGCAAATATTGCGTGTGTCATACATATTATTTCAGCTCAAAATTTCCCTAGAATGCAGCATGTATTTGCTCTATTTTTCGTTTCCTTTTATATTTTCTTTTAACGGTATTCATCGGACATCGGCAAAATATGGAAGTCGCAAAATGCGAGACTTGTCTCGGTACTCACTTGCTATTGTTTTACCTTTCAATCGTGGTACATGTGTCATGCATATATCGTACTCATGAGTGTACAGTACGATCTTTGCTGTCATGATAGCAGAGGGTCTCGCATATTGACGCATGTCAGACTGGAAGGTTCATTACGGAAAATAAGAAAAACATCAACAAGTGTAGCAGAGGGATCATACGGCAAGACGTACGGTGCGTACGGTAGTACACCCATGCACTACCAGTAACGTGTGTCTCTTGTACCATGCTTGTATGCACAGTGCTAGCCTTTTGCAAAAGGCAGCTCGCTATAATTTCAGCACACGCACACAGAGAGCAATGGACTTGCACACACAGCGCGCAACGGGCAAGCGCGCTTCGATCCGATCGCTGTGTGCACGCGAGTCCATTGCAAAAGCCTCTCTGTGCAGCTGCTGCCTTTGCCAAAGGCTTGCTAGCTAGCTACAGTAGTGTAGCTATGCTATCCTAGCTGGCCTCGTGAAATGAAGAGCAAACGAACGACATGGATATGCATGCATGCTTCACACATCGTTCATATTTGCGGTGACATAGTGTCGATCCTATGGCCATATTGATACTAGTACATTGATAAGTTTTACGGTATCGATAATTTAGTAATGATACCTGTACATCGTGTATTCCAGCTACTAGGTTGGCTGTTGGTAGCTTGGTAGACTGACATCGGTAGCATACAGCAGTGCTGTTACAGCTGTTGTCTATGGCCAGATTGATACATCGTTACTGCACAAGGCCGATGTAAGTTTGTCTCGTATTTACAGCTTTTGTATGTGTCCAGATTGAAAGATCGCTAATTTATCCGTAAGTTTTAGTGATTGCTTACCTTCCAAACGTCGATGGGCATACATGGCCCCAAGTTGGCCTTATAAAATTGGGTGTACATGACGGATTTTTTTCCGTGATTCGACTGTACCCGTGTATACGACGCACCCCCGATTTTCAACGTTTTCCGACGAAAAAATAGTGCGTCTTATACACGGAACTTTACGGGTAAGTGTCCCTGGTCAGTGACGGGGCATTAATCTGCACATTACTTGAATATGAGACCGTTCTGAAGCAAATAATTTTCACACAACAGTAGATATATAATGTACTCTTAAATAAATCCCACAAGGATTGGAACAATCATCCCTCAGCATTCCCACTGATTCCCACTGATCGGTTACTAGCCATCCCCTTTAAATTGCCTGAGCTCTGAGGCTATTAAAATACTTGGTATCTTGGGAGAAAATTTTCAAATAAGGCTGTGCAGCAATGTGGAAGGATGGAAAATACAAAGGTCGATTACATACAAGAACATGCCTTTGTTGTCCCCGCCGAACGAGTTCGAGCAGGGGACTATGAAACGGGCTCCGTACGTGTGTGTGTCTGTGCGTCCGTCCGTGCGTCCGTGCGTGCGTGCGTCCGTCCGTCCGTCCGTGTGTGCGTCCGTGTGTGATCAAAATGTTCAATTTGCTACTTCTCTGTCATTTATGAGCCAATTTTGATTCTGTTTGCTTTATATGATAGCACTACATGGGAGCTTTAAAACTTCTACACAGAATTTCAGTTGTGACCTTTGACCTTGACCTTTGACCTATATTGTACATTTTGCTACAAAATGCTACTCCTTCGCCATTTCTAACCCGATTTTGATTCCGTTTGCTTTATGTGATGGCACTAGGTGAGGGCTTCAAAACTTCTACACAGAATTTTGACCTTTGACTTCTTTGACCTTTGACCTTGATTTTTTACCTATATTGTACATTTTGCTACAAAATGCTACTCCTTCGCCATTTCTAACCCGATTTCGATTCCATTTGCTTTATATGATGGCACTAGTTGAGGGCTTCAAAACTTCTACATAGAATTTTGACCTTTGACTTCTTTGACCTTTGACCTTGATTTTTGACCTATATTGTGCATTTTGCTACAAAATGCTACTCCTTCGCCATTTCTAACCCGATTTCGATTCCGTTTGCTTTATGTGATAGCACTAGGTGAGGGCTTCAAAACTTCTACATAGAATTTTGACCTTTGACTTCTTTGACCTTTGACCTTGATTTTTGACCTATATTGTACATTGGCTACAAAATGCTACTCCTTCGCCATTTCTAACCCAATTTCGATTCCATTTGCTTTATGTGATGGCACTAGGTGAGGGCTTCAAAACTTCTACACAGAATTTTGACCTTTGACTTCTTTGACCTTTGACCTTGATTTTTTACCTATATTGCACATTTTGTTACAAAATGCTACTTCCGGCGGGGACATATATTACGCACCGCGTAATTTCTACTTTTCCTTGTTATCATGGCAACAGGTGATGCTCATCCTGCACACCCTGTGGGAGACACTGGTAGAGCTGGATGACCTGACGGCCTCCACTAACAGCATCATGACCCTGCTAGCCACCCTCCTCTCTCACCCCTCGGCATGCCTCCAGTCCAGTGCCAGCCAGCCCCTGGCCACTCTGGTCCAGCGGCTGTGGCCATTCATGCGGCACAACATCTGGTCCGTCCGGCGGGCCGTGCTGGACACACTACTCACGCTCCTGTGCACAGACAATCCGCAGGTATTACTTTCCTATTAAACAACCTTCTGTTGCTCTATCTCTTCCTTTCTTAATTTCAGTTCTATTTTACAGGGGTAGTCTATAAGAGGTGGGTACCAAAGGCTCAAATCAATTTTTCAAACTGTAGAACTTTGTGTCGGAACATGTATCTTCAAACTTACCTAGAAAGCCAAATGCATTACATGTATGTATAATTTTTTTCCCATTTTTTCTACTTATTTATTTTGATGGTGATCATCTTAAACTACTTGTGTGTCATATTAATGCATGAGAAATGTAAGTCTGTAGAACACCTACAAATATCCTTATTGAGCATTTTACAGATGTCACCAATTATAAGTGCTATTATTAGTAGCATCATAATTTCTATTGCTATTCCATATAGTATAAATGTCATTATATTATCATCATTTTTCAATTTGCAGTTGTTGTTGATATTATCACTTATCATTATATTTTTTGTTGGCAGTGTTAATCTGCCATAGAATGACTATGTTTCTCTTCCTATGTGTGAATCTGCATAGATGCCTGTGGCTGCATGGCTACCTCCCATTCTTACTGACATGATGCGACACATCTACCAGCGCTGCATCCTTGAAACCAATGCAGAGATCCTCGAGCTGGTGCAGAAGGTAAATTCAGAAAACTTGGCATTACAAATGTCAATAGATATGCCAGTGCATGTCCAGAATTCAGTTTAGAAGTGTAATCTTAATACCTTTGACCGCTGCCCATCGACATCAATTCCAAGTTAAATGAATTAATTGCTGTCATAGATATTTCATCCTATGAGGTTGAACTGAATTTCATCAAGTATACTCTGGAGTAATGTAAATGGAGCAATGTAACTGCTAGGTTGATTTCTACATTTGACCCCCTTAACCCTGACCCTGGATTTCTCATGGCCTAAACTCACCTCAGAAAAATTGCTTTGACATCGTTTACAAGTAGTCTGCTTCTGATAGGTTTCAACAAATATTGATGACATTTGATTACTGCATGCTACTGTGATGTCAGACTGGTAGGGAACTTTCATACTGAACTTGTAGCCCAATATTCTGAATCAGATGAAATGAGTCATTGTGCATTTGGGTGAAGATTGCAAGCAGTATGCCTGTGATATATCTAATGAAGTTGCCATGTGATTGTATTTGGTAGGTCTGGGATGCCCTGCTGCAGAAGGTGCCCTCTGATGTGGTCGTCCAAGCGTCCTTCCCGTGGGTCAGTGCCTGGCTGTGTCTTGCCATGCAGCCAGCCAGAGTGCCCATTGACCCTCAGATGCTGATCGAAGCCAAACACAAACCCAAGGTACAGTCTGTTCCCACACATACCTACACAGGCACATCAAAGCTGTAAGCAGTAAAGGGTAACAATACGATATGCTTTATGATGTACACTATTATAAAGTTGTTGCAGTAACTGCTAAATATTACCTCCGCCGAGGAAGGACGTTATGTTTTCTACGGCGTTTGTTTGATTGTTTGTCTGTGTGCAAAGAACTCAAAAAGTTGTGAACGGATTTGGATGATGATTGTAGGAAAAGTTGATAATGACACAAGGAACAGATGATTAAACTTTGGTAGTGATCAGGAAATTTTTTAATGACTTTTAAAAGGTTTTTTAATATTTTGGCAGATAAGGTCAATGAACGTGGGAGTTCAAGCTGTGCGTATTTGAGGTTTGCATATGCGCACTAAAATGCATGCTCTGCTTGGGCCAGGCGCCGCGTAGCTGGAAGCCGATAACGTAAACAAGGCTTCTATATTGGGAAATTGGGCGATTCTCAGCTTGTGTGTATGGGTGGAAATGAGCTGCATGGTGGAGGTCTGCACTCTCAAGAGTGCCTTTCTAGTTGTACACTGCAATAAGTGTGAGCCTCTGTGTGAAATCCTCCCTGTGATGTAGGATGTGACTCAGACACCCGGCAAGTCATCCTGGAAGAGTCAGCAGACCATCCGAGAGGACGACGTGGAGTACATCGGAGGAGACGTCACCATGGCGGGACCCCAGCAGGACCAGGAGGAAGCTGTGTTGGTTGCCAGGGCAACCGCAGCCAGGTACATCATGATGATGACTTGACCCATACACAAAGTCCACCTTCCAGACATTTTTTTTTGCTCAAAATGTCTTGGTAAAGGAGGCTTTCAGAGACCAGAAATAACATGTGTATGTGTGTTGTTGTTTTTTCCGAACATAATTTGTCCTCATTAATGTCTGTGTGTTAAGCAAGTACATGTGCATCCGTTTAGTCAAGTCTCTCTGGCTTACTGTGCAAAAGATGGCTATTTAAAGGTTTAGGAGGCTTTGTGACAGATAGTAGCTCTCACTTGTGAGTTACTGTATACGCCAAATATTTCCCGAGTCAGGTGCTATTCGCAAAATTAAAGACACACGAAAATATTGACTCTGATTCCGATGTGAATATGACGTACGCGTGTACATCTCTTTATTCAGTACAGGACTCTACGATCGCGAATTTAACCACTCTCAAAATCGTCGGGAATTCCCAATTCGCGAAAATTTAGACTCGCGAAATATATGGCGTATACAGTATCACTTCCCCACCTTCCCACTGTGGTAATGTCTTAGTGTTATGTGGAGGTTTAATGGGTTGAAATTTCACAACGAGACTTCTAATGCTGACTTTTGCCATTGAATACCGTCCCCTGCCCGGCAGAAGGGACCCTAAGGCTTGTGGGCTCTAAAATTACAAAAAGAATTAAGATCGCATCGTATGAAAGAGCTTTCAGAATTCTGTCAAATCATGTCATGAACAAAAATTCGATTTGGGGTGAAATTTCATGGTAGGGCCCTTCTACTGGGCAGGTGACTATACACAAGTTAGTATGCATTTGGAAGGGGACACAGAAAAAGGGACCATGTTACAACTTTGCCATGGAGTTAAAAATGCAATTGGCTTAAATAACAAAATGAACACATCAACCCTGTTCCAGCAGTAAAAGAGAATCGAGAACAAGATAGCACAGTTGGTGGTGAAGTATAATTCTGCATCAGAAATGTTAATCTATTAAGGATGGGCTGATTTTGCTATAATACACATTTCCCACATACACCTGTCCTGTTATACTCGGGACTTGTCTTCAACGGGTTAAGATTTTCTTGTCTGAATTCACAGCCTGCTGGGAAGACTAGCCCCCCACCTGACTGCCTGCCTGGCCCCCACAGAGGAAGGGGGTATGAATCCCTTCAGCCAGCTACTGCACTTCCACCTCAACACCAAGAACTCAGTCCAGAGGATGGTAGCTGCCCTGGTGGTGGAGGAGTGGGCCAAGGCTGGGCAGGTGAGGTGCTTTGAGGTTTCAGCTAGTGTGGTCTGAACAATGGCAGTAAGTGTATGGCTGATTGTGATGTGATGACCACGTTAAGAGTAATAATAATGATTTCTTGGTGGTTTGACAGTGATGATGATGATGGTGATAGTGATGGTGGTGGTGGTGATGGTGATGGTGATGGTGATGGTGATGGTGATGGTGATGGTGATGGTGATGGTGATGGTGATGGTGATGGCAATGATGGTGGCAATGATGGTGATGGTGGTGGTGATGGCTATGGCGATGCTGCTGCTGCTGATGATGATGATGATAATGATGGTAATGTTGATGATGACGATGATGATTGCTTATTGGGATCTCCCTGATTTGGATGTGGAAACGTGGGCAGCCTTGTGATGAAGACTGAGCTACCACGTCTCCATGATTCTGCAGCAGACTCCCTGAAGAATTCAGTATCTCTTTTATGCCCTGACAAGATATTATAAGTCTCCCAGTTGCATGTACCACACAGATATCTCTTTGAGTGCTCTGTGGAACCTCCCCGATTTTAACATTTATGATGATGATGATGATAATGATGTTAATGATGATGTTGATGGTAATGGTGATAATGATGATGATGATGATGAGAATGATGACGATGGCGATGGCGACGATGATGACGATGACGGCGATGGCGATGTCGACGATGCTGCTGCTGCTGATGATGATGATGATGATAATGATGATGATGATGTTGGTGATAGTAATGATGATGATGATGATAATTGCCCTTTGGGACCTCCTGATTTTGATGTTAAAATATGGGCAGCCATGTGATGAAGACCGAGTTGCCAAGTCTCCATGATTCTGCAGCAGACTCCCTGAAGACTTCAGTATCTCTTTTATGCCGTGACAAGATATGATAAAAGTCTCCTTAATGCAGGAATTGAATTTGCTTCTTAACCTGTTGAGGACGGACTGATTTTGCTACAACACGCATTTCCCATAGACACTCGCCTGAGTAGACTTGGGACTCATCCTCAATGGGTTAAATTGCATGTATCACACAGATATCTCTCCGAGTGCTCTGTGGAACCTTCCCTATTTTGACATTTATAATGATGATGATGGTGATGGTGATGATAATGATGATGATGATGATGATGACGGTGATGATGATGGTGATGAAATGCTGTTGATGGTCATGATGCTGATGATGATTGTAATAATGATGATATTGATGATGTTGATGATGGTGGTGATGATAATGATTTTGATGATGATGGTGATGATGCTAATAACGTTTGATGGTTGAGAAGCATTGACAGCCGACAGTCGAGGTGGTATAGGCTTATGCAATTATCCTACTTCACATTGGCTTAAAAGAGGAAAATTTATCAAGACAGGGCCTATATAAACTAAATACAAGTGTTTGTGTTCTATCCCTTGCCAGGAGTGCAAATGTCCCGATGCCCTGAGATCAGCGCTGGTCGAGACCCTGACCAGCACTCCATACTATGATGAGGTGACCAACACATTCATGAAACTACAGTTTGAGTGCAAGGTAAATCCTCCTGCAATACAACATGGCTGCTGCCTATACTTATGCGTTACAAAAGTACATGTGATGTCTCTGAAATAAGACAGCATTTTGAGAGAAACTCTATTATCCAAGTATGAACTAAAAGGCCCATCAGATAGTGTATGTGAAACTCAGTAGGCTTTGTAAAATGTGAATGAAGCTTTTTGAGTAGAATCAAGGGCTTACAGGATTTCTGACGAACCAGATTTACTGATTCATATGTACATTTGTGAGAGGGCCACATTGAAGGTAGATGATGAATACTTCTGCCACGTTTTACACTCGGTTGGGGGGGGGGGGGGTACAATATATGACTGAATTGTGCCAAATAATGGTGCAAGTATTGAGATATTTACAGAACGAGGCAAAGATTTGCTTGTATAGTGCACTACGTGCATGACCAAAGAATCAGTACAGGTTTTCTTGTGATGTGTTGGATCGGATAATTTGTGTGTCACTGAGACATGTATATACTCCTGTTGAATGTCTAATCGTGACAAAACCAAGGAATATGTCTTTATGTGGAACAGACACCCGTCCTTTTGCAAGGCAAAGTGGTTATGGCAACAGGTAGATCTGCCCCCGGCCAGTCGGATCCCAGAAATTCTTGAGCCATAATGAGATACTCTGCCACAATTCAGTCATAGTAATGTCTTCAGAATAAGTTGTGTGAAAAATGATGGAACTACAAGAAAATGAGTAACAAGTCTGCCAAATATTCAAGTGGTGAATGTTGCATCTCTTCATCTTTGGCTGAGTAGTATGACTTCACTCTTAATCATACCTGTTTTTAGAGAGTGTGTAGTGAACTGTTGACTGAAATGTACCACAACTCTATTACCGCTCTGATGTGATGTGATTAATTTTTTGATTTTCTAGAATTTAGTCACGATTTGGAGGACAGTCCGACCAGACATTCCTGCCTCCAGCTTTCCAAGGTAAGGTTCCTGTTATTTTTGTTGTTGATTTGTTTTGGAGTAATTCCCTGTGAACAGATTTGAATGAAATGGGATCTGGGATAGATGTGATTCATATAGAATATCTTAGATTTATTGTCATTGGGAGATGTCTAGTGTTTGTACCTGAGCATACATATAGAATGTTTCATTTAAGTTTACAAAAGCTTTTGACAGTCTTGAAAACTTTCAAGCAGAGTATTTGTGTCCCTGAGATGTTACAGGTGTTTTATTTCTTAGGAATGTCCTTACAGTAGATGCACAGATTAATTAACATGCCGCCATATGCATGCATGGACACATAATACCCAAAGGTATTGATGGAATGAATTAGATTATAATACACGTGTATTATTGCTTGTACAGTCAATTGCATCATTTAATCAAAGCCTGTTCAAATAATGATGACGTATTGGGGTTAGAATTAATGCATATTTACCTTGCAATATTAGCTTACCCACAAATCGGTCACAAAGTGAGCAAAGTTTTTTTGTGTCTGATCTCCTCCTCTTCCCTATGATCCTAACCTCCTCCTCTGCCTCCTGTCACTGCCTCCTCCTCCTTACATCCTCTCCTCCTCCTCCTCCTCTCCTCCTCTCCTCATCCTCCTCCTCCTCCTCCTCCTCCTCCATCTCCTCCTCCTCCTCCATCTCCTTCTCCTCCTCCTCCTCCTCCTTTATCTCCTTCTCCTTCTCTTCCTCCTCCTCCTCCTCTCCTCCTCCTCCTCCTCCTCCTCCTCCTCCTCCTCCATCTCCTTCTCCTCCTCCTCCTCCTCCTTTATCTCCTTCTCCTTCTCCTCCTCCTCCTCCTCCTCCATCTCCTCCTCCTCCTCCTCCTCCTCCTCCATCTCCTCCTCTTCCCTATGATTCCAACCTCTTCTTCTGCCTCCTACCACTCCCTCCTCCACCTCCTTCTTCCATCCTTTCCTCCTCCTCCTTCTATTCCCTCTTATTTCCCTCCCTCCCCTTTCTCCTCCTCCTCCTCCTCCTTTCCTTCCTCCTTTTCTCCCCTTCAATTCTTACCTTTCCTCCCATTCCACCTTCTCCTCGGTCTCCATCCCATGCTCCTCACCAGTGCCTTCACGGTGGAGCAAGCCAAGACACTGCACGACTCCATTCAGCATCATCTGTCTCGGCCCGGCAGCCAGGGTGAGCCCTACCCGGAGCTCCAGAGCAAGGCTAGACTGGTTCAAGCGTCAATCGCCGAGATCAACACTCAGCAGCAGAAACTCAATATCAGGTATTGCCTTCAAGATACAGAAACTGTTACTTTAGAGGATTTAGGTACATTTATTTAGTTATAAACATGATAATTTAGGCATTTTACACATTTCAACCAAATGCAGTTGCAGTGAAAATTCAAAGAAAATACACGTATGTATACTAATTTTTGTCATAATAACAAGCAGAATGTAGACATTGAATTTTATGCATACAATTTTCATAAAAGTGATATCAAACAGATGGAATCAGTGGATATCATGAGGGTTTTAAAGAGAGAGATTCCACCCAAGATTATTTTAAGTCTGAGAGTGTAGGAAATGACAGTGAGAATGTTCTCTCTTTTCTTTTCGAGTTCATGAAAAAGTGTTAACTGAAATGCTGGTCATGGCACGATGTAAGCAAAGAAACAACAAAAACAAGCGAAATTGAACCAGACAAATAGAAAAATATCATCTGGAGGACCGAAATTAGTTAAAATTCTTAAACAAGAACAGCAATAAATGCCTGATCCTATTTTGTTAAGAAAGCAGGTGGTAGTGATGCAGATGAAATTTCTGCTGCTTCTATACAAAAGACCATTGTACGATTTAATTGTTTCATCATTCCTTTATTTAGTTTTCATTTTCTCTCTAACTGCAATTGTTTCTTTTTCATTCACCAGGACCCAGTCTTGTCTGACAGCGGCACTAGTCTTGCTCCAAGCCCTGCCAGACAAATTAAATCCTGTGATCAGACCACTGATGGAAGCGGTCAAGAAGGAGGAGAGTCCTTTCATGCAGGTCAGTGACCTTCATCCATCACTGACCACATGGGTCACTGACCACATGAGCCAATATTTTTTTTTTTTTTTTGCATCTAGTAGTTTTCATCAATCACAGGGATACAGACACTATTGCAAGTGGCAGTCCTGCTGAGTACAATCATGTAGTTTGATTGCTTTCCAACCAAATGAAAACTTGTATGCGAGGACAAACTTCCGTAACATTATGTTTAAGTGTGCATCCATACCTTATTCTTAATCGACTTGCCAGGTTCCACAAGATGCAGAAACTAAAATGAAATGAGCTGCTCTGTTTTACTCATGTAATTAAAGAAAAAGATAATGATTTGCTTGTGTTTAGTCACCGTTTGCCAAATGTATGCTATTTCACACATCCATGAGACTGAGGGTAGGATAGCATCAACTCACAATATCTATGGTATCTTTTGTTTGTGCATTGTTCTTCCCAACTGACTAGATTCTCGGGAGGCATTTGATGCTTTGCAAGTAAGGCCTTATACCTCTGACTGATCAGTAAATTTTCTTCTATTCCCCATCTCCATCCCTCTAGAGGAGAGCGGCAGTGAGTCTGGCCCGGCTGCTGGAGCTGTGCTCCTCCCGCCAGCCCTGCCCCAACCCCAAGATCATCAAGAACCTCTGCACCAGCCTCTGCTCCGACCCCTCCATCACCCCCTCCGTCTCCCAGCCGCTCAAGGTGACCTCGGCCGAGCCCAGCTCGAACACCCTGACAGTGCCGGGCGTCGCCCCGGGTGGATCCCGACCCTCATCACCGCTGACACTGGGAGGGGGAGAGGGGAATTCCCAGAGTGTGATACAGTGTGACAAGTTGCACGGTGTTTTGACATTGTCCAAACAACAACAGGTGTGTTTCATATAATGCTATTAATTTATTTATACGTTGAAAGATTTTCATGCATGTGCATTATTTAAAGCTTTTTTTTTAATGTTCACATGTCGAACATTACCTGCTGAAAATCTCCTCCAATAACAATACTAGCATTGTTTGTAAGGCGTTGAGAAAGTCCAGTGTTCTAAATGTTATTGCATAGATGTTTTTAGTATTTCTTACTGCCTCTATTTCTTCCTCTTGAAACATCAAAGAGGACAGCTGGCTTCTAAATGATTTTCTTTGAATGGCCAACTTCAAGTGTCCTTTCAATATTGATCAATTAAACAAAATCTCCAGAAATTTGTTTTATTACTAATATATTACTAATAAGAGTGGGTGAAGGTAATTCAAAATCTGCAATTTCGTTGGCCTAGTTCACAGACAGTAATGAAAATCCAGATGGATGAAGATGGAAACAAAGAGTGAAGAGAGCTGCGGGTGAAAAGTGTTGCGTTGAAACTGGATAGGGAGAGGAAATATATTAAATCCTCAAGAGAGTGTTTTACAGTGATATGAATTGAGTGAAGGCAGATGAAATGACCCTCCCCCCAAAAAAAACACCAACAACAAACAAACAAACAAACAAACTCCAGTTTAGTTCAGTACAGTGTTGAGTTTGACTCTGATTGATCATCCCATTATGTTGACAGCAAGCCGCACTCACTGCGGCCAGCAGGCGAGCAGCCTTCGTGAAGTCTCGGAGCCGTGACGGCAGCTTCTCCGACACTGGGATCAACCTGAATGACCTGCGTGACGGCGAGGGCGAGAGTGCCCGGCAGGTGAAAGTCCAGCAGCGGGGTGCGGAGATGGCACTGACCACTATTGCAGGTCACTTTGGTCCCCGGCTGGTGGATGCGGCGGGCAAGCTATGGGAGTCCATGACAGCACAAATCAAGACACAGATTCAGCCTGGAAACTTTGGTGAGAGAAATGTTTTTATTTTTAGGTTGCAGTGATGGAACAGTTCTAAAAATTCAAGGGAGCTTTTAAACATAAGTGTAAGTTGAATTACATAAGTGGGTGATATCTAGCTGTACAATTGTGTTGTTTCAAGAGTTTAAAATTTGGAGACATTTAAACCCGTTGCTGACTACGAACTGGTCTATTGGATTGACCATTCACAAGTAGCAGCTGTATTTGTGTACTAGAGAAGGCAAAGACCTTGCCTAACAGCTTTGGGAATGTAGGTCAGAATGGCATAATTTCTCTTGCCATTGGGGTCTTTAGGTTTTTAAATGCCAAGTTGGTGATTTATTAGTGCTATGTGTCAAACTTATATAGTGCTGTGCTTTCCGCACTGTATCTTTACAGTGACTTGGATGACATCGTAATTGTAAGTGAAAAATGTGCGTAATTGTTTCCGGATGGTTTGTTATGGTATTAATCTAACATTTCCTTCAGAATTTTAATGTCTGTCTAAAACTTGCCCAGGGAAGGGAGAAGAGTAAAGGACAAGGAGAAAAGAAGGGAAAAAAGATGGGAAGAAATGAAAGAAGGAAAGAGAAAATGTGAAAAGCAGCGATGATCTCATAGCTCGCAGTACATTATGACAGCTGTATGATGAAGTGGTGTCTCTAACTTATTTTGTAGAATATCATGACAGTATATATCATATTGGCCTGCTTGATGATTTGTTTCATTGATTGGTTGATGTGACTGTTCATCTGATTGACAGATCAGTCTCAGTTCCTTGACAAGGACCAGCAAGCCCAGGACCTGGTCACCACTTTGCAAGTCTTTGAGACATTAGCTCCAGTCATCCATTCCAGCCTACACCCAAAGGTCAGACATTCACATGTTCTAGGAAGTCACTGCACAAAGTCTGTTGTCCTATTTATTCACGATAGTGTCATTGGGGTTTACCGTACTCTCCCCAAGTTCCCTGCTTATTACATCTTTAACATAGCATGGCGAGGTAGCCATTTGTAAACCTTGATGATGTAGTATGTACCATACTAGAATCAAACCCAGGACCTTTTGTAGAAGACTCCAGAGTATTCGCAACTAAACCACAAAGCTCATACAGTAATTGCATTCAACTAGTAGTAAGAGTGTGTAGATGAAATACTTAGGTTTGAACTACTGAATAGACTACTTACTAAATTAGTGTTCAAAGTATGACTACACCAAGTGCACTTATGAGATTGTTGATGGTATATCGTTATGATACTGCATCACTCACAGCTAGAAGAGCTTCTCTCACCGCTGATCACAAGCTTGGAGCATCCCTACACCACCGTTCGACACATGGCTGCCCGCTGCCTGGGAACACTGGGCCAAGTCATTACCACGGCAACGCTGAACCGCATCCTGGTGGAGGTGGTCCCGATGCTTGGGGCCCAGGAGGACGAGGTCAAGAGAGAGGGGGCGGTGGAGGCTCTGGCCTGTATCCTTCGTGCAGCTTCCACTCAGTCTTAGATAGTCAGCATCAAATAGCTTTAGGACATTTCACAGTGAAGGGGCCGTAAGAGAATAGTGTTTCACTGATGAGTACAGAATTTAAATCTCCAAATCGAGGAATGACATGAAGGAATGAAACCAAAGGTGCATTGTTATTGTTGAGGGTGAGATTTCAGTCAGATTCACGATGCAATGTTTGTTTCCACTCCAGATACATATATGTGATTCTTGAGCTTCACACAATGTTCCAATCATTCATTTTTTCCCCCTTTATTACTTAAACTTTTTGTCGAGCTCATATTTGATGACTCAACCAGGTAATATCTTTCATTACCCACTGTGGATTGCAGATTAGTACTTAAATGGTTTGATTGATGTGCTGAACAGTTAATAGCACAAAGCTGGCCATTTCAAGCAGGATCAGAATAGCTCCTTAACCCCATGTCCACCCCACCAGGCATCATAGACCAGCTGTCCATGGACATCGTGCCCTACATCGTCCTCCTGGTTGTGCCTCTCCTCGGGAGGATGAGTGATCAGGTGGACAGCATTCGTCTGACGGCCACGCAGTGCTTCGCCACGCTCATCAGACTCATGCCGCTTGAGGTCAGTCTCGAGAATCTTTCAATGTCTGTCAATCAATTCATGTCAACCCTACAACCCTGACAACTCCAGTTGCCCATATTACCAAAGGCAACTTAAAGTTTCTGTCAAGCTAGGAAAGATATACAATGTATGGACACTTGCCTGTTTAAAATATTGGGACCCACCTCAAATTCCCAGTCAGGTCAAGTGGGATAATAATTCTTTGTTAGTATTAAATGCCTTCCAAGATATTGCCTAGGTACTTCTGGATGATTACATAAATTGCCTGCAATAAATTAATGACATACATTTACAGCTACATGTATAAAGGTACCAAATGTCTTCTTCAACTCTTCAGTATGTATAGTAAATCAAAAGCAGAACAGGTAATGTAGATGCCTGATCCTGATGATTCGTTACACTGATATTTGATTTCTAATTACATCATGTCTTATGAACTGAACAGCCTGCTGCTCACCCTTCACTCTATAACCCCTTGACCTCTGACCTACAGGCAGGCATCCCTGACCCTCCAGCCATGACTGCTGACCTCGTGGAGCAGAAGACGAGGGAGCGACACTTCCTTGAGCAGCTCCTCGATTCGTCCAAACTGGACAGCTACAAGGTGCCCGTCCCCATCAAGGCTGAACTCCGCAAATACCAGCAGGTTAGTCACTCTTTCTGACCCTCCTTGACCTCGAGGTCAAAGGTTGAGACGGTGACACCTTTTCCCCACAAAATCTGTCCCTTCTTAGCCATACCTTTAGCTGGAAATGTCCAATGGGAATATAATATAGTGGGAAGAAAAAAAAATATTTTCATGATTATTTGGGGGAAAAGATTGGGGTCAAGTGCAAACCGCAATAAATCATTAAAAAATGTGGATAGAAATGGGGTAGCTGTGAAAAAGCAAAATAGAAATTCATGTCAATTGAATGGTATCTGCCACTGATTCTGCATACACTGTAACAAATTACACATGTTATGAACACAAATGCTTCCAGGACTGCCCAGATAGTAAGGATTGTGTATATGTGCAGCCGGCCATTTTCGCAAATTCCCATTTCCTCTGTTCTTCTGTAAATTCATTATATTCATCGGTTGTTTGTGAAAATGTGCATCCAATCATACGTCAAGTAAGTACATGTACCTTCGTCTGCTTTTGTCTGTATGTGTGTTTATTTGCCTGCCTTTAGGCAATATTATACAGAAAGTTATGAACACATTTTGGTGAATATTTCAGGATTTTTTTAAAAATTTTTTGTTGTTGTTGTGGTAAGAGGAACTGGTGATTGGTGTTTGATGGTGCTCCTAATCATAATCCAGATCCACAATTTCTTTGAAGGATGTGTGCACAGGTCTCATGATACGAGTGACCCCATGACTTTGGTGGAGGTTTGAGCCCTCTGAATTATTTTTTAGTTTCATACCAATACAATATTGATGGAGTAGTAAGTATGCAAGCAAGTTATGTCTGTGCTGGTGTTCAATGAATGTACACTGTTACTTAACCTTTGCACCCTAGGATGGCGTCAACTGGCTGGCCTTCCTCAACAAATTCAAACTGCACGGCATCCTGTGTGACGACATGGGCCTTGGTAAGACTCTCCAGTCCATCTGCATCATGGCTGGGGACCATCACCTCCGGGAGACGGCATATCGCAAGACGCAGAGCGCTGACTGCTCGCCGCTACCCTCCATCGTGGTGTGTCCCCCCACACTGACGGGACACTGGGTGTACGAGGTGCAAAAGTTCTGCCCCAAGCAGTACCTCAACCCCCTGCACTACACCGGCCCACCTCTGGAGCGCACAAAGTAAATGGTTCTTTCATCTGTAGTCTAAGGGATTTTGTTTGTGTGTGTTGTTGTTGTTTGTTTTGTTTTTTGTAAGAATACTTGCATGGAGAGAGGAACTTTGCGACTGGCTTTCTGTCAACTGTGTGGATATTGCAATCAAAGCTGGTTAATTTTGTGTAGAACATATGCAAGCCTTGCTCTCCTTTTTTTTTTTAATGTTGTTTCTATATGTGTTGTAGTCTTGGCATGTTATCAGTCATTTGATTTCACTCCTCAGCATCCATCTGCATTGATGTATTGCCATTTGCAGGAAGAAAGACATAACAACAACAAGAACAAAGTCATCTGGTTGAATGTAAACTTTCTCTTATATTTACTTATGTTGTTTCCATTATCTAGGTTGAGGAGCAGAGTGAAGAAGCACAACCTTGTAATAGTTTCCTACGACATAGTCAGGAATGACATTGACTTCTTCAGGTAAGCTGATGTTAGATGTAGATTCACAATTTTTCAAGCATTCTACAAGAACCTTTTGAGACTAAACATCCAGAACCTACCAAGTCAGTGATGATTTTGTGATATTATTAGGACAGACTTTTGCATATTGATTCATCTTTGCCGTACTAAAATATATATTAAAGTAGATGTTGAGTTGAACCTTTTTTGTGTCTCAGTAATCAAACCCATTAGACAGTGATATTTACCTCTATATTGCAGATCTGATCTGACTTGACTTTGACTGGTGATATGACTAGATAATACAGAAATCATATGACAACTTTACTTTCCCAAGGCAATGCCAACAGAGGAGATGCTGTAGGTAGAGATATCTAAAAATTTGTGAACAAAAAAAGCACCAGATTGAGTGACTTCTATGAATAATTCTATCCAGGTATTGGACATGATATGAAGATAAAATTTACCCACATGGGTGAAAAACTGAAAAGATCAAATTATATGTTGAGAATAACAACATGACTATTCAAGTGAAAGGAACAAAGCTGACATATGTATTACATGTCAGAAGAGATATCCCTGCATGGGAAAAGCAGGAACAGAGAGAATAATTGTCCTGGCTTTACAACCAGTCCCTTTGGCGTGAGTCTTGTTGTATCTTTTCCTTGTCACTTTTAAATTCTTTTCTACTTTGAAACACCATAGGACGATAGATTGGAATTACTGCATTCTGGATGAGGGCCACATCATCAAGAACGGCAGGACGAAGCTAGCCAGGGCCATTAAACAGCTCAGTGCTTGCCACAGACTCATCCTCTCTGGAACACCCATACAGGTAAACTTGACCAAGCGCTAACCACAGTATTTTGTATTCAGATGAACAATTACCCAAACTGATTTATGGATTGGTAAAGATGGATGCAATGAATTGCCATCCCAACACCAGCATACTCGTCATGATTAACTTAACTGTCATTGTCAAAGTTATAGTGATTAACAATATTACCATTATTGTTAAGTTTTTCTCTTACTTTTCCTTCTTTACCTCCTCCTTTTTCTCGTCTTCCTTCTCCTTTTCCTTCTCTGCTCCTTCTTTCCCTCTTCTACCTCCTCTCCGTCTTCTTCCTCCTCCTTCGTCATCTTCTCCTTATCCCCTTCTCCTCTTCCTCCTCTTTCTTCTCCTTCCCCTCCTTCTGTCTCTTCTTCATCTTCTTCTCCTCCTTCCCCTTCTCCTTCTCTTCCTTTTCTTCTTTTTCTTTGTCATCATCATCACCATAAATATCATCATCATTATTACCACTATGATCATTTATTTAATTTGCTTTTGACCAACATAATCACAATCCTCATAATCCAGATCCTTACAGGTTAAGGTGACTGGTTCTTGATTGTTACACCATGTTCAGCTTTTGACAGCTTGTACAGACAAAAAGAAAAATAAAGTCAATGAAGGTGTCGATCAGACATGAGATGAAGCCATCTTAACCAGACTCTCTTCAAACCTCTCTTCTTCTTGTGTTGCATCAGAACAACGTACTGGAGCTGTGGTCCTTGTTTGACTTCCTGATGCCAGGCCTACTGGGCACAGAGAAGCAGTTCACAGCCAGGTTTGCCAAGCCCATCCTCCAGAGCAGGGATGCCAAGAGCTCCTCCAAGGAGCAAGAGGCAGGTGAGGATGCTGATGTGATCTTTATCGGCACCATCAGGGTCAGGGGAGTTTTTTAACTCTTTATGTGCCACGTTCGTACTTACGACTCAGTTGACAGCGTGCTAACTCTGCATATTCTGCTCAAATGCACAAACCCGCCCAAACCGATTGATAAATCGCCAAATGCTGCAGTTCAATGAAGGCGTTTCTCGCGCTTTCGTTCCTTTCAGATAAAGCTTGCATTTTATGTTGTGATTGACTGACAAGAATGTTCTGTACTGGATTTGCATGTAAAGCCTAAGTTTTTGTCACTACTTTACTTGCAAAAGTCATGTCTTTAGAATAATTTAGCTACTAGTCATTTGAAAGAAAACAAACCATAGATTTGTCATACAATTTACATGAAAGCAAAGCTTGGCATTTTCTCTGCAATTTTACTCACTATTTGTCCAGCTTAACAGAAATATAGGGAAGTAACATACATCGGAGATTTGAAAAACAGAATGTTTTCTCAAAGCATGACAATGTTGGTGTCTCAGAATAATGTGGCACACAGGAGGTTTCCACCATGGCACATAAAGAGTTAAATCACTGCAGGGCAGTCAGTGCATGGCTGTGCAGGGTGGTGACACAACATCTGCTCCTGCGACAATTGCTCCTGTCTTATTTTCTCCAAGGACTTAGGGTTAGGGTTGTGATAAAGCTTTAGGTTTAGTTTGATGTGAGGAGTAGGAATAGGGTTAGGGTTATGTTTGTGGGTAGAATTTATGTTTGGCTTAGTGTGCACATATTGCACAGGAGCAATTATCACAGGAGCAAATGTCATGGGAGGTATTTTCTGACTACCGGCTCATCTATTCAAAGAATATAGAAAAGGAGGAAAACAAAAACAAAATAAGTTACACCCACCAGCAGAATTATGTCACTTGCCTGTAAAATGATATTTCTGGCTAATAAAGACTTGTTGCATCCCAGTGAAAGATGCATTATTTACAGTAAGTCCCAAGCCGCAGTCATACTAGCAAAAGATCACAAAGTTTAAGTTGCAAAGTGTTTGCAATCTTTGGTCATCCGTCCACACTGGCAGCCAAACTTCTCAATCTTTAAGTTCGCAAGTTAGGGTCACTGGTGCATGTGCACAACAAAGAAGAAAGAGCACACCATGTGATGGCTAATGATCTTGACATAACAGTGCACACATGTGCATTCCAATGAGGTATCGATCGATGCGCAGACAGGTGGTTGACTAGTCACGTGAAAAATTTTGTGAAGTTTCAGTTGCTAACTTTCACACTGCCCAAAGATTAAGAAGATTGGCAAGGTGAGGGAAATTTCCCTAGTTTGAGTGGAAGTTTCGTGAGAAGTTTCGTGAGAAGTTTCGTTAGAAGTTTGCGGTCACACTGGCCAAACTTCAAGATCTTAAAGATAGCAATCTTGAACTTTGCAATCTTTTCCCAGTGTGACCATGGCTACAGACACATTCAGATTTATACCTTGTTTATGTGTGTATATGTTATTTCTTTCTCTAACTGGCTCTTGGTTCATATTTCTGCAGGAGCCCTAGCCATGGAGGCACTCCACCGTCAGGTCCTGCCTTTCCTCCTCAGGAGACTCAAGGAAGACGTCCTGGACGACCTGCCACCCAAGATCATCCAGGACTACTACTGTGAGCTCAGCCCCCTACAGGTAGGCCATGTCTCTTTACAGACACATACTTTTGTGTGTGTGTGTGTGTGTGTGTGTGTACTTTTTAATCAATTTTCCTTTGATTATATCAAAATCATATTCACAAAGAAACAAATACACACAGAAAAGTGGCTGAAGTATTTTATATTCACAAATTTTGTTCCATGACATCAAAGTCATATTCACAAAGAAACAAATACACACACAAAAATGGCAGCTAGTATTCTTTACTAAAATTTCATTCCATAAGAAAATCAAATTTACAAAGAAACAAATGTATACACGCACATACACAAAGAGAAATGTTAGCTAGTATTCCACACATGCAAGAGCTCACCGATGACATGATTTAAGAATACCCCAGTGATTGATTTTCATGATACTCAGCTCAGGTGATGCTCAACAAACTTTATCAAAATGTTAGTAGAGGGCCACATAGTTTTGGCCAAATACAATGTCATGTGAGAAGGCAGAGGCAACCGAGTCGACTGTGTGCTAAAGGTCACATTGCACAAGTTGTAAAAATTAGATGGCAATAGAAAGTGGGTTAAGTAGAGTGTGACTAAATGTTTAGGCACATGTCCTTGGATTTTCACAAGGAACCCATAGCTTAATTGTTTAAGGATGTACCCAAATACATCAACATGATAAAAGAATCTGGAAATGTAAATATGAAAGCCTTCCTGATTTTGACATGCATGTAATGCACCAAGTTTTTCCCTGATGGCTTTCTTGCATCTCCTGAGATCATGATGGTGTGAATGGTGTCAGCTCTGCTTATCATTAACACCTGCTGGTGAGATGCTGATATTTAAAGACCATCCATTCTCTATCTCTCCTCCCATCAGGTACAACTCTATGAGGACTTTGCGAGGTCCCGGGCCAAGAAGGGGGTAGTGGATGCCATCTCTAAGGAAGATGAGGACAAGGGAGCTGTGAGGGAGAAAGCCAAGGCGCCGGCTGCAGCCACTGGACACATATTCCAGGTCAGCCATTTCATGGTGACCGTGGGTGGCCTATGGACAGTGTAGACTATTGCTGTCCTTTTTTGTTTGTTTGTTGGCCAGTACCGATGTCCAGCAATGAGGAGGGAGCGTGTAATCCTCCTAGTCCCCGTTTTATGAGAGTGGTCTTGTGTGAAACTGTCACATGGTTAGACCTAAGTAGGCATGTTGAAATTACTTTACAGCAAGGTATAGAAGGTAATGGAAGTTATTATACAATGTAGATGGCAAATTAAATGGCATAGCAAGTTGTTCTTGATAGTTTGATGAAATTCACCATGAATTTACAGGAGCTCCAAGTCTCCCTGATTTTGTTGGAGGTTCTCTGAAAGCTTGAATTCCCCCCCCCCCTTTTTTTTATGTCCCTTGGAAGAGATTATAAAAGCACTCTCTTGATTTGGGGAATCATATTTACATACCGAGATGCATGAAACACACAAGTGTCTCCCTGATTGCTCTTTTCAATCACCCTGATATCAATGTGAGAATGTTTGCAGCCCTGACCTCACAGCAATTTCATAATCATATCAGCATATAGTGTGATAACCCTGTTTTCAAGGCAACCCTTGAAGTCAGTGAAGAAACTTTTATTGCTGCATAATACCAAGTACCTACAGTTGATGGAGAAATGCTTCAAACCATATAGGTCATAGACTACTGAAAAATAACACTCGGTTATAAATAATTGCTGCAGTCGCAAGAAAAAATTGACTTAGATCACTTAATGCTAATGAAAAATTGGAGTTAAGCAAATTTTCTTTTACCAATTCAAAATTTTCAAAGTATTCAAGATTGTGCAGCCTCTTGTTGTTTTGATGACTCCACAATTCCAAATCAGCGCTTTGTATCCAGTGGAAAAGGTGCTCTATAAATGTCTACTATTATTAAATCAAAATGAGTAACTTTAGATCGTTGTGATGAAACATGAAAGTCCCCCCTTCCTTACCTCCCCTGCAGGCCCTACAGTACCTGCGTAAGGTGTGCAATCATCCACTGCTGGTCCTGAACAACAAACACCCACAGTATGACACCATCACAGAGCAGCTGAGGAAGCAGAACTCATCCCTACGTGACATCAACCATGCCCCCAAGCTGACGGCCCTCAAGTGAGTAACCATCTTCTCAAAGAGGGGGAGAGGAATGGAAGCTTGAAGATAAGGAGTGATATATATGTAAAGCTTTACGGGACCAAGTGTACAACTTTTGTTAGTGCAGGACTGCTGTCAATTGTTTGTAAGAGTCTTCAAATATAGGGTGAGCATTGAAATCTTAAATTTGTACCTTCGTAATATGGCAATGACAGAACATTGGAATAACCGTCTATTGCTGCTTCTTCTATTTTTAAACGAAAAGATGACAGATGAATGTTTCTTGAATTTAGGGGAGAGACTGAAATGGTCTGTTTTAGAGATTGTGAAGAGTTGTGTGATGTCGTTGAAACTGTCCCCGCTGAGTATTTCCATCCCTTTGAGTGGTTTCAGACTTCTCTCAGAATATGCTCTTTGAAGTTGAAAGGACTTTGTATCATTATCATCATTATTGTTTGTTGTCCAGGCAACTGCTCCTTGACTGCGGGATTGGGGTGGACAGTCTAGGGTCAAGCCCCGGGGGCGAGCTGACCCAGTCAGTGGTCGGTCAGCACAGGGTACTGCTCTTCTGCCAGCTGAAAGGGATGCTGGACATTGTGGAGAATGACCTTCTCAAGTGAGTATTACACCCTGGTTTAAGGCCCTTTCAGACTGACAAAAACAGCTTGTTTGCAAACATGTTTCTAGAAACATGTCTCATTCTAATAGTCCATTTACTCTTTTACTGCCAACCTAAATCAGGTTTCTCAAATCAAGTTTGGCCATTGATGGTGTGTAGGAGTTGTCAAGTTCAACCCGTTGAGGACAAACTGATTTTCCTATAACACATTTCTCATAGACACCTGCCTCAGTAGTCTCTGGACCTGTCTTTAATGGGTCTTTTTTTTTCATGATTCTTGCTTTTCAATTGAAGTCTGAATGGGTTTAGCTTCGTGGACAAGCTGCAGTCAGGAATTTATCTACAAGATTCAAGTATATCTGTAAGGAGACAGAGCTTAGTGTGGCTTGCATTCACTTTGTCATTCAACTGCACATTTTCTGGCTAAAGTGTGTGCTGCATGCATGTGTACTTGGTGCTGTGTGTCTGAATGATGGGATATGGAAGTTGTGACAAAGCTGCATTTGGAATATCAACTTCGGTTTGCAGTTGGCACAGAAGATACCTACTTCTGATTTAAGTGACTCACAAATCACTCATTCATTTAGAGATATGATTACTAAAAAAAGAACTTGGTGTTTTTATAATTGGAAAATGTAAGAACATGTTCACGAAGATGGCTGCTTATTGACCCGCCAAAAAGGATGAGATAAAATTATCCAAAACTTCATTCATCTCTGCAGCTTTCCACCTTGATAAAATGACTCGAACTGGTTAGAAAGTGACAAGTGCTCTATGTTATCAAACTTTAAATGATTAGATATCAATAATGCAAACCGTGATAAAACAATTATTGAATTTGTGATGTAAAGAATTACTGGTAAAATACGTTAGAGGATGTCCACATGGAATTAGGTTTCAGGTTGACCTTTAACCTTTGAGGCACATCTCACCCATAACTGATAGTTGCCCGTCTTCTGTCCTTTGACAGATCACAGATGCCCACTGTGACCTACCTGAGGCTGGACGGGAGTGTGCCGGCTGGTCAGAGGCACGACCTTGTCCACAGGTGAGCCATTATTCTCCCCTCTCTGCAAGAGATTTATAGAGTACTTAAGTGTGATATCATAGCCATTCTTCGCCTTTGAAACTGGTTCTAAGCAACCTCACATAGCCGTGATATCGATAAACGCAACGGTTGCTATCAATGCTCATACCTGGTTCCAGCCCACTGCCCACAGCTTTGTGCTGGAATATTTTGTTTGGAACTAGCACTAGCTATAACAAAAGCCTGTGACATCATCACTTTTATACTCTGTACCAGGGTCATCTACACAGACGGCATCATTTGTTTGATGGGATTATTCTTTTCTTGGGGGTTGTTCTTGTTTATTCTGTAAATAGTTTATCATTAAATCAGTGATATTTATTATCATTAATATTTGTTTTGGTCTAACATAGAATTCCTACCACTGGGTTGTCAGATTGTACTGATAAAAGGCAGTCTGTAAGCTTGCCCAAATCCCTCTGAAAGTCTTGTTGGTTTATAATTAAACCAAGTTTAATTTGACTGGCTCAGCTTTTACTAGTTGAAACAAGTATATAAATGTCAGGAAAGGGTTGTTTGTTTGTTTGTTTGTTTGTTTTTGTGTATGAATGGTGCTGTAAGATTTTCACCAGCAAATATGTGGAAATTACTTTGTTGATAGAGCTAATTAATCGATTTTTATGCCTCCGCCAACGAAGTTGCCGGAGGCATTATGTTTTCAGGTCGTCCGTCCGTCTGTCCATACGTACGTCCATACGTCCGTCCCGTTTTGTTTTTGTCGATATCTCAAGAACTGTGTGGTGGTTTTACATCAAACTTGGTATGAGGGTATATCCTGGGGGGATAATACTTTGTTTGGATTTTAGGGTCACGGGGTCAAAGGTCAAAGGTCACAGGTTATTTTGTGAAAAAACCCTTTTGGTACAGTATTTTACATACTATGAGACATGAACGTTTAACTTGGTGTGAGGGTAGAGTATGACAAGACAAATATTCACTGGTATTTTGGGGTCAAAGGTCAAAGGTTACAAAGGTCCTTATGATATAACAAAAATAAAATATTTTTATAATATTACAGATGTTAGACCTATGAAAGCCACTGATTAACATTGTGTTTGATCGATTTAAAAAATTCTAAAACTGAGCTGCCTGACCAGTCTAATTATGTTCAGATGGATGACACAAGAATGCAAAAATAATGAAAGTAACACATTAACTATGAAGATATCTATGATAATTGCATTTATTCTCGGTCCGAGAATAATTCTAGCACAGTAGTCTATGGAGGTGATTTCAAATTTTTACTTTTTTGAAGTAAAAATGATGAGTTTGAAGCAAAATATTTTCACAGCTCGTTTTTTACACCTTATCAGATATTCTGATAGCATTTAGGACCATGCAGCTCAGATTTTTTAAACTGAAAATATTAGGAGAATCATGCATTATGGCGGAGGCATATCAGTCGCCATAGCGACATTTCTAGTTAAGTATGATGAAGGAGGAAGTTGCTGTTAAGTTCATGTTTTGGAAAGTGATAGAGGAAAAGCAAAAAATGCATGTGGAAAATATTTGCTTAATGACTCATGGTTTACAAAGTCGAGATGACAGACAAGACGCTAGACGCTGACCTGTATTTGTGTGCTTTCTTGGAGCACTCGGCCAAAAATAACCCACAAGATGTGAATTGTACACCTGCTGCAAACATTACACCATGGTAACTCCATCATAGGGAAGTGTTTTGTGGCAATCCTCTGTTATTTTGTCTGTGTTATTGTTATTGTTGAAAACCTTTGCGCCATTTGAGCGAGACCTAACTCTATGGTAGTAGTGTAGCGATAATCAGACATAGCATTCAGAGTTGACTGTAATGATCAGTATTATACTACACCTTAAAGGACTGGAGCAATTTGATTCTCGATTGCCCGTCACGTGACATGCATTAAAAAGTACCACTGCATGCTGTGGCTGTCAGCCGTGCAATTTTGTTTGAGCAAAAATGGATATCGCATGGCTGACGTCGCCAATATCCGTAGACTTCCATGTTAAACTTGATCAACTCTTAGTTTTTATTCCAATGCATGGCTCTGATGTCACAATAAACGAACCTGTGTGGCGCGCATTCTGTCACTCATTTTACTGTGAACAATTTCAACCAATCGAATTTGTGCACAACTGACTGTTACTGTGCTACTTATTCCCTTTTCACGAAAAAAAAAAAAATGGTTGCTATTTCTGTGCTAACTTCAAGAATCTGTGTGGACCACATCTGTTGACGTCCGAGGTGTTGTATAAAACAAATAGTGTATGGTCTTTACTCGTGCAATGGAACACAATTTCGCACTCGGTGAAAGATGAGGTGCACTATTCAACTCAGCTTTGCCTCGTTGAATAGAGCACCTCTATCTTTCACCTTGTGCAAAATTTTGTACCATCGTACTTGAGACCATTCACTATTTGTATAAAATCAGAGAGAGGGAGTGGTAGGAGTTTCGTCAAATTGGGACAAAAGTTTTACAACATGGTCAAGTTGACTTTGAAGGCATTATTTACCGTTTGCAGATGAAACGGAACCACTGCTGTAGTGCTTCAAAATAGTTGAGTTCTAAAATGTGAGTTAAGGATAGAAATAACCAATGTAAAGAATTTAATCATTGTAATCAATGTTAAGTATTGTTAAATTTACAAAGTGTGAACAATAGTCGTAATAAAATTGTTTCTAGACTAAACCGTCAACAGTTATGGTTTAGTGAGAAAAATAGAGATATCTCCTTATATTTTAGGCTATATTGCAAAATTTTTAGATGGTAGGATGTTTTGTGATATAACTGACCTACACATTAGCATCAAATGTGATAACTCGAACATTTGTTAAATCACTGCTCCCATTGGTATCTATACCTTTAACTGTTTGTGTGCCACACTGTAGACCCCTTTGTGTGCCACAGTATTTTGACGCTGTTGAGTGCTTTTGGAAAACATTCTGCTTTCTAAGCCATTCATGTGTTTTCATAGGAGCATTTATGTGTAATAGAAATGCACAGCACAGCAAAGTTGTAGAAAAAAAAAATTACTAGCTTTGATCTGACATATCAGACCAGATTTAATAGTTGAAATATAAATTTGTTGTAGAGGTTCATTCCAAAACAGCTGTCCTGCATATGCAGAAACTTATTCTCCCTTCACCTTTGTGTCAAATTTGTTTTTTGAAGGAGCATTTTTTTTTTTCAGGGTGATCTTACCGCATCAAGTATATGAATTCTGTGGGTTTCTTGTGGCCTGAGTGATAAGCCATGTGGAAAAAAGAAAGATTCAGTTTTAATGTCATTGACACAGAGTTACTTTTTCCCTAATGAAAAAGGAGAAAAATTCATCTATCAAAGATTAGTTGGCTGTTGTTGTGTTCGTGTTAACGAGAAATTAGATAGATTTTAGAAATGCTTTCACTTTGAGCGAAAGTTTGATGTACATTATCCTTCCAATTTCGAGATGCTTGCCCAGATTTTACTTTCAATCTCCTTGAAAGGAGAAAGTGAAATTGTTTGGGGTTCGATAATGTCGGGGTATTTTCGAGTATCGTCACTCGCGATGTTTACTTGTCACGTCCGTTTGTCAATGTGGACACTTGCCAACTTTCCCTGTCAGCAGAAAGCCAGGCATAGATTGTGGTGCCAGTTATCTGTCAGCAAACACCCTATCCTGATATTTTTTTTGAGCAAGTGGCAGCAACACGTCACATTTAAAGGGACTGTTGGCTCCGCGATCGTGAAGTGTCATAGCAAAAATGGCAAAATTGTAAACCAGAAACAAACAAACAAATAAGTGACATGTTTTGTGCATTTGATTTTAATATGATCTTTAATCTAGCAGCAGTAATGACTTGACTTATTTATCCATGTGTAATTGTTTCATTGCTTACTTGATTTTTCTAGTATTTGGTCGAATTTGAATAAAGAATATGAAAAACAAAATAAGAGGTGCTGAGGCAAACTGTTAATGTTGACAAGATATTTCTTAAAAGTACTCAAGATCAAATATGGTACTGTATACGCTGTTATTAGTGCGTACAGGTATTTTCATGTATGAGAAGGTCACGGACATTTTTGTGAGATGCTGTTTTCGCAAATTGACACAGAGGCCTTCATAAGCGCACTATTACCTTGACAAATGGTGACATTTTCGCGTGTTGTTAAATTCACAGTCCAACTGTGATTCGCAAGATTTGCGGAAATCAAACCCTCGCAAAAATAACAACTTATACAGTAATAGGGGCCTTGAATTGCTTCAGCTACAACAGTGTCCAGTTTGATAGTGTTGGGCAGTGACTTTAATCTCAAGGGTAGCACACCAGTTGAAAACAACACCATGGTAATAATACCAGTGTCATATGTCAGTCATTGCTATGACTAGGATGTAGATAAAGTATCAGTGCGAAGCCACTCCGTGACTGTCTATATCCTTCCTCTTAAGAGCTTCGGAGGCCTAACTCTTCAAACGTTACTATGAACAACAACAAGAAAGCGACTTCATATAGTGCGATTAGGCTTGGGACAAGGTAGATAATTGCATATATCAGCTTTTCATTTCCATTACTGAGTAATTCATGTAAGGCTTTTGTCTGCTCTGAGAAGTGTTGACTATTTTAGTGTCACATGAGTGATCACAAACATTGGAAGTTTTGTTTTCTCTCAACCTTGTTCCAAGCCAAAACAGCAACATCAACAACAACAAGAATGATACGGGTTTGCATATGAGCCTCATTCTACACATTTGAATACTGTATACGCCATATATTTCGCGAGTCTAAATTTTCGTGCAGCGGGAATTCCCGATGATTTCGCGATCGTGGAGTCCTGTACTGACCGGAGAAGTGTACATGTGTACGTCACATTCACATCGGGATTAGAGTCGATACTTTCGCGTGTCTTTAATTTCGCGAATAGCACCTGACTCGCGTAATTCGCGAAAATAAAAACCTCGCGAAATATTCGGCATATACAGTACCCCCTATGGTTTTATAAATGCATTTCATACTACTCTCTGTGTATTGATTATAATGTTGTATGTTTGCTTCGCAAAGAGGAACTGCATTTCCATAATTGGAAGCATGTGGTCTCAGCACATGTGGTTGTTGTTGTTGTTATTTTAGTTTTAAAGGCGTGTATCATTCAGTTTATGAATATTTACGCCTGGTATCATGTGGTGTCGTGTGTTGTGTAGCCTTGTGACAGATTTCCTTTGTTTGTTTGTTGCTGTAGGTTTTTTTTGATGGTGTGTCATTTCATAGGTGTAGGAAACATGAAAAAGGACATAAACAGAACTTGAAGCGTCATCTTTAACAAACATACACCAGGTCATTTGATACCTGGGTGATTACCATGCTGTGCAGTTTTTCTGACTCTTTGAGACTGTGTGGAATAAGTTCACTTCAGTATTTGACAGGGAGGTCTTTTCACCTTTTTTTCTTGTTCATATGCAAGGGTAAAAAATAGAAGTTGAATTGCCAATTGTTGTCAATCAATGGCACATTGCAAGGCCATGAGCAGAGAAGTCTTCCTGACTATGCAGATCATCTTGAATTACAAAGTATTATTTGACTGAAACGTTTTTGCTACATATCCATATTGATTTGTCTGGGAGAAAAAAAGCTATAACAACAACCAGATTGAAACTGAATAGACAAGCAATCAATGTAATATTTTACAAAACCATGGGCAAGCAAGTTTATCTGACTGCATATTAACAAGAATCATTTGCTTTCCTGGATTTTACAGCAAAGATTTTGTATGATTTCTGTGTGAACAGGGGATAGAAACAAAATATTGTTTATGATATTTTGCGGGTTTTTGTTTTCGCAAATTTCACGTGTTGGGTGCTATTCATGAATTGTTAAACATGTGAAAATATCAACTCTGATCCTATGTGTAACATGAATTGGACGTGCCCACATACATTTCTTCATTTATTGCTGTACTCCGTGATTGTGAATTTAACTCGTGAAATTGTTGGGAAGTCCTGATTCTCAAAGAATTAGACTCGCTAAAATTATGACGTATGCAGTAGCATTTGAGCAAGCTCAGTTGTTTTTATATTCCATGTTTACAATCATGGATATTATCTTCACAGGTTCAACAATGACCCGTCCATTGACATCTTGCTCTTGACCACTCATGTGGGAGGACTCGGTCTCAACTTGACCGGTGCCGACACGGTCATCTTTGTGGAGCACGACTGGAATCCGACAAAGGATTTACAGGTGAGTTTTTATCAGATGTTTACAGAATATTCTTATCTTGTTTGTTTCAATTTTCAAGTATAAATTATATTTTCATAGATCTCAGTCATAGAAGAGAAATAAAAAAGTTTTGAAGCTGATGATGTGGGATTGCATCACACCGTATTCCTATCAGAACCATATATAGTAAATAATTATGTTATGAAAGGTTGTCTTTTTTGTAGGACAGATTTGGAATGGGTAAGATATGAAGGAGCAGTGATATTAGGTAAACAGGACTATATTTCAATAGAAAAGCTAACTTCTTGGCAAGTTTTAATGAGCCTTTGATACATGTTGAACATAATTATTCCTGCGACATATCGAAAGTGAAATGTAACATGACCTCAGAATCTGGTATCAACAGCAGAGCTGCCGAGTCTTCCTGATTCTGCAGGAGTCTCCCTGAAAATATCAAAATCTGTTCATGTCTGAATAAGAGAATATTAAAATCTCCCTGATTTGGGAAGTATTTTTGCCCATTGAAATGCATGTAACACACAGATATCTTCCTGATTGCTGTGTGGAATCTCCCTGATTTGAATGTGGGAATGCTGGCAGACCTGCAACAGGATGTGTTCACTAATCTCTCACATCACTGTAAGGATGTTTTCTAGAGGTGTGATGCCTGATAATGATGTGATGATGTTGCCATGGTAACATCTTTCACCCTTAACCATTCAATTGGGCGCAGGCCATGGACAGAGCTCACCGTATCGGTCAGAAGAAGGTGGTCAATGTCTATCGTCTTGTCACCAGAGGCACACTGGAAGAAAAAATCATGGGGTAAGTTGACTGACCAGCTGTTTACTAAAATATGAAGTTTAAGGAAATTCCTACTACTGTATATGCCATATATTGTTACTGTGTCTTTCTTTCCAAGATTTCACCACTCAATGGATATTTGTGAAAAGAACAACTGGCAAAAGATAAAAAGGCCACATGTTGCAAGTGAGAGACGAAAGTGGTCTTATGGCTTCACAACCCTTTCATTCTGGTTGTTCATAAACATAACTGAGATGTCTTTTTGTATTGGTCAATAATTGAGTAGCTCCATCTCCCTTGGTAAAAGTTGTTATTGCTGAATTATCTATCTAAAACTATGGAATACAATTTGATACAACACTTGATATCTACCTTAAAGGACAAGTTCACCTTCATAGACATGTGGGTTGAGTGAATGCAGCAATATTAGTAGAGCACATCAATGAGAGTTTGGGGAAAATCGGACAATCCGTTCAAAAGTTAAGAATTCTTGAAGTTTCTTCTTAGTCACGGCTGGATGAGAAGACTACTATAGCTTGTGATGTCATATGAGTACAACTATATAAAGAAAGTATAAAGAAAATTCAAGATATTCTCACTTTTCTCACATAATAAAAGGACACTCGACTTCTCTTTTTCAGAAAGCAGGGGAAATATTATTACCCCTAACATAAGTCAGTAACATGTCGAAGAAATGTGCACTTTATTCAAAAAGTCAAGTTTTGTGAAATTCTCTTTTTATTTTCCTTACATTGTTGTACGCATGTGACATCATACACTGTAGTAGTCTTCTCCTCCAGCAGTGATTGCACAGATACTTTAAAAGTTCATAACTTTTGAACGGATTGTCGGATTTTCACCAAACTTTCACTGATGTGTTCTACTAATATTGTTGCTTTCACTCAAACCACATGTATATGAAGGTGAACTTGTCCTTTAATTGTCTTTTCTAAAGAAAGAATCATTGAGAGCTTGTGTGTCAGACAATGGGAGACTTATGAGGTGGTGAAATCATTATTTCATAAAATTTGCTGATCAGTGCAAATTTGACCAATATCATTGATCTGCTAGGATATGAACCTTTAAACCTCTCAATCTCTAACCCTTTACGGAATTTGGATGTAGCATACACACCGTTCAAGTTGTTTGATCTTCCTGCATTTGTTATCGTAAACTTGAACGCACAGAAGAGTTTCGCTTTCCACCAAAAGTGGTGGCGTAGCTTTACCACATTGTGAGGTGACCACGAAATGAAGTGTGTGAGAGGTGAAAGCATGAAGATTTCTGAAAGCCTTTCCTCTAAATGTCTTTATAAACAGACGTTTATGTCTGATATCCACTTGTTATACTGCTGGTGAGGACAATTTTTGGCTACCACTGAGCCGGTTGGTATCGCTTTTTTGTCAGTGGAGATTAGAGAGGTGTAGCCAGATATTTACTCGAGGCTGTTGCGCAAAAGTATCGGTTTGAGATTTCGTAGAAGTGTAGAGACTGCGATTCAAGTGGCAGTAGAAGGAGTGGGGGTGGGGTGAGGTGTCAAATTTCCAAAGCTTGCTCACCCTCTCTAGCACAGCAATCTTTTTGAATGGGCCTCATGAAGATATTGGCCCCTCCAAGTTTTAAAATAGCAAAGAAATATAAACAAAACAAAACAATACACTAGTGGAAATTTGGGTCATAACAATTCATGATTAAAAATGGGTATCATTCATTACAAACCTCCAACACGCCTGCCAACAAATATGTTTTACTTCATCAAAAATATTTTTTTTTTCTAAATTAGGATTTTGCATAACTGCAGAGTGTGATGCAATTTCCCCAATTTTTAGCCAAAAGTGAGGGTTTTGCCTTCATACTATATGCTATGCTGTGTATCAGTGTGTTATTTTGATCTGCAGAGGTTGTCAACCCTAGTGTATGTATTCCTGAAACAGTTGCATAGCAGAATAAGAAAAAGCCACAAAAACAAAAATGTTTCAATCAGATGCTACCTACATCTGTTTCTTAAGCATTCATGATTTCATGGTTGTGCTTTTGTCTTGTTTTTTTCTTTGTGTGTGTGTGTGTGCGTGTAGTCCAAGCACATCCATGTGCAGCATAACTGGAAACGGCCTAAGGCATTAAAAAAACAAACAAACAAAGACAAAAAAAAGAAACGTATTAGGTGTCTTGTACTCCTTGCCAAAGCAGGCAGTCAATTACTTGTAGCTCTAAAGCATTTCAGCATACTTTGAACATACATTGTAGTAATATCTTTGTCTTTATTTTCATATGTGCAATGTGAAGGGTGTGCTTTAAAAGGATGGTGACTGCTGCACTTTTCTTTTCTTTTTTTTTTTCTTTTTTTTTTTTTTTTTTGGGGGGGGGGTTGTTAAATAGAAGTGCACAGTTTTGGCACAAGGCTAGCCAGCTCTTCATGAATCAGCCCTGTTGCTACCTGTTGCCAAGGTCTTACAGCAGGTGCATTAGCCCTTTACCATTTTGAGGTACTAGGGATGCTGATTACACAAAGTCAGAAATTGGGGGGGGGGGAGGTGTGGGGTGTGAAAGGGGAGGGGTAAGGGGGGGGGGGGTAAAGCACTGTAGCAACTTGAGCAGGGATAGGATTGTAATCATGCTGAAGCTGCATTGTCAGTGATGAGTATGTAGTCAAAAATATGGCCATTCCATCTAATATGATGAAGTTCCCTGTGGCAATATCGCATTGTGTTTCCACAAAGATTTACCAGTAAGCAGCGATTTTGCAGATAAACAGTTCAGTTGTGAATGAATTTGTGTATTTAAAATGTCATAGAGTCAGTCCCAAATGTCCAGTGCCATTGAGCAAAAGGGGGGTTTGGTACTTGACATACTGTTACAATGAATTAATTCTGTGCTTCAGTGTTCCTTGACTAACAGACAAGAACCTGTTTGATTTTCTGAAATCATTTGCATACACAGAGATTGCCCCCAAATAAAGCAAATCACCATTCTGTGCCTTACACAGAAACATATGCTTTAGATTTCATGATGGTGTTTAATCACATACTGTGTGTTGTGCTATTTTGTGCTATTAAATCTGTGCATCAAGAAAATCATATTCATGAGGTTAATTTAATTTCTAAGTTCATTTTTTTTTTTTTTTTTTTGTAATGAAGAGTTAGGACTTTGCTCTCTAATTATTCTTAACCTGTTAAGGACAGGCTGATATTGCTACAACACACACTTCCCATAGACACCTGCCCGAGTATACTCAGGACCTGTTCTCAACGGGTTAAGGTTCATCACACAACAAGGGGAAGATGATATGATGAAAAGAAAAGAGAGAAAGAGAGAGAGAGATGAAAAGAAGGAAGGGAGGAAAAGAAATGGGGAAGAAAAAAGAAAGTGGCGCTGGGAAGAGGAGGAAGTAGGAGGAGATGGCAGAGGAGATGATGGAATAGAGGAGAGGAAGGAAAAGGAGAAGAAGAAAAAGAGAAAAAAGAAAATGAGAAGAAAAGAAAAAGAAGAAGAAAACTAGTGGAAAAAAAAGGAAAAGATGATAAAGAAGGCAACGATATAACTAAAACAGTAGAAGAAGATGGAGTAGAAGAAAAGTAGAAAAAGAAAGGACAGTAACTCAAAGATGGTGGAGACAAACAAAAAGGACAAAAAGAGAGAGAAGAGAGAGAAGAAAAAATCATCTGCTAGGCTTCTTTTATATGATATAGACTGAGGCTAGACTTATACAAAGTTTGCCCAAGACCATGCCAGGGCCAATTTTCAGCAGCGGATAAACTTTTCGCAGACAGACAGAATTGTGCGCTTAGGTAGGATGCTGCCTTTAAACGCTAACCAATGTCACTTGACTCAGGGGTAACCGTGTTAGCGAAAAATCCACATGGGAAAACCCCTGGTTCATCGTCGTCCAAGAAAGCGGTGGAATTATCCCCAAATCATTGTACTTCCCACTGCATGTGTAAACAGGATATTCGATATTGGAGATGGCGTGGACTTTGAATACACAGCATTTCATCAGCCTGTGAGGTTGTATGTGCATTGCAATTCATGCGGTCACAGTGAACATTCCCAGAATTTTTGCATCTGTTGGTTATCGTGAGGTGCTGATACCTAATTATCCATTATCAGTGTATCATGCCTTTATTCTTGATTTTTTTTCTTTTTTTTTGGGGGGGGGGGGGGATGCAATTCAGCATCGTTTCTGCCTTGTACCAGTATGAAATGCGATCGAAGAAAACATTGTTTTACAGATTTAGTATTTCCTTGACGCACCGGGAAGAAAAAGTAAGATAGACAATAATCCTCAGTTTAAGAAGTTAATCTAGAAGGGAGAAAAGAGATGAGTGAAAGGTAGAACTGTAGTGGTACTAGGAATGCACACACACATTTGTATGTAATAGGAAAGCTCAAAACTTCTTCTAGTAGTATCCTTTGAGGGTAGAGTTTAGAGGAGCTTAGAGGATTCAAAATACAAATTTTTATATAATCTCAATGTAACTTTGGCCATTTGCATTAGGAGAATAAGACTGATAAAGACTAAGAGTGCAGTTATTAAAAGATAATATAGTGATACTGAATATAAGATGCAGAGATTGGACTCATGCACTTTTTATCTAATATGAATGCTCTGCAATTCTTACAGAGAATGTTGAAACTGGAAACTGAATTCATAATGTTGAGAGCAGACTCCTTTTCTTCCTCTGCTGGCACATACAGTACTTTTGAAATTGTTCCTGTAATAGATGGGTTCTTGTTTAGTTAACAATACCTACAGGGGCCTGTTTCACAAGGAATCTAAGTCGATCTTAAAATTTAAGTTTGACTAAAAATTATGGTATGCTGTGTGTGTGTCTCCAATGTTGCTCAACTTTCTAATGAAAATGAAGATTTGGAGACTTTTTTTCATGTAATCATTGATAATACAAGATAAAATAGATAACAAAGGAATTGCTCTGTAAATATTCATGATAATGTGAAGTGGGTGGTGATTAGCCTAATGAAATTGAACAGGGAAACCAGTGGCATACCATAATATTTAGTCAATCTTAAATTTTAAGTTCGACATCAATTAATTCCTCGTGAAACAGGCCCCTGGTTTGTTTCATTATGTTTCAGCGTCTTCAGAGTATATCAAATTAATGCTCAAAAGCTGTAGCTCCATTGTTTTTTTTTTTCTCTGAATTGTGTCTAGGTCCGTGTGATCAGGAAATTGAAAGGCAAGATGGCATTGTCAATGAATGGTGCACCTGTAATACTGTGTTTCGTTTTTGATGATAAACAGGAACTAGTGAAAGTATCAATGCCATTGTTGTGATGAAAGCAAGGTTCAGTGTAGCGGTTGAGAAGGTGCCAAGGCAAGTAATAGCACAGTTACAGTCTCATGCCAAATAACAGGTTCTAAGCTCAACACTTACTGTAAAACGAGAAATGTTCGCGTGCATTTTAATTTCGCGAATTTCGCGAGCGCCAAGTTTCGCGAAATTAAAATGCATGCGAAATTTCTTATCTACACTATATGCATTGAACGAAGAGGCAATTCGCGAAAATTTCTTGCCGCGAAAAAGGCCGTCGGCTCCAATTCGCGAAAATTTCGTGCCGCGAATATATCATGTTTTACAGTATTAGGGTAGGACCTATACTGTTCAGGAAATCAATCAGTCGCAATAAAAACACCTCGACGGAAGACTTTCATGAATTTGAATAAAATTAAGTCTTCCCAGTCAAGCCGTCTCAGTAGGGTCAAAAATATGTAAAATGTTAAGATTTTAATGATAGACTTGAGCCAAAAGTTGTGATGAATGTAGCAGGGTATAAACGGTGATTTGGGTGATGATGAGGGTAGTGAAAATTGTAATTAATATCAATTTGATAATGATGATGATATTGAAAATGATGATGATGATAATGTTATCAGCAGCAATGACAGTGATGATGATTATAACGATAAATGCAGTCTTATGAGAAGAAGGAAACGAAGAGGAAAAATAAATATAGAGTCTTGTATCATGGTATGTCTGTCACCTTTCTGTGACTTGAAAATGTCATCTTTCTTTTTCTACATAATTATCAAAATTACCTAAGTGCACAATATTTTTTGGGTTTTGTTTTACCGTTAAAGGCTTCGTACTGTTGCCTACCAGTCTTATAATTCTCCTTTTTTTTTCATGTAGAAACTTACATTGATCGATACTGATTGCCACATCCAGTTTTACTTACATACAATGTATGGCAATCTCATCCGTTTAATTCTTGTCAATACCTGGGCATGGTATGTGCATAATTATATTCCATACAACTTTACAAGATAACATCATTATCATCATCAGTTGTGTTGCTGTGGAAACAACTAACACAGAAAGGAGTGAAAGTAAGCTCTGATTCTGTGTGTCTTGATGCGGCTAATGTCCAAGGGCAATCATTACTGGCTACTACTCACGGCCTTTGACCTCAGCCACTGCCTTTAACTCAAAGACCAAGCTCACAATGATGTTTGTTGTAGCAATCATTTCATTAAAGTATGGCCTCTCCATGTTGGTCCTTCCTTTCCCTCCCTGCAGCCCAGGGGGGCAGGAAGGTCATTCCAGGGGGAGGGGCTCCCTGGGAGTCATGTGACTGGTCAGGTGGTCAGTCATCTGCCGCTATATTTGGCTCACGTAGTATGATTCGCCTCTTTGCGCCCCCTTGCAGCAGTGGGGTATGCACTGGTCAATAGGTGATGAGTATCGCTGCTGAAGGCTACTAACTTGGCATCGTGCGAGCGCCCTAGGGTAAACGATTGTGATCATGTGATTGTCACATGGCACGCATGCTTCTGCCCAGAAGTTTTCACATTTTAAATATCATCTACCGGTATACTTTTTCTGCAGTCCTGTTGAAAAGAATTTGTCATTATGGTATCATATTGTAAGTCAAGAAAGTTCAGCTTTACCTTTCTTGGCAGAGATTGTATTTCTTTTTTTAAGCCAAATAATGTTGTTATTTTTCAATTGATTCTTCATCTACAAATTTCATTGTATTTCACCTAACCTATTCAAAGCAAAGAACTTATTAGGTTGGTAACCTTTTCTGTACGTGGAGTATGAGTGTGATGCAAGCAGTGATTTTTGACTGTGATCAAGATTACTCATTTGAGTTGCCAGTTTGCTTACCACACGAGAAGTCTATAAAACTTCCCATATATGAATTCACTCAACATAGCAAGCGCGCACTGATAGAGTGCTGTATTTGCCCGAGAATGTCCTGCCCCATGTAATTGCGTAAATTCCCAAACACCATGACAAGATCTTATATGAGGTGTGAATCAAGTGTCTATTAGTAGGGGGTTTCTTTTCTTCATTTTTAAGAATGTTTGAGGGTTTGTTTTTTGGTTTTTTTTAAATTCCCATAGGAGAGACGCTGACATTTTCCTGACACAATGATTGGGATTGATGCCAGTGAATGTCAGTCAAGTGTCAGTGGAGTGTCATCTCCTCTTAGGCAAGCTGTGTAAATATCAACATCCGACTTTTTTTTTTTTTTTTTTTTTTTTTTGGGGGGGGGGGGTGTCAGCTGGATGAACGTCAAGGTCGTTGTGAAGTTTGCTTGATTCCTATTGTAATGTCAAGGGGGTTTCAAATTGGCAACAGAGTGTGTAAACAGGTAATATTTTTCACTATGTCATTGTGCTTTGTTTTGTAGCCGTCCCATACATCTCTTGTATTGAGTTCAAGATTGAATACCTCAAAATTGTTGCTGCGTATGCATAGTGTTTGGGCACTTTATGTCCAGTCCCATTTTTTTTTTCCTTCTACTTGATATGTGTTCACAGTTCAAGTCACAGACATAATTCCTTTTTTTTTTCTCTTTTAGTTTTTAACTTGTGAGAAGCTTAGTAATAGAAGCCTCTTCTTACATCCTGTAATGTAGAAGCAAGATCCTCTTTCACTCAGGGCCAGGGACAACCCTTTGGCCAGTCAATACAAGACTATCCCCTGTAATTAAGAACATTTTGAGGAGGGGGGGGGGTGGGGGTGAGCAGTGGCCAATAAGTGATTGCTTCCATATTCAGCCTGTATCTGAGAGTGAGACTGAAGATGCAAGTTGTGTGAACACAAAACATCACAGTCACTGATATGTGTCATGGTGTGCTAACTAGTGAGATCATGGTTAGCTGTGGAATGTCTGAACATGCTTGCCTTCGTCACAGTGACCTACTGTGGCCATTTTCTTCTTCATTAATTTGATCCTGACATAGATGACGATATGCTCGGTCTTGAGATCCAATCACCAAGCAATTTATCTGACAGCATTTCCCTGTGTAATCTGATCTGCAAATGTGACACTGGTATATTCAGAACTTGATAACTCCCTCTTGATAACACACACACAAACTCCGTTAGATGATGCAATTAAACATTGAACAGATTAATCCACCCCTCCCCACACCCCCCCCCCCCATAAAAAGATGTAATTTCTGATAAGTAAGTACATAAATTTCATTCTACAATTTATATATGTATATATGTGTATTATATATATACATTGTATATATACATATATAAATAATATAAGAGAAAATGATACTATGAACCTGATAGATGCCCTTGTAACAAGTGCTCAGGAAATGCATCTACAGAAACAGATTAGTTTTCACCCATTGATAATGTACACTTCAAATTGTTGTCTATGTAAATAGTGCTTGGCAGGAAACTGCTTTTAACGAGGAAATTGAAGCCAAAGGTGATACAGATACGTGACACTTGCCAAGCTTGTGTCAAATATGACGTCATCTGTGAGTAGCGTGTCGAACATCCTTGGAAACCAACCAACCGTTTTGTCACGATTTAGGTATCAAAACACTAAGTTTTGATTGCCCTTGATAAGGGAATGAAACTGAATATGCATAAAATTGGGTGAATGTGGCAATGTTAGTAGAGCACATCAATGTTTGAGGATAATTGGACAATCTTTTCAAAAATTATGAGTTTTTTAAAGTTTTGGTAAAAGCCATTGCTGGACAGTACCACATGGCTGGAATAGAAGACTACAACAGTTTGTGATGTCAGTGCAGGCAGCGATATCAGGAAAATGTAAAGAGAATACCACAAAATTTTATTTCTTACGAAAAGCACACATTTCCTTTACTTGTTACTGACATACATGTATGTTACGGGGAATACTATTCCCCTGGCTTTCTTAATGAGGTAACCAGTGCTCTGTCATTATGCTAGAAAAGAAAAAATATATTGAAATCTCTTTTTATTCTCTCTATATCGCTGACTTGCAGTGACGTCATGAACTGTTGTAGTCTTTTCATCCGGCGATGATGGCATCGAAACTTTAACATGTCATAATTTTAGAACAGATTCTCTGACTTTCCTCGAACTGCACTGATGTGTTCTACTGATATTGCTGCATTTGCTCAATCCACAAACATATTTGGGTTTCATCCTCCTGTAAGACTTCCTCATTTGTACATTTCTCAGGAAATATTCATGTGTGTGTGTATCATGAAGGAGATATCCACAATCAACTCCTGATCAAATGCATCGTCTGCAGTGAAGAATGACATTTGTCATCATATATTGCTGTTAGGCATCTAGAACTGTTCTTTCTTAAATCAGTGCATTGCATTTGGTTGACCCAGAAACAAATTACAAATGTAGCAAAAAAATCGTAAGGTCAGTAAGAGCACAGAAAAAAAAAAGATAGAGGATACTGAAAAATATTGCCCCCAGAAAAAGAAAAAAAAATCATGTAGGCAACATTATAAGCAAATATATATAAGCTGCATGTGTCATGTGTGTAATTTGAAAACTGCCAATCATTGATTTGAAAAAAAAAAATACTGAAGGAAGTTTGTCATATCAGGATGTAGTTGCAGTCATTACAGCCATGGGTAGATTCTCTTTGAGTCATCCGTTTTTTTTTTATTACTTCCACAGATTGGTCGAATGTGAACTGACCTTTTAAGTACAGTATGACATTTTAGTCAAACTTGATAGGTCAATTGTGTCATATTTATTTTTGTCCTTGAGACAGGTTTGTTTTCATTTCCTATGCCATGCAATTGTGATAGTTCAATTGATCGTCAGTGAAGGTTCAGCTTACCTTTAGTCTATTTTCCAAGTATTAAATCAAGTTGTCTAGTACTTTACTCCTAATTGTCATGATGTAAACCTGTGTGCTCAAACTCTGCTGTAGGGTAAGTGAAGCCAGATTGCATTCATGTTGTTACTTTATCTCTCTCCCTCATCGATGTGAGTAACCAGCTCAAAACCAACAAAAATTTGGCCAAATTGACTTTCCTTTTTTATGCCTCCGCCACGAAGTGGTGCCGGAGGCATTATGTTTTCGGGTTGTCCGTCCGTCCATCCGTCCATCCTTCCTTCCGTCCGTCCGTAATGAATTTTGTGGACAGGGTAACTATCAAAACCTTTTGAGGTATCCTAATGAAACTTGGCATGTATGTGTATTAGGGGATGAAGTTGTGCCTATCAACTTTTGGGTGCACATGCTCAAGGTCAAAGGTCAAAAAGGTCAAGGTCAAATACATAAAATTTTACTATTTCCACCATATCTATGCAATGCCTGAAGATATTTTCTTGAAACATAGTGTATACATGTATTACCCAATTAAGATTCTCTGGTGAAAGTTTGGGTCATGAAGTCTAAGGTCAAAGGTCAAAAGGTCAAGTAAAAATATTAAAACTTCACCTTTTTTCTCTGAACCTTGGAAATTGTTCAAGGTATCTTCATGGAACATAGTATATATACATGTACTGACTGGCAGTGATTATCTAGAGAATTTAGGGTTCATGGGGTCAAAGGTCAAGGGTCAAAGGTCAAGGGCAACACTTTAAAATATTACTATTTCCCTCATGTTTATGCAATGCCAGCAGGATTTTTTTTTAACACTTGGTGTATGCATGTATAACCTAATAGAGATTCTCTGGAAAGTTTTTCTTTCCTTTTGTTTTTGCCTCAAAGGTCAAAAAGTCAAAGATCAAGTGAAAGTGCTGAACTAATTTTTTCCTCCATATCTCGGAAGTGGCTCAAGTTATCTTGAAACATGCTACATATTCATGCATGTTCTACCTGACAGTGATTATCCTATGAATTTTAGGGTCAAAGGCCAGATGAAAATGGTAACAATGTACTTTTCAATACAGAAATTGCACTTTTCCTCCATACCTTGAAAATTACTCAATGCATAAATGTATGAATGGGTCAAAGTCAAGTTGAAGTCCTTATATCCCAAATACATGCTCTCGTATTCATCCAATTAAACCTAGGTCATGGGAGGTGAACATTCAACACATTTGTGACAAACTTGTCATTTTTATATTTTGCCAATTTTGTGAAAATGTAATCACACATTGTCCACATATACTATCTAGACCTATTAGGAGAATCATGCATTATGGCGGAGGCATTCCAGTCGCCATAGCAACATTTCTAGTTTCTACATAGTTTATTAATAAAAAGAGTGAGCTCTTAACTTAAAGTGATATGGAACTTGTGTAGATTTGTGCCATCCTAACCCATTCAAAACATGATTAAAATAAGAGAGAGTTATAAGGTAAAATTTTGTAAACCAGTGAGAAAAGAGGATTTGAAGATAAGGTTTACTCAGGTGTGGTGTGCGGCAGTATCAGTGAAAATGTGTTCAGTTTCTCAGTGAAAGCAGCAAATCTCAAAAATATGACCCAGAAAAACTGCTTATATCTCAATTTTGGTTTAGTTTTAAGCTGCCAAATTTTGACAATAGGTAGAGAAAAGATTACTCATCCGGATAAGACAAACTTGGAAATTTCAAGTCAGTCAACCCAAACGACATATTTAGGTTCCTTTACAGAAAATCCCGATCTGCTACTTTTTATGCCTCCGCCACGAAGTGGTGCCGGAGGCATTATGTTTTCGGGTTGTCCGTCCGTCCGTCCTTCCGTCCGTCCGTCCGTCCGTCCGTCCGTCCTTCCATCCGTCCGTCCGTCCGTCCGTCCTTCCGTCCGTCCGCCCTTCCGTCCGTCCGTAATGAATTTTGTGGACAGGGTAACTACCAAAACCTTTTGAGGTATCCTAATGAAACTTGGCATGTATGTGTATTAGGGGGTGAAGTTGTGCCTATCAACTTTTGGGTGCACATGCTCAAGGTCAAAGGTCAAAAGGTCAAGGTCAAATGATTAAAATTTCACTATTTCCCCCATATCTATGCAATGCCTAAAGATATTTTCTTGAAACTTAGTGTATACATGTATTACCCAATTAAGATTCTCTGGTGAAAGTTTGGGGTCATGAGGTCAAAAGGTCAAAGGTCAAAAGGTCAAGTAAAGTGTTAAAATTTTACTTTTTTCTCTGTATCTTGGAAATTGTTCAAGGTATCTTCATGAAACATAGTATATATGCATGTACTGACTGGCAGTGGTTATCTAGGGAATTCAGGGTTCATTGGGTCAAAGGTCAGGGGTCAAAGGTCAAGGCAATACTTCAAAATTTTACTATTTTCCTTATATTTATGCAATGCCAGCAGGATTATTTTGTTTAACTTGATGTATGCATGTATAACCCAATAGAAATTATCTGGGATTTTTTTTTTTTTTGCCAAGAAGGTCAAAGGTCAAAAGGTCAAAGTGAAAGTGCTGAACTTACTTCTTTCTCCATATCTCGGAAGTGGCTCAAGTTATCTTGAAATTTAGTACATATTTATGTATGTTCTGCCTGACAGTGATTCTCTTATAAATCAAAGGCCAGATGAAAATGATAACAATTTACTGTTCAATACAGAAATTGCACTTTTTCTCCATACATGGTACCTTGAAAATTACTCGGTGCATAAACTTATGAAAGGGTCAAAGTCAAGTTAAAGTTCTTAGATCCCCAAATACATGCTCTCCTCCAATTCATCCAATTAAACATACACGTGTAGGTCAAGGAAGGTAAACATTCAATACATTTGTGACAAACATGTCATTTTGATATTTTGCCAATTTTGTTAAAATGTAATCACACATTGTCCACATGTACTATAGACCCATTAGGAGAATCATGCATTATGGCGGAGGCATACCAGTCGCCATAGCGACATTTCTAGTTGTGGTTTTGAGCTACATATGGCCTTTTGGATTTGAAGGAAAGCACTACAAGCCTGTACTGGAATTTGTTTCATTGAGGAACTAATCATCAACAACAGCTATCTGATGTAAAAGTTGAATTCTGTTTATTTCATATTCTTGTTTATTTCACTTTGACATCTATTATGCAGCTTTTTTTTTTACCCCCCCCCCCATTGCCTGGTTCTTTGTATTCACAACAGTGAAACCTGAAAATCTTCTTTCTTTCCCCATGCCACACCAAAAGACAATAGATAGTGTGATATTGTTCTTAGAGGTTCCTGCTTTCGAAAGTCGTCTGCTGGCTGACAGTGACACGTGTGCTAACGTAATAGAGCAGAAATTGATACAGACTGCTGTGTGGCCCAAACATGGATGCCAGGATTGGGTTGTCTCCCCCCCCCCCCCCCCCCCATTCCTTGACCTTTGCCCTTGACTTTTCCCAGCTGTGCTGATGAAAGACAAGGATGGACGTTATGGTATTCATCAGCATCTGCTGCATTGTCTTGCAAAGGAACTAAAATGAAACAGCACATGTCACAATCATAGGGGTATCATGCTGTAAGCATGGTCTATGATAACATGATATTATACTCATATTCCCCCCCCCCCCCTTCATAACTGCTGACTCAAGGAAGAAAATAGTTGGTTTGGTTTTGTGTATGTAAATTCATGTTTGTATACAGTGGTTCCATGACATTTGCTCCTGCGACAATTACTCCCATGATATATCTGCATGCTAAGCCAAACGTAAATTCAACCCATAAACATAACCCTAACCCTAATCCTAATTCTCACATCAAACTAAACCTAAAACCCTATCACAACCCTAACCCTAACCCTAACCCTAAGTCCTTAGAGAAAATAAGACCGGAGCAATTGTCGCAGGAGCAAATGTCGTGTCACCGTATACAGTATATACATAATCTTAGAAACACCTAATATGGAATTCACAGATATCTTTAGGAGGCTCTTTGGTGTTTGGGCATTTACAAATGAACAACACACATGAGTTACCGTACACACTTACAGAGATAGACACAGGCAACAACAACCCATGTCCACAGACTGAGCATTATGTTTGTAGGGGCTCATACACCCCCCCCCCCCCCCCCCCAAATGAAAAAAAAAAATACATAGTTGGCTGAGACCCAGAAGGGCGTTAGCGTAATTTTGGGGCATATTGTTATCCATATCACGTAGATCTCGATCTCCTATATGTTATGGTATCAATTTCAAATATTTTCATTTTCAGCAAAATGTTAAAAATCAAAACCACAAGGGTGCTATTTTACCAGATATTTTGAACAATGCTTTTGAAACTACCCGCTTTTGATTAAATAAACTTTTAATTTCATGAAAGTGGATTGTTTTGTTTTTATTTACTCTCAAATCTTAGAAGGCGATAAGGCCCTTCTGGTGCTCATCAGCTGACGACATGTTGATATTCTGACACTGTTTGGAGGGAAATGGCACCATTCCTCTCTCTCTCCCTCTCTCTCCATCTCTCTTTCTCTCTCTCCATCTCTTTCCTGCTCTCTCTTTATGATACTTTGTGGCAGGAAAGGTCTCAGTGGCTATTTCCTTCTTCAGGAAATCACCAGTCATGATTTGTCTTGGGAATGAGTGAGACGGTCCCAACCAGACATCTCTTCCCCAATTCCGCAAATCAGAGACCTAGAACCTAATGCCACTGACCGACCGACCGTTTTCTTGTGTGTTCCTGACTTGCCTCAGTCACATCTAAATTGAGGAGAATTTACATACAATGAGAAAAGCTATTTAAATCAATGCAATGGGAAGAAAAATCGGAGACATTTTAAACTTTATAGTTTACCCATAAAGCAATCTGCATTTCAGTTTGTGAGGAATATAATACAATTTTAACTGGAATGATTGTGTTAACTAGAAATCTGTAACAGCATAGATTTGACCCTCACAACACACAGAAGTTGAAATGTCTTTAAACATAAACACCACTGATATACTCAATGAGCCTCCCATATCTACTGCTTAGCTGGAATTGGTATGTCATATGAAATTTTCAAACTGTCTATGACGACAGTATTGACCACTTTTACCTCAGAAACCCTTATCGCTCTTAGAGAGGATGTGGTCCCAATATTCCTAATCCTGGAGGTGGCACAAAGTTGCAGAAACCTGACAAAAAGTATATTGCAAGTGCATTTTTTACATTAAAAACAAAAATTCTTGTAATTGAACAATGCCTATGAAATATCTTCCGTAAAAGAAGAGGGGAAAAAAAAGATGATTGCACTATTCTGTCATCATAAAGGATTGTAGTCTTGACTCAAGAATTTCCTACCATTGTTTTGATAGTGATAATTCCCTGCAGGGTTTTGACTTAGCCCTGGTAGGATGACATCTCATCTTGGTAAAAGAGAATTTGCAGGTGCCTGGAATCAGCATGTGCCCCAAATTGTAAATATTTTTCCTGTCTATTGTCAAATTTGTTTTTTGTGAAGTTTTTTGGCTGGTGAGGAATTTCAAAAACAAACTTTAACATGAACAGCAACTTTGTTTTCAACTCTTATTTTCTTTTTCAATGCTTGTCCCAGGAGCATACACCCATGGACAAAAGAAAAAATAACATGAGCTTTTAGATGTAAGGAAGATTGCACTGTTTATAAATATCCTCCATCATTTGCCCGTCCCTATCTAGACAAGACAAATTACTCTCCCCGACAAAGTCTAGAGATTTATTTTTGTTTCTTTCTTGTTCTTTATGTTTTTCTAATCGGTTTTTGGCAGTGTCCCAGCAGCGAAATTGACTCGCTCAGTTCGGAGCTAGACCTTCATACCTATTCTTTTCTATCATTGCCCTACAGAATCACAAGGGTAGTTTGTTGACCTCTAGAAGAACTTACTTCAGTTTAATGTGACATTCGTAAACATGTATGTTTTTGCTTGATACGTGCATGCCAGGTTCCCATGCACGAGGACAAGTTCGAACTTTAAAGGATGAGAAAGCGGTGAGCCCGTTTTCGAGGAACCAAAGTTACTGACAGGCTGGACTGAACGATCCCCCCTACCTCCCTTCTCCTTTCCCACCCCAGTATACAGTATGTAAAAAAAACAAAACAAAAACAGAACAAAATCTTACAAATTGGATTTTTGCATTGAAAACTTTCAATATGATTGAACCGTCTGCTTGCTATTTCATGGTCTAAAGATATAACAACTTACCTATATTTTTGCAGAAAACCCCATTCAAAGTGGTCACAGAGAAATGTGAATCGTTGTGAAGCATGTCGTGGATGTAATTCTTCCAAATTTAGCACTTGGATGCTCTTGGAACTGCATCTTATTATTAATGTGTGAACACAATGGACAGAACTTGGAGGGAAGAGATTCCTGACATGCTCTACAAAAATCCTCATTTCTCTTTGACCACTGAAGCAAATCGAATGGGGTTTTCTGCAAGATGTGGGTAATAAGTTATAGTTTCATACCCTGAAATTGTATTTGGATTGATTCACTGTTTTTAAAGTTATCATCGCGGAGGGTCTTGTAATCTTTTTGGGACATACAGTACTTGTATGTTGAGTTTGTAGAGGGACCTGTCTCCGGTCTCACACTCCAGCTGAACTTGGGCTGTGATTGCCCTCCCAGCCTTCCGTCCTGTGCAGACAATTTGATAACAGCCAGATCGTCATGGCAACCAACCTAGTGAGAGTGGGTCCTGGATTTCTGCAGAGCCCCCCAGTATTGACAGTACTTTCTGGAGATGGGCCAAGCAAGCCTGCAAGTTTATCTGGTTGAGTGCTTGTCTCACTGCTGTGTGTGTGTGTTTGGGAGGGGGTGGGGGGGGGGGGGGGGACCCCAACCAAAACAAAATTGTGCACACTCAAAGCCCACTTCAGGGTGTGGAAGTGGAATTGTACTGAATTGAATTGTTCTTAATGTAGATTCACATACAGCAATTATGTCATTGAATTATCTGAACTATGTCTTGCAAAATGTAGATATAAAAGAAAGGTTTATCTAAACTGAAACTCTGCTGAGAACACATCAGCACACACATACAATCTTGAAATGCAAACTGGCTCTCTCTCAACGAGGACAAGTTAATGGAAACCACCTTATAATTCCATTGCCAACATCGTTTTTGCCATTTATACTTACAGCCCACAAGTTATCACACCTGTTGATGAAACCTTTCCCCGGTTCGCAGGTGTCAAACAAGATGTACATTCCTTCTTCATAGCTTGTACATAGTTCAAAACATATTGGAACATTTTGTGTTTGTGTGTATGCATGTTTGAATTGTTTCACAAGGCTATAAAATGCACATGTGTCCTTCAGTGGCAATCATCATTCAAAAGAATTCTAGGAGGCTGTAGTAGTTGTAATAAAGTCTTCCTTGAATAGGTATTTGATAGTATTGATTTGCTATAAATCTGGCAAGTACATGTAAATCGTCTTGAATGAGGCTAAAGACATATTTCTGTCCATGCCTACTGATACTTTGAGGTTTTTGTTTTTTGGTTTTCAGAAGAGAGAGAAATTCTAGATTCAACTTTGTATTGCTAGTTTTATGAACACCAGCTAATCGTGATACGGTGTAGGAGATGGGTGGAAATTCTGGTTTACAATATTTTTCCGATTTCACCGAATTTGAAAGCTGGCAGGAATTTAGTACACAATAGGCACTCTTGGAATTACATGGTCTTTCACATATGCACTACAAAAAAGAAAAAGATGTGAATAAAATTCCATGTAATATTCACTTTCTGAGTATGATGAAAGAGCACTAGACTTACCTCTTTCAGAAAGCAGGGGGAATAATATGTATCACCCTTGACATATGCCAGTAACAAGGCCAGGGAATGTGTACTTTTCATGTGAAATGATAGTTTTTGGAATTTTCTGTATATTTTCTTGATATGGTAGTACATAGTATATTGATGTCATGATGTGTAGTAGTCTTCTGATCCAGTGGTCTTGTCAGCAAAATTTCAGAAATTCATGATGTTTGAACGGATTGTTTGATTTTCCTCAAACTTTCACTGATGTACACATTCTACTGATATTCCTGCATTCACTCAATCCATATGTTTGGATTTCATTCCCCTTTAACTATCCATCTCATTTTCCTCTCTACTTTTCTCCTTCTCTTTATACACACACACACACACACACACACTCACACACACACAGACATGCACATACATATTTATATTTCTTCTCCATATCTTGCTGTCGATATGTCTAAGATGTGTCTCTCTTTCTTCATTGCTCTATCTGTCTCACCGTGTACCAGCAGTCTTATTGCTGTCTTGGATTCTGTCCAGGAACTCTGCACCAGTCTGGGAAAGGTCTGCAGACAGTTTGGATTATGACACATGTATGCTGGAGTTATTAAATCCCGGAGTCAGACATTGTATTTCCCTTCTGGACTCTTCTGTGCCTCTCATATAGGTAGCTTTTAACAGGATGGAAGGAGATCTTGCAGAGGTTACAGCCCTTCTGGACTCTTCTGTGCCTCTCATTAGGTAGCTTTTAACAAGATGGAGGGAGATCTTGCAGAGGTTACAGCCCTCCTGGACTCTTCTCTGCCTCTCATTAGGTAGCTTTTAACAAGATGGAGGGAGATCTTGCGGAGGTTACAGCCCTTTTTACCTTGGCAATCCCATTTTTCTGAGAACTTGTGGCTGGTTGAAGGGTCTTTTGGCACTAGAGCAGTCTTTGATTAAATGGGTGTCATGCTCAATTTATATTTTGGCATTCATAGCTTACAAATGGATGAAACTCAAACAGTCAGTGAACTCATTCAGGACACATTGAGCTACAGGCAAGCCATTATACACTGTACACCTGACTTCTTATCTTCATCCAGTCTGACAGTTACATTAGCAAAGACAGTTGCTGTCCAGAGAAAAATAATACTTTGACATGTCATTTGTGTCCAGGTGTTTTTCTGAGTCTGTTTGTTTGTTTGTTTGTTGGTTGTTTTTTCTTTGTCAAGAAAAGCATGATATCACTCCATCAACCTAAGTGTACATTCTGTCAATTTTTGATAGGGTTTAGACCTCAAAAAATTAAATCTTCCAGAATGTCTTGGTTTTTCATGGATCAAATATAGTTGTGATTAGAGAAATTGATATTCTGTCATATTCTAGTGAATTATCTTTGCCCTCCTGTTCATTCCAAAGCACAGATTGTTGTTTGTCTATTAAAGCTTCTCTTTAAGTGTCATATATTCACTGAATGTAGATAGTGAATTTGGTTTGTTTTTATTCTTTTTAGGGGGGAGGGGATCACAAAGTCTCAGTACGATTAATCCTCATCATCTATAAACATTGAAGATTGTAAACATTTGATCTAGAGGGGCACTTTAGAAGTGACATTTACCAGGCAATTATGGACAAAAGCTGTAGAAAGGTAGTTTGATCTGAAGCAATCAGTTTCTTGGGGAAAATGAAAAGGCGTTTAGAATGAATCTGGATCTTAACGGTCATTACACACGGACAGAAATACTAATTCACATTATAAGTATCAATTGTTGTCTCCTCCATTCAGTTCACCTTAACCCGTTGAGGACGAGTCCCGAGTATACTCGGGAATGTGTCTATGGGAAATACGTGTTGTAGCAAAATCAAACCGTCCTCAACGGGTTAAGCGTAAGACTTAGAGCCAATATCAGGAATCTGTATTGAAGCTCTCTAGCATGCCATCTTGTTCATATTCAAATCAAGAATATTCATATTTATTATTAAATATGATTAACTTGAAATGGATTGGGGCAACCAAAACCAATTTGTCACCATGACTTATGTATGTTTTATATATACATATATTTTAGCTATGGGCCCAGCTTTAGGGAGACATAATATGCTCATCATTATTTTATTAAGGAGACACACGGCCTTGGGGAGACAATTTGTGTCTCTTTAATGTTTTCAACTATATCATATCCCATTCATTGCCTATCTGCACTGCACTGTCTCCCTGAAGCTGGATCCAGAGTTATGTATTATATATTGTGGGTTTTTTAGTACTGATACTTTGCTCCATCAAATTGAGCAATAAAGTTCTGTTTGATTGTTTTTTGAAAGGTGAAAGGTACACATCGATGGTATTATTCTGTTATGTAAAATTTGCTATTACATACCGTGCCAGCAGAAGTTTGGCTACTGTGCACACTACACTATGTTTTCCAAGTGAACATGATCAAATGTCAACTACTGTGTGAAAGCAGTTCTTTTCATGAACTTTGCATTATATCATCTTCGATGTTTTGGGTCGTTTTTTTTTTTTTTTGTAAGGAGAACAGTTTTCTATTACATGTATTTAGACGTAAGGTTCAGATTTGATAGATTATTGGATTGATTTTATACCGTAAGACTGAAAATCTGCATGTTTTTGAAACACTGCTCTTCTTGCTTTCAGAATTGTCTTTTAATGAATGCAGAATGTACTTTCAATATGAACATATTCACACACACACACACACACATATATATATATATATATATATATATAAATTTACGTATAATTTGTAGTCTTATTGGCATAAATGAATGGCTAGCTGTGACAGCCATTTTTCTGTTTTGACAGAAAATAAACACTTCCACTATACATGTAGATGGTTTGTAATCTGTGTCTTTTAGAAAAATGAATGAATAGATAATACAGTGTTGTAAGTGGTATTTGTCATATCTTGTGTTTATACATGACAGGTTACAGAAGTTCAAGCTGAACATTGCCAACACTGTGATCACTCAGGACAACTCCAGCCTGCAGTCTATGGGAACAGATCAACTCCTGGATCTCTTCAACCTAGACACGGCAAGTACCATGTAGTCTCCTACAGGACACCCAAACCCAAAGAGCAATGTGGATTGAGTGATAGCAGCAACATTAATAGAACACATCAGTGAAAGTTTTAGGGAAATCAGACAATCAATGCAAGAGTTATGAATTTTTAAAGTTTTGGTGTTGAAACCACCGGATGAGGAGACTACTTGAGTTTATGACATCATGTGTGGACAACAGTATAAAGGAAATAGGGCCTATAAATGGAATTTCACAAAAATTCACTTTTCTAGCATAATGAAAGAGCACTTGACTATCTGATTTCAGAAAGCAGGGAGAATAATTGCTACCCTTAACATATGTCAGTATTAAGTTGATGGAATGTGTAATTTTCATGAAGAAGGAATTTTTGTGGAATTCCTTTTATATTTTCTTTATATTGTTGTCCACACATACGTCATAACCTTTAGTAGTCTCCCCATCCAGCGGTTCCAACACCAAAACTTTAAAAATTCATAACTTTTGCATCAATTGTCCGATTTTTCTCAAACTTTCACTGATGTGTTCTACTAATGTTGCTGCTTTCACTCAATCCACTTTTCTCTTTTGGTTTGGGTTTCCGTGAGGCATTATTTATGATATAAATCAGGGCTAGACACTAATTTTTTTCTTGGTGACATTGGGGCCACTATAAGTCTTCAAATCTGAAGATTTGGTGTCCTGAAAAAGATATGTAGTGGCCCAAAATAAAAGAAAACATAATAATCCAATTTTCATCTTGTAGTGACCTCCTGGGCCATGGAGCCACTGGGCTACGGCAAATATCAAACCCTATGTATATTGCATTCCATCTTACTGTCATCTTTTCACAGATTGGCACACACATAGGAGTGCTGTCTGTGCTGTTTGGCACAGATATTTTGAAAGTAATTGCCAATGAATTTTTATCATGGGCAGGGCTCTCTGGAAGAGCAGGACCTGCTGGTCTTGATGAGACTACCTCGTGGTAATAAAACGGAAATAATGATAATGATAATAAGTTAAACTAAGTGCCTTGGCACATGAGGGTTATCTTGTACTATTTCCGGACTAGCCCCCAATTTGGATCACAAATACATGTACACAATTTAAAGTGCAAATTGGCACTCAAGAAAACTACCTTTTGTGAATGGCTGATGCACTGAAGTTCAAATGAGGTAATTCTGCTGTGATACCTACTTCTACATGTAGATATGGTAGCTCTATGATGCAATTGTTAACCTTGTGGACTTCATTACTTTGGTTAACATCAATGTTGTCTCTTACATACAAGGTACTTATCTCAACTGTCATTCTTGTCCATTTTTTATGATGAAGGAACATTTCTTGTAACAGGGGACTGTCAGTCGAAAGATGGCATTCTTACAAAATCATAACATGTACTTCTAATAGTGATTTGCAGGATTGCTTGCTGGAGGACCAGTGTGCAGTATCAATAATTATGTATTTTGTTATCGGAATGTGGAGAGAAAAAATAGTTTATTTTGCTTGCCATCAGAGCTGAATTCTAGTATTAAGTGTCTGATAAATATGTGCACCTCTTCATTAGACACGTCTTCTTCATTGTAAACTTCAGTAGCATTGAGTGGATTTTGTGTTTGTGAGCCTTTGTACCGTTAACAATTTGTCCTCTCTGTTGCCTTTGTTATATTGGTTCCAAACTCTTGATTGAGATGAGTTTGCACTTACCACCTGTTGAGAAGGAAAATGAAGTATACACAAAAAATGAAAGTGCCATTGTGGTTGAAATACACTTGTACTGTGGAGGAAAATCCCAAGTCATAATACAGGATTCATCATCGCAAAATAACATGTCTAGCCAAAGTCATCTACAGTGTGTAATATTGTAGATGGTCCTAGGTCATCAATTCACTTCACAGTATATTGCATGGGTTAGTCTTTTTGTAAACAGAATGTGCCTTCCCTGTCCTCATGTAAGAATGTTTATTCACCAGGCAAATTACAAACTCTTTGTCCATATTAAAGGTGTTAATTCAGCACACTACACCTATCTTGCTTATCATTTTTCATGAAACCAGCTTGAAGGAAAAAACTTCTGCCAAAGAGTCTAGCTTTAAGCCAAGTGAACATGAAGGCAACAAGGTTTCATCGATCAAATTTTGGCATTTATTCACACGCAAGAGATCCTATTTTGCATGTGTTGCCCCATATTTGCACAACCTCAAGGGGCATAAAAATCTAGGCTGAAGTCATGTGACTGTGTATTACATCAGCACGTTTAATGTGCTAGTGATAAAACTCCAAGAGTTCATTACCAACCCGTATTTTGTACAAATTTGTTTAATTGCATTCAAAGAAAAATCCTAACGATCTCAAGACTATGTAACCTACCATCAAGATATTTGTGCAGAGTGCATAAAATTGTCTGATCATTCATAAGAAGAGGTATGCATGCATGTCACTGTCACAAGTATTTGATAATCTGGAGTTGAAAACAGAAACAAGTATAAAGAGTTATGTGACATTTATGTATTTTATTTATTTGTGTCTGTTGAATGAATTCTAAATGTCAGCGTCAAACAACAGTCAATGGTATGGAGGGACATAACGAGAAGGAGCTTAATCATAAAATTCAACATGTTTTGAATTTTTCAAGCATAATGAAAGGGCACTTGACTAACAGCTTTCAGGAAGCAGGGTGAATTGTTAGTACCCTTAACATATGTCAGTGTCAAGTTGACGGAATGTGCAGTTTTCATGAAAAATGAATTTTTGTGTAATTCTCTTCAATTTTTCTTTATATTGTTGTCCACACATGACATCATGAACTCTAGTACAGTCCCCTGATCCAGTGGTTCCAACACCAAAACTTTTGCATCGATCGTCCGATTTTCCTAGAACTTTCACTGATACGGTGTTCTGGTAGTGTTGCTGCTTTCACTCTATCCACATTGCTCCGTGGATTTGGGTTTCCTTTAATAGTAGTTGTATGTGATGTTGTGTGCCAACATTCGTACGTAAAGCATGCGTGTTGTGCTCATTGTGAACAAACTCTCACAAACTCTCCTTCCTGTTATTCCATTATTCACTGAATGAAACCCGTCATATTTTTTATGAGCGCATATCCTTTAGTATATGTATCTTTCTTCTGTGAGATACAGTTTTATTGTGTTTCTATCCCACCCATCCCTATTTTGCTCTATGGACGGCCATATCAAAAATCATCTACATAAAGTGTTTTACACATACATTCTGGTATATGCCTCTGTTGAGATTTTATTCCTTTGAAGAGTCAAAAGAATAGCTTGTGCCGTGAGTCAAATATTGAAAGTGACAGTCATAAAATTGGTGAATGCAAGAGTCAGGATGATGCTGGAAACCAGTATAAACTTGCAAAACTCTGAAGTGCACTGTTTTATAAATTTTCCCTTGCAATTCTGGTGGTAAGAAATACAAATCTTTCATAGTTCATGATCAGAAACATATATATCAAGACATTGAGATTTTCAATGTTGTCCTTGATTTTAGTACATTTGCTTTGTCACTTAATAGCGTGAGAGATCATGTGAGTGATTATTTTTTTTTCTTTTCGCTATGCTTGCACTTTCCAGAGATTTATGTCCATATCATGATTATGGTGTGTGTTTTCAATTTCTGAACATCATAGATTAGCCATGAGAAAATTTTACAGAGCTCTTGTTTCTTTGACTGATATGAATTATCCGCAGGGATGCACACAGATAGGACTACATTTGGAATGGTATCACAATGCAGTTAAAGGACAAGTTCACCTTCATAAACATAAGGATTGAGAGAATGCAACAATATTAGTAGAACACATCAGTGAAAGTTTGAGGAAAATTGGACAATCGATGTAAAAGTTATGAATTTTTAAAATTTTTGTGTTGGAACCGCTGGATGGGGAGACTACTACAGCTTGTAAGTCATATGCGTACAACAGTATAAAGAAAATGTAAAAGAAAATTCAACATATTTTCACTTTTGTCGCATAATAAAAGAGCAATTGACTTGCCTCTTTCTAAAGGCAGGGGGAATAATATTACCCATAACATTTATCGGTAACGAGTCAGGGGAATGTGTACTTTTTTCAAAAGATGGAATTTTGTGAAATTCTCTTTATATTTTCCTTATATTGTTGTACGCATGTGACATCTAAGTTATTCATACACTGCAATAGTCTTCTCATCCAGCGGTTACTGCACAAAAACTTCAAAAATTCATAACTTTTGAACGAATTGTCCGATTTGTGTTCTTCTAATATTGCTACATTCTCTCAATCCTTATGTTTATGAAGGTGAACTTGTCCTTTAAATAATGGAACCATGCTAAAACCGGCTATCTTCTTTATGTGATACAACATCTGCTTGTGATGTCTAGTTGAAGTTATACTCCAAATATCATAGTAATTCTAAAGTATTGTTTGAATTGTAAGAATGGTTGGATTTTGATGTGGCATTGTTGTTGGTAATATTTTGTCAATCTTTTACAGTTGTTGGCATAACAGCTGAATCAGTGGAAATATAATATACAATGTCATGAGGGTAGAAACAGTCACAGTAACTACCTGTGGTCACCACAAGGCTTATGAAGAGTAATATCATGTACCATTTCAGTTCAGTGCAATTCAAGTACTGTAAAAACGAGGAATTTTCGCGTGCATTTTAATTTGGCGAATTTCGCGAGCGCCAAGATTCGCGAAATTAAAATGCACGCGAAAGTTCTTGTCTACACTATATGCATTGAATGCCAGTGGCAGTTCGCGAAAATGTCATGCCGCAAAAAAGGCCGTCTGCTCCAATTCGCGAAAAATTCATGTCGCAAATATATCATGTTTTACAGTAATGCAGTTAAATGCAGGCAATGAACTTCTTACTGTTCAGTCAAGGCGATAGTTTACTGGCTTGGCTTTAGGCAGGAATGGCATTTTTCCCTGCTTTCTTGGCATGGTTGTACAGAGTATTAAAATTCATAGTCAATTGCAATGTTAAGCCAAGGTCAGGTAGTGTACACAATAAACATTTAAGGGCAATGACATATAAGTGCATTCTAGGACACCCGTACATTGACAGTCTAAATCAAGGATATCATGTAGCGCATGCCAGACATGTTTAAAAAAAAAAAAAATGCATGTCATTGCAGGGTCATGGGGACAATGTTCCGATTGAAACAATCACAGAAGAACAAGGGCATGGATGTTATACCTGTAGATTTTCTGCACTTTTTATGCTTTGCTGCCCCATAGTTAATGAACTGTAGCAGGCATGTAAATGTAATGTATAAAAACTGTATATAATGTCTGTGCCACTCAGTGCTTTACAATATGATTAACTCTTTATGTGCCACGTTCGCACGTCCGGCTCGGTCAACGGCGTGCCAACTTTGCGTATTCTGCTCAAACGCACAAACCTGTGCCCAAACCGATCAATGAATCGCCAAATGGCGCAGTACAATGAAAGCGTTTCTCGCGCTCCAGTTCGTCTCACATACCTGTAGTTTACTTTTTGTGTGGTGATTGACTAACAAGCGGTGTTGCTTACTGGATTTGCATAATTCTAAGTTTCTGTCACTGTTGAGTGTGCAAAAGTCATGCCTTTACAGTAATTTAGCTGCTAGTCACTTGAAAGAAAAATAATCATAGATTTGTCATATGATTGATATCTAAGCAAAGCTTGGAGTTTTCTCTACAGCCCTACACACTATATGTCCAGCTTAACATAAATCTACAGAAGTAGCAAAGATTTGAAAAACAGTTTGTTTTCTCAAAGCATGACAATGTTGGTGTCTCAGAATAATGTAGCACACAGGAGGTTTTCACCATGGCACATAAAGAGTTTACCTCCAATATCTTTCAACACAAATATTTTCATGTGATGCCTTTTACTCCCTCCTATTTTTCCCCCCTCCTAATTTTTCCCATGTGCTTGTTCCTTGTTTCTACAGAGTGGACCTGCAGGGCCAGGAGATGCCATGGTTGATGGTAACGGAGGCAAGACCAAGGAGGGGCAGCAGTCCATGAACACCATTCTCGCCAACCTTGGCGACCTGTGGGATGAAGGCCAGTATGAAACAGAGTACAACATGGCAGACTTCATGCAAAGCCTGACATCAAAGTGAAGGGACGGGACCGAAGAGGCCAAGTACTGTGGGATGAGAGGCAGTACGAAACAAAGTACAGTAGAGGAGACTTCTTGCAGAGCCTCACATCAAAGTGAAGAGATGGGACCGAGGAGGCCAAGTACTGTGAGATGAAAGACAGTATGAAGTAGAGTACAATACGGCAGGCTTCGTGCAGAGCCTGACGTCAAAGTGAAGGGATGGGACCGAAGAGGCGAAGAACTACCTGTTTAGTGTGTTTGTGTGAGTGTTTGTTTGTGTGTGTGGATTAGGTTGCTTCGAGTGCGAGATGAGCTCACAAAATGCAGAGATGTGGAACCGAGTGTACAATGTACATTTGACAGGCAAATGCAGACCACCATCCCAAGGTGGGAGTCACATGATCGTACGTTGTCTGAACATATGGCAAACGAGACGTGCTAATTCTTCAATTGTTCGTGCATACCTTCAGAATGATGTAATCATGTCAAGCTGTCATAATCTCAGTAAGTGGAGCTTTCCTGCACAAACAAACAAACAAAAATCCAGCAATCCCCGAATGCTCCTTACAACGCGGTTCTCAGTTTGTTATTCTTAGTCAGGAAAACGAAAGCGAAACTGCCAGGACTGCGTAAATAGATTCCTCAAGGGCAATATAGAATCTGGTGAGGTCATAAAATTGGGAACACTTGGGAGTGCTGAGATAATAGGAGGAACTGTCTTCTACTTATCTTGTTATTTCCTTTTTCCTTGATCTTGACACTGCTTGTTCTAATAACCTCTCCAAAATAGGGTGATGCGCATCTGTTTCTATCCCGTCGCCCACTTCATATTTATCTAGAGGGATGAGCCATCTCTGCCTACTTGGAATGGAACGCGGAAGTGTGTCGGAGAGCCAGACGCACAGCCTATTGAAGATGAATCTCTTCTTTCGTCATGACCTATTCCCGGAATAAGATGCTTGAATTAAAAGCGCTGTTAAAGCAAAATGGAGAGCAGTGACCTCTAACCCAGTGGGTTGATGTAGAGACAATATCAAATGTGCCCTCTTCACACATTATCTACCCCTAGTTTGTCTTGATGCATGCATGATGCAGGGTGCTCAATATCATTGGAAAACAATGATTAAACTGGTTAGCACATGCACCAAGAGAATGATCCAACAGCGTCATTAGTGAAGCCCTGCAGTCATTGTCATGAAGTGGCGATAATTCCAGGTACTATGGCAACAGCCTAGAAAAACAAGTAATCATTCAGCCATAGAGCATGGCTCTTGGTGTTGTGGTAGTTGCTATTATCTTTTAATATGTGTTACTAGGTTCCCAGATGGGAGGAGAAAGAAAAGCAAAGAAGAGCAAGACCCAAAACCACATGGTGTGGGACTGAAGAAGAGATGTGGTCCATCACTTTATCAGGGTTGAGGAAGTGTTAAGGGGATATCCCAAGATCTCTTGAGTCAAGAACCCTCTAACCTGGTTCCAGGAGGCAGAATAAGAAGCTAGGTAATGAGGTCTCACCTAGTAGTGAAACTTATGCCACAGCTGCATCACACAGGATGCTGTTTTTGTTTGTTAAGTTTTGTTTTGAAAGAAGTGTCATGATTCACAGACGATGGGAGTTTGCAAAAGGCGGCAAAGTCACGTAGTGAAACCGGAAGATTGTGCATGCATCACTCGATGGAGTTGGATGTGTAGATGCTGGATGCGGTCAAAATGAAGAGTCTGCTTTTCGTCCTTGGAGCAGACTGTTAAAACTACTTGTCCTTGTTTCGCGGCATTCATCCTTCATCTGTGTCCATGTGGTAGCTTGTGTAGTAAGGGTTGCTGTACACACACGTGTGGCGGTGGCAGCCTTGGTTTATGTAGTGAATTGGGCTACCCACCTTAAATGATGACGGTGGAAGCTGCCACAGTGTTAGGTAACCATAGGAACACTTGCCGTTCTCACAGGTAAATGGTAGCTAGGGCACCATTGCTGTGGTAGCTGCACTCATTGTAAGCTGCAATCGTGGAAACATTTCTGAAGAGAATGACACATGGAATAGCTTTTAGTCATATCTCGTGTGAGAGGCTGCATTGATAAGTTGTCTGAATGATCCCATCATATTGATGAGTTTGTTTCAGTGATGTGTTTTGTCGGTTGATTCTAAGCATGACATGAACTTTAGGTGTGCAAGTTGGCGTTGAGTTCTATGGCACAAAATCAATGATTCATAAGCCCCCCCCCCCCCCCCCCCCAGTACCACATTTAGTGGCAGGGGAAACGGGGCAATAATACATGTACTTCAAAAGCGTGCAATCATCTGATTAATGATGTGTATTTGTGGTTGATGGATGGTCTCTACATCGGTAGCCCAGCTGTCTCGCTGAATGGTTCAGGTGAACATGCGGTTGTGGACCTTTATCTGCTGGTAGTGGAACGTAGTGGTGCTGCAGAATGTTGAACTGACCCTTCTGAAGTACAGTGTATGCATTGTGCTGGATTGTTATTCGTTGCCACAATCAAATGTCTTTTTGTCAAAAGGGTATTGTCACTATGAGAAATTTGAAGAAAACATGACAAAACAAAGAAGTTAAGTGGAAAATGAGGCAGATGGCTCTCGTGGTAACATTGTGACCTTCATGTGGTTTCACACAGCCTGCATGAGCCCCACTGAGCCAACTCAGTGAATGTGTTTCCATAGCAACCACACCTGCAGAGTCTGGTTCAGTGCTACAGCTTTACACAAGTACATTGTAAAGAAATCAAACGTCTTTGAATCTCCTCCATCATGGGAATTTCATGAAGACTGCACAGGAGAGGCAACAAAAATCTATTAAACGCGAAGAGATGCAGTGAATGTTTTAAAGTGTGAAAATAATACTACAAGGTGTATATCTTCATGCAAGAGAATAACATCAGTATCAATGCAAAAATCTGTGTACAGATAAAGTAATGTAATTTTGTATGATATACAAGTACCATCCTCAGGATCGATTTACACTTGGAGTGTAAAAGCAGTGAAATGTTTTCAGGTAGATGTCATGCTAGATAAGGTTTTTTTTTTTCTTCTTCTTCTTCTTTTAGATGTATTGATAATTCAGGCAGAATTGATGATTTCTTTTTCTACCAAGCATGTGTTAGGTGCTGAATTGAATATTAATTTTATGTAATGTTGGAAAAACTAATCATTGATATTGCCCACTTGTTGATATGCAATGTAAATGACAGTCTGTGGTAATTATACCATAGAAGTTAAACTGATTGATTGTTCTTCTATTATGATCTGGATTTTGAAAACGGTGTCTGCATTCTATTTGATGGATCTCTTCCTCAGTTTTGTCTTATCATATGCACTTTATGATGTGTTGGAGAACTATATATTTTTTTTTTTTTTTATATCTCTGTGCAAGAGATTTATTTTGTTTCTCTGTGCAGGAGCCTCAAAAACAAACTTTGTATTGTGTAAAAGCTGGCGCTATGCCTTCTTTTGTCCTTTTTTTTTCCTGCTCTTCTGTTGATCCAATACCTCAAGTAATGTTCTTCTTGTTACATTTCAAGCACGCACTATCAAGAGACATATTTATAGATTTACACATATCTATTTACTGTGCAACAAAAACTTTTGCTTCCCTGTATACAGCATGCATTTTATTTCAATATGTGATATATTTTCTGTCTTCAATAGAAGGTGTAGAAATTCCTAAATGGCTGTGAGTCAACAATATTGTAGAATTGCTCATTCGATGACTACTTGTTTTATCACAAACCTGCTATGAATGGCTGCACAAAATGGTCACATGTGTTCTGTACTCGCCAGTATATATTGTATTTTGCACAATTATTATTGTCAAGTTATGCAGAAGTGATTTCAGTGACATATTTATAATACATACATAATGACTGACTGTAGATTAGCAAGCCCACTCAGGTGTAGCAATGTGCCTCAGTCCAACAGGAAGGCCATGGTGACACAATAAGGATTAAGGGGATTAGGTAATCTCTATTTATTTACAATTTAGTTTCCAAACATATTTGGCAATTGATTGGCAAGCAAAGCGTAGTAAGGCTTGTACAGGATTAGACTTCAGTTTAATGGGATACGTTTCTCATGAAATATTCATACCAAAATAGCAATTTTTATATAAAATTCATCATACCAAAGGGGGAAATATTGATGAATGTACAACGCATTGTAGCCATGGGTATTAAACAAAATGAAAATATGGAAACTATATATTGTACAAATTCATGGTATGATACATATCATACATAAGAATGCATAGTACACATATCGGTGAGAACATACAGCGGTGTTAGCACATATCAATGGGAATACGCATATCAGTATGAACACATATCATTGTAAACATAGATCAGTGTGAATTCACCTATCGGTATGAACACATATTGGTGTGAAAACAAATCAGTGTGAATGTATGAATTTGGACAGTTCCTAAATTGGGACAAAAGTCTCCCTCTGGGATGCAAGATATAATGCATGTATAAAGGTGCATAAGCATACATAATATACATCAGTGTGAACACAGTGATGTGAACACATTGGTGTGAACACATAGCAGTGTGAATACACATCAGTGTGAACTCAGTACTGTGAACACATTGTTGTGAACACATAGCAGTGTGAACATCACATCAGTGTGAACACATATCAATGTGAATACGCATATCTGTGTGAACTCTTTAAATTGGGGCAGTTGCTAGATTGGGTGGGGGGCAAAGGTATTCTCCTTAGTCATTCCAGTTAATTAAAGCGATGATGGCTGTATTTTCAAATTTGCTTAACCAAATATGGATGTACCAAGGAATTACAGAGACTTTGACTTTTGTGCCAGGTACAGTTCATTTTAGGGTCAGTGTGTACCAACCAGTGAGTCCCAACATTTTATGGTAAGTTGGAGCCCCATGCAGATAAGCACCAAATGGTATGATATAATAAATGTGGATATTATTGATGAAGTCTCATATTTATTTGATGTGATTTGCATGAAACAGATGGATACAATATTGTACCGTAACTCTGTCCAAGCCAGATGATTCCTCATATAGCTACAACCTTTGCATCGGAGGGGAAAGTACTAGCATTTTTAGAATGAATAATAAGAACAACATATATAGTCAATATTATATATTCCATCATTTTGCAGTTTGTTTGTTTGTTTGTTTGTTTTTGAGAATTCTGCAAGTCAAGAAATCTTGTCAGTAGGGGTTCAAATGTACCTCAAGATAATTCTCACTACAAATTGGGTTTAACTGCACTCATCTGTGGATGCAATCCACTTTCGCCCATTTCATAGCTCTTTGTTCATGCTGGAATATGCCAAGACTCTCGAGTCTTCAACTGTCCTGAAAAAAAAAAAAATGATTATCATATAAACTTTAATTAGCCCTGTGACTTTGACTGTTGGAGAAATGACTGGACAGTATGCTGCATGCTTGGCGAGTTTTTTCATGAACCAGTTTGCGGCCTTGAAAAGGTATCTCAGCCAATATACGGTACCAGGCATTTTCAGTGGGAGAACAGTTCTTTGATAATTGAACTTAAAATTACCTTTACATGGGGGTCAAGTGAAAGTATTTTCTGCCATCAAGGCAACTTGTGCAGTCAACTCCGGACAACTGGTGGGTCAGTTTGTGGATTTGTACAAATTTCCCCAAACCAGTCCAAGGCAGAAGTCTGTGGAGTGCTCTTGACCCTTCTTTAAGCCACAATGTGAATCACTTCAATCTAAAGCAAGCTTGTACGATTGTTCAGTTGCCACTAGTTTTGTTGTTTGTTGTTGGTTTTTTTTTAAGGCAGATGTGAACTAATTGAAACTTTACTCTCCGTGGTCAAAAATGTGTCACTATTGAATCAAATCAGCGTAAGGAGCAAATGTCATAGCATATGCCTTCCCTAGAAGCGGGACTTGGATATTTTAGTATATGTGAATCTGTACACTGATTATGCTTACACTTGCCATTTGCATATCACTTTGCACTCATGTAACCAATTTGTGATAGCCTCCGACAGTGTAGAACGATGACACCTCACATGGCATCGCATACCAGACGATGCAGTCATCAGTGAATGATTGCCATTTATTCTCAAAACTTTTGAGATACAAATGTACCATAGTCGTATATCTGTTTGAAAAGGGCTTTATTGTACAAATGATGTATAATCCATGATTTACAGACAAATCATAAATTTTATTTTTTGTTGCAGCTGGTATCTATTCCAACTTTAGGTCAATTTACCTATGTATTCAATTTTTTTCTCTGGTGAGGTAGTAACTGGCTATTCCATCCACTTGTACATGCTCAACAAATTTTAATGTTTGGAATCCACCCTGCATACATTAGTTGTTGCTATGTCAGGCAAGCCTTGGGCAAGCTTGTTGGCTGTCAGGAACAACATTTGACATAGAGGTACAATACATATGCATAAAATTTGAATATGTTGGTAAACGGGTCTATATGTGAGTGGGTATCTCATTGCCCTGGAGTACTAGTCTAAGTGACAGCCTGGTAGCGAGACTTGAGTCTCGATGGTCGCGGAGACGTCTCTGCAATGTGTCTGTGATGTCTCCTGGAGACTAGCCTAGTTTCTTGGGAATCTCACAAGAGAATCAAACATATTTGATTTTTTTCAAAGACATTTTACAGTTTCGAAACTGGTGTCAGAGATGTCTCCAGTATGTATCCTTAGTCCTGGCCAAGTCATGGAGACTAATTTTGTCCAAGACTTCTCCAAGACGTCTCTGCAACCTTGCAGAGACCTATTGGTGACCTACTGGAGATGAGATGTCACAGAGACGTCGCAGAGACATCGCAGTGACGTCCCCGCAAATTCCAGGCGAATAAGTTGCCACCTTTGTTTGGAGATGTTATAGATGATGCCGTGGAGTTGCCTTCTTGTTGTAAAGTGCAAGCGATTTCTTGGTCGTTGGGGTTGCAAGAGTCGCAATGACTGATCAGTTGCAGCAGTCGTGACGTAGTTAGTCTCCTTCAGTGAGATAAGCCCTTTAAGTGACAGGGGAGGTTTGTCTTTCAATATGTGAGCTTTCCTGCTCTCGCTTCTCTTCCAGTAATTTTGTTTTATGGCATTGATGATATTCATCATGATAGACTGTGTGAATGTAAAGAACAGGGGTAGAGGCACAGACTGCTAATAATGTGGCTTTTTTTTTTTCTTTTTCTTCTTTTTTTTTTAAGGGGGGTGGTAGGGGGTTGTGGATAGGATTGTCATGGATTCCCTTTAAATATGAACTGATAGGTGAGGGCCTCCTACTAAGCACTGCTTTTACACTTTATGCAAGATCTTCTTTTTTTTCCATACAACAAACACCATTTTGTGTTTAAACTGCACACTACTTGTTTTTATTGATAAAGGAACAAATTACGAAGAGGCCTCACATTTTTGACAGTACTGAGGTCATTTGTGATTTGTCTATTTTAGTCAATACTGTCAAGGAAGTCTATGAAGAGGACAAAGTCCTTTGTTTTTTGTTTCTTTTTGGTCAATGTCAAAGACTGGTCATGCTGAAACATCAATGTAAACTATACACATTGCAGTCTGTATCAGGTTGTCAGGTTTCCAACAGTGTATGTGCGAAATTCTTCATATGTTCTTTTTTGTAGTTGGCTGTCGACAAGAGAGGAGGAGAAATAAAAGAAAATATGAATATGCATATGGTGTGTCCTCGCATTGTATATGCTGACATTTTGTTCTCTATATAATCCTGTTTCCACTTTCTTAGCCTTCACTATGCATTCTTACTGAATGTATTGTGCAGGGGAGCCCCATCTTAAAGTACCTAAAAATCATGATATAAGGTTTCTCACTATATCAGTCAAAAATCATAGAAATATAAACAGTTGGCAACTACAAAATCACCTCGTAATATGAGGATTTTCTGACATTCAGCCTTGCTGTAATGAGGTTTCGCTGCACTAATTTTGTCCCTGTGTACTCATTGCAAGCAAAGACGTACACCTACATACAATATCAACACATAAATACATCAACACACATTACACATTAAAAGAGACACACAGATTAAAAACTCACACACTAAGTTGCCTATGCCTTGTCTTTGACAAATGTTCCCAAAGCAGAGGACACTTGAATTGTTTCCTGTAAAATTCTTTTCTAAAGACATTCAGACTGAAAATTTGCTGTTAACCACAGGGCGGCATCTAAATATTACCCAACGTGTACCACATGACACGTACATGATAAGTGGCACATAGAAACTTATAATTAAGCAGACATTGCTACACATCACACTGACTGCTCCATGCACTTTAGAGATAGACAGACTTGGCATCATATATCGTGGTATGATGGCTTGCGGAGGGAGAAACGGACCGAATGTTCCCTCCAAAGAGTTTGAAATGCAACGGAGGAGAGGTTTCATGGCAATATGTCGATAAAACCGAGCCATCAAACTAAGTGCTTTTACCACAAGAGGTCTTTTTTTCGACCAGTTAAATAATACACTGGTATACGATTTTTGTTTGATATTGTTTATCCTGATCTGTGCATATATAGCATTTCTCCTGTTTTGAACCAAACATGATTTTATGCCTTCAGAAATGTATCAAAAAGTGAGCATCAATATGTTTCCAGGCTGCACAGGTTGTTGGCTCATACGCCAAGACTACCTCACAGTGTAGAGGAGGTATTACAATAACAATATCGTATTCTGTAAACTATTAAAAACATGCTGTCAAAGAATGGACAAGGTTCCCAGTCCCACCTATATGCCTTCGTGCACTGGTGGGAAAGGTACGTGCAAACCTGACACAGGCTTACTCCTGTCAATGGATCCAGCTTGTGAGAAATTGATGCAATACACTTTCACTTTCTACAGCACAGCTACTCCCTCTCCTCCTATTGTATGCTCTCAACTCGGGGGGGGGGGGGGGGGGGGGGGGGAATACGGCTAGACATCAAAAACATGCACAACTACAACCAAATTAATGAATAAATTCATTAAATTATACATCAGACAAGCTTTTGCATTATGCTGCTCTGAAAACGAATGAAGTGCCCTATTAGCTGAGAGAGAGAGAAAAAAAAAAAGGTCATTTGTTCTAATATGCACATGATGCACATGAGCTAATTGTGAACTAACTTAAAGGGACTGCTGCATCTTCTATTTTGGGGGTATTTGCATACGAATAGCCTTTTGTGCTCACATTCTTTATTCAATTTCTTCAAATACAGTGTCAAAAGGTTTGGAACTAAATTTTTTTTTGCGTTAAAAGTTGTGCAATACAACACAACATACATGCACAAGTTGTTATAGCTATGATCCAAAGACAGAGTGGTTAGTAACTTTATGTGAGGTGTGTGTGTGTGTATGTGTGTGCGTATATGTATATATATATATGTGTGTGTGTGTGTGTGTATATATATATATATATATACATATATATATATATATATATATATATATATATATACATATATTATTTATTCATATGTATATATATATACACTCATACACATACCCACACACAGTCACCAATTTGGGTTCACAACCACTCATTTCATTATCATACTGTCAAAGTAGAAACTTTTGCACTATGGGGTTTTCACCCTGGTTTCAGTCATTCTGTTAAAGGGGTGGTATATAGTTTTGATTGAGATGGGGATCTGGGTTTTAACTGTTTGCGAGATAACTACAAACCATTTATATGAAATATTAAGGAACATACAATTCTAAAAGGAATTAAAAGTTTAATTGAAGAAAATCAGTTTTGAAATGGCTGAGAAATCCAAAAACAAAGTAATAAAATAATAAAATCGCAATAAAAGGTGGGTCCCACCTTTTTATTTTACGACCTCTTTGTTTTTGGATATCTCAGCCATTTCAAAACCAACTTTCATCAAATGAACTTTTTTTTCCCTTGTAGAATTGTACGCTCTCTAATATTTCATATAAGTGGTTTCTAATTATCTCGCAAAAAGTTAAAAACCTCAATCCCCATCTCAACCAAAACTATATACCACCCTTTTAACTCTGCTTTTCTTCCGTGCACTTCCTTTCACACATTCAAGGGCATTGTAAACCAAAAACAAAAACTTTTCACAGACACACCACTCAAACAGAGACATATCACCATTTTGTACACATTGTCATTTAGAACTTTTTTATTCTCTTAAATAAACATTTACATGTATTCGAGAGTTGCACATGATACAAAGATAATATCTATGTAAATTGTGGATATCATTATATTACACACATGTATGAAGTATCAGGACATTGCTTGTGACGAAATAGTGATTTGGAATATACTGTTCAGCATTCTGTTCCTCCGCACCTCAATTTATTCAACTGAAATTGTCTTGAAAGGAGACTAGTTTGGCCTAATTCTATCTGCAACTCATACTGGGAAGAGGCATGGGTTTTCTTTTCTTTCAGAATATAAGTCTATGGACTATAACCTACATGTTAAAAGCTGTAGCTTGATCAAAAAGTCATGTACACTTTGTTTAAAAATTTGACAAAATATTAAACTAAAAGTGAAGAATTTCACTCTCCTACCTTGACCCTGTCTTGACTTATGCCCTACAATTTTATCCTGTCATAAACTTGACATACATTTTTTTCCCCCATTTACATCATTGTATATGACTTCACAACAAAAGTGATGGTACAGACAAGAATGTATTGCGATGTACCACCATGAAATAGATAGTCGCACGTGGTGATAAATCGTGAGTTGCAAGTTCGCAAGAATCAATAAAAAAAGGGAGTTCCGTGCAAGATGACACCAAGTTTGCTGACGTAAAGACCACATCTGACACGCAAACTTGTACCCATTTCAGGTAATCGTGGGTGGGATTACGAGTGCCGAGTCGGAAAAAAAAAAGAAAGACACAGTTATGCCACTTGATTGAAAATTTCCATATCATTTCTGCGCTGCCATTATCTGGATAATAATGCACTTTTAAGAAGGATGTGAACTTGTTTTCAGAAAACAATCATGTGTATGAGGACTGTCAGGCTAAGTCCAATCAAAATGTCAATTGGCTTCCGTGGGTGTACTGTTCACCGTGTTCCCTTCTCTGTGTGTGTGTGTGTGTGTGTGTGTGTGTGTGTGTGTGTGTGTGTGTGTGTGTGTGTGTGTGTGTGTGTGTGTGTGTGTGTGTGTGTGTGTGTGTGTGTGTGTGTGTGTGTGTGTGTGTGTGTGTGTGTGTGTGTGTATGTCCCCCAACATACACACACCAATAATTAAATGCTCATGAATGCTGAGGGTTTATGGAGTGCCTCTCTCAAGAAAAGTAAATTAATAAAAGTTGAGTGGACTTCCAAAGATAGTGAGAACACAATCTAATTGCTTTTTATATACAAATTGGTAAAAATTGTCAATTGGACTAAACCAACTATCATCAAATTGTACCCCAATGTGTGTGCACTACACCCACTGCTAAACACTTGCAATTGGCTCAGTAAGCCTCCCTCCATAATTGCCAATATAAATAAATGATAAAGTGAAATATTTGCATACAATGTTACATGAAAGCAAAGTTCTTTGCATGTATGTCTGGCACTTAGCTGTTATTGAATGTTTGTCCTCACATACATAATCACACATTTCACTTCATATTCACAATGTGGCATCCAACAAATATAAATCATATCCTCTGTAAATGGAATGGTACAATAATGGACAAATGCAATACTATTCGACATTTTCTAATACTTGAAGTTTTGCCTGCATTCTTGCAAAAGACATACACACTAAAAATTCAATCTGTACACATGAGTTGCATTTTGACAATTCTGTATTTTGCTGATGAAAGGAGCGTGGATAAACAAGACTGATGTTGGATATTGTATACTTTCATTGAACAAAAGGATGATTCTGACCAACACATTCTTTGAATACTACTGACTCATCTCAAAAGTTTAGGGCAGAGTGTTTTCAATATTGCAGTTGGTCTTGTTACAAGCTCGTTATTACTGGTATTCATCCTGTTGTTTCTGTAGTATTTTGTAGAGTATATATCAAATGGAGAAATATTTTTCATTCACAACAAAATATAACATTGGTTTATGGATTGTTGTTTTTTCCATTTCCAATCTACATTAACATATTTCGAATGCATCCTCAGTTGAATAATAATAGAAAATTTTGCATACAAAACATATCGTATTAAGAGTAAATTCAACACTCAATAGAAAGAACATGGGATGTCTGGTGCTTTGACAGATACTAAGCTGTTTGAATTAAAGGGTAAATAACTCAATTTTGGCAAGAAACATTCAGAACATTATGAAACGGCATTCGTCCTCCCGTATTTCTGTATCGGATGACCTGAAAAGCCATGCAAAGGGACGTTCCACGTGTTTTCACTTCCCATGGCACACCATACCGAATTCACAAGTCCACTTGATCGGCTTCACGGGGGAAAATGCACACGAGCAGTTGTGATTGATATGTACAGTGATGCCTTAGCGTGATGTGCAATCAGTTTATATGTACAGTGTGAATGTCTCATTATGACAACATATACATAATGATTTGTACAGTAAATATAAACGGATCTTGGAAAATGAAATAACACAAGTATCACATACGGGTATTAGTGCTTGTTTTCTTCTATTACACATTTCCTCGGCTGTCCATACTTTTGAAGTCTTCGACCTCAAATTAACATGCAATGTTGCATTCCATCATATGTACAATTTCCGTAGATCTTTTTAAACAAGCCAAACTTGCAAAATATCATTGTTGTTGTTGTTGTTGTTGTTTCTTTTTTTCCTTTTTTTCAAGTAGCCATGGAGCAGAAGGCAAATACATATAAGTCCACCTTCAGATTGCAGTTTAACCCTACCCTGGCAATACACTTGTCCCTTTGGGCAAGAATAGCATCTCGCTATCAACATGGTCATCTTTGCACACATATCAAGGTCAAGGGAATGTTTGTCTGTCAAAATACATAACAAGATGACTGCTGGATGTAGTCTTTACTCCATACCCAACAGTGACCCAAGTTCATCTTTCTGTGTTTTAAACTCTTCCAGCTTAATATGCAATGCAATTGAGTCCATTTTGGCACAGACTGCCATTTCACCAAACACAATCAAAAGCAGCTGCAGATATAGGACTTTCTTCTGACTAACTTTAACTATAATCTTCCAGAGACGACTTTCAACACAGTCTTTGATATTGCACATAGAAAGAAAACATGAAACCTTCACTTTCATTCAAGATATGATTAAATCAATCTTGAACATTTTCTCAGACATACTGTACAAGTGTCAAAATGCAAAATGCTTCTCTGCATAGCTTCCATTTGCACTGAATATGAAATGAGTCAGAGTGAGAAGCTGCTTTATAGGGTATGCTGAACTCAGTGCATGCTGCCAGCAACCTCTGTGTGCACAGTCTTGTTGGCATTATGATATGATGGTAATAAGAGGGTTAGGTCAACCAACACACTATGGCAAACAGGTCAGGTTTATGTGATATACAATAATATGTGGGTGATATTCATTATTCCAAATGTCTAGTAATCCAGAAATGAAAGAGAGTTTGATAATCCAAAAGTTTTCTGACTAACAAACTTTCTGAATAACAAACATCTTTTTTCTTTTCTTTTTTTATCAACAAACTTTTGGAATAACAAACCTTATTCTATTTTCGGATTAACGAACCTTCCGAATAACAAACCTCATTTCATTTTTAGATTGATAAACCTTCTGAATAATGAACCTTTGCAATAACAATATAACCAGCTCTTCTTGCTGCACATGCATCATACAATGTACTTCTACATTACAGTGTGACATAGAAACAAAACTGGCAGTCCTGCAGGCTTTTCAAAATGGTTGATAAGTTTCCTTGCTGTGTAAAGTGTTTCTTCCAATAAACATCACTTGCATTTATAATAAAGCCATTCTATCTTTTTCTAAAATCCCTTGTCATTGAAGGTATATCCCCTTCCTCCAATGACAACCAACTATTGTCACGACAATTTACAATTTCTGAGAATTTATGTAATGAGATAATAGTATCACAGACTTTTACAGCTCACAAGGGGAAGGTGCATGTACTGTCCACTGTTTAAACTGTAAAATAGAAGAATTTGGACGAACTTCTTGGATATGAGCCAGATCCTCTTACCTCCACATGAAACTAACAATTGTGCATTCACATTACCAACTATGAGAGCAAAACTTAAAAAAAATATGAAAATGGAGAGGTTTCAGATGTCACTATTTGTGACAAACATGGCTTAAGCCAAGCCAGCTGTCTGCTTATGGCACCCATTAGGTACAGGTATCGAAGAAACAAAAATCTATCTTGGGGGAGCATGCAAACATTGAGCATAACCCTTGACTGCTCAAGGTCATTGGTCATTGTGAACTCAAATGCATGCAATCTCTACACCTTTGATACAGAAGATTGGGAATAGTAGGAAGAGAGACGAAACCTGTGCTCAGTCCCAGGTGTACTTGATTTTGTTATGACTCCCCCTCCCTGCTGCTTGTATCACCAAAGACACTGTTCACACCAGGCAAATTTTCCCCTTGCTCCAGAAGTTTCTCAAACTATCACACATCCTTCACAGAAAAACACAAACAAAACAAAACAAAGCACAAAAAAAAGAGAAAATGTATCTAACACCTCGGATGGCCTTATATCTTAACCCTTGACCTTCACAGGCTCATTATTCATCCCGACCATTGCACGGAATGGAGATCACATTACCAGAATTCTCTGCGAGGGGAAAAGTTTCAGTTTTGTCACCAGTACTGAAGCCAGGAAACTCCGTAAGCAACAAAACATGGGTGTGGCATTGTTACTCCTGTAACCTAGCAACATGCATCATTAACATATTGAAGATTGAAAGAGGGGAAAGTAAAAGTGGGGGTCTGTTTTTGCAAGACATTCTTGGCAAACGGGGACAAACTATAACTTTGGGCAGATCATTATGACAAAGTGTATGTCCATTGTCCAGATTGCACATTTTTTCCTTATATCAAAACGATGTGTACCTATAAATATAATGGCCTCAGTTTGGTCAGGTCTGTTTTTGCATTGAGGAATGTAATCCTCCAAACCTCTTTCCCCCCCCCCCCTTTTTTTTTTGGAGGTCCGTATGACATAACTTGGCCCTGAAGTGAGTAACCCTTTTAAAGCCTCCCTGTAATTGGTGAATAAGAGGGATGAAACCGACGCCCCTTCACAGGTGCATCAACCGATCAAGTGAGGGGGAGCTTCCTTTCAGTAAATTGACCATATCCTTCCTAATCGTTGGTCTAGTGGGGCAGACACGCCTTTAAAAGATGTCATTTCTTTCTCTTTGTATTAAAAAAGTAGGGATAAGAAAGATAATATTTCCAAATTGTACAAGGCTATAGCCCCTTCCTTGACATCTCATTGGTATAGTGTAACAGATATACCCTGGGGAAATGTGTCTCCTCCATGAAAGATTGAAAGAAATAAAATGTGTATCATTTTCAGATGTTTAAAAAGGTTGCTAGCTTAAGGTAAAAGGCATAGTATACCTTTCACAGGCCTGTTAAGCAGGATGAATATCGGTGTATAATAAAAATAAAACATTTTGATGTTTTGTCTGTTTTTCACGAATCATAAAGAAGACACACTTATAATGTTTTCCTCCTATTAAAGAACTGCAGGTAGAAATCAATTTCTCTAAAATTCAAGAGTTATCCCAATTTCATATCTTCCCACTTTCCTCCAAGGATGGCATTAAGCTTTAGATGGCACCTGAAAATCAAGAAAGCTTCCCATAGGTAAAATGCTGATGCATTCACATGTATTTACTTCAAAGTTTTACAATGTACTGGATTTCATGTAACCAAGATTTCACTAAGCCTTCCCTTTACCCTATAGCACAGACTATAAATGACAGGGGTGTCTGGGCACCCATCCTTTCTTTCTTCCCGTCTGCACTGATCCCCTCAACTCTAGACTAGCATCTCCAAAGCTTCCCCTCCCCTCCCCTCCCCCTCCACCCTCATCACATCATTTGTGACTTGCTCTCCTTAAATACTACAGGCCTACTACACTGACTACTTTGACACCTGCTGACTGATCTAATCCCCTTCCCTTTTCCTCTAAGAGTAACTTCCCTTACTTTCTTCTCCCACTTCTCTTTAAGTACTACAATGCTCTGGCAGAAACCTTGCTTGGTCGCGCCTCTTCAGCAAAACCTTTCCTAAACTCGATATCTACCCCTGGCAAGATTGTCATTCGTGCACAAGGATTGAAACTAAAAAGAAAAGTGGGCTTTCATGGCCTCGCAAAAACCTCCCTACTACCCCCTCCCTTATTCCCATACCCCCTTTGATCTAGGGTGACTCCTTATAGTCCTACCCCCTCTATTTCCCTCCCAGCTGGCAGACGGCTGATGTTGGCGCCACTGACGCTGCTTCGTCCTCTGGACTTGGCCGTCCCCCAAAAAGCTAGCCTCCTGGCAGTCCCCGGATTTAGAAACCAGCCCAGGCATATCCGTTTCCCCTAATTATAGCCCTGTCCCACCTGATATACCACAGCACATGCCAGCAAATTTTTGTTCCTTCTAACCCTTTTCTCCCAGACCTGTAGGGCAGACCCTCACACTTTTTATTCACACTTCATATCATCATGTAGTCCGCCTTCCCTTCCAACTATCCCCCCCCCCATCTATCTATCTCTCCTCCTCTCTAACTCTACCAGTCATACTAATGTCTTACTTTAAGCTATCTATCTACCTTCCAATGAATTTGTTTAGTATTCATGTCCAACTTCTGCATACGCCACATATTTAGCACATGTAATTTCTTCCGTATCTGAGCTTCCAGACTATTTCGCGAGTGGTCAAATTTCTGATGAGGGAGTATAGTAATGAATAGAGAAATGCACACGTGCATGCTGCCTTCATGCTGCGACTGGAGTTAATATTTTTGCATATGTTTAAATTCACTAAATATATGGCGTATACAGTATCTTTTTGGTCTATCGCACTATCTTTTATTTTCTCCACTCAGCTAGGATCCTCCCTTCCCCACCCACCACCAACCCCAACCCCTCTCTGGCCCCCTTCACCTGGGGAATCAACTAATGCTGCCAGCTCCCTTGCTGAAGATTCCCTTGTCAAAACCCCCGTGGGAACTGATTCGGGGCGACGTCCCGACACCTTCCCAGACAGCCATGCGACACCCTGGCAATAGACAGTAATGGAAAGACCCTCAAACGTCCCCTAAAAGGCCTTGTCATGTGCAACGTACAAGCATGGTTTGTCTGCTTCAGAAGTGAAACCGCCCTCAAGGTTGCAAACGTACACATCATGCTGTATTTATCAACTTTACGAGGCTCATTTTTCTTACATTAACCAAAGAGCTTTGAAATTAGGTCGGTGTTTTGGTTTCCATTTTTTGCATAAACATCTTTTTTTTTACACAAATCCATCACTTGGCAAAAGTAATGCTAGTAAGAAGCAGTCCATAATCGCATATATTTAAAATCAATTTTAAAATTAAAAACAAAAACAAAAACAAACAAAAAATAAACTTGCATCCTGTTTTCATATAATGGTGCAGTATCAATACTTTGACTTCACAAGTTAATTTTGAAAGAAACAAATCTAGGAAGTCAATGGTAACATCTTTGATGATAATAATACAAACACTTGTAGTGCACTGGTATACATCATGAATAGATGCATATAGGGCATAGGGAGACAGGTTGAAATATGACGAGAGAATATATATCAAACAACCTGGATATATTCTTTACAGCTGTATGTACCAGAAATTACCATGTGCAACTTGCCCATACTTTGTGTCTTTCACTGCATATCACTTGTCATCCAACACTACGGGGAAAAAAGACAGAAAATCAGAGCATTAAACTCACCATTTACTTGATCAGTGTCTACCTACAACCAATTCATCAGTTACCATTGATTCCACCTGCTTTTGAAACACTTCAGAATGGTTTTACGTCAGGGTAGAAGGTTCTATACGTAGGAAGGATTACATCAAACGCCATGCACGCCTGTTTTAGAATTGCATTTCAAAATCTATGCATACTTTGACCCACTTCAAAAATACTTTATAATAACCTCTTTGATTTAATGGGGACAATGCCACAAAACAATCTTTTTGAAAATCAAATCTCTGATGACCCTTTACATTTTCTAGAGCACAATTAGCTCAAAATAGTTTTTGAACCAGAAATCGAAGAGGTCATCCTTGTTTGTTTTTTTCATTGTGTGTTTTATGTATCTTTTATGTAAACCATTCTTAATGCCTTCTCTCTTTAAACTGAAGCACATACATAACCCCACAATAAACTTATCATCAAATGCCACACTGATGGATATGCTGGCAACTTCCACTGAACACTTAGCTCAAAAGAGTGGAATGGCAATGACTGTGTAATACTCCCTTAAAAGAAAGATCAGGATGTGATTAGATCATCAAATTTGATGTATTTCCACTAAAGTGCACCTTTTCCTTGACCTTTTGAAAAGTGTCACATGCTTTTTGATCCTCCCTTTCTCTGAAATGGAATCTTCAAAGAAACCATCAAAAAAATATGTGTACAAGTATTTTTTTTTATTGATAATAATATCTTATTGATCACTGATGGCTCATTTCCTCTGTGGACTGGCCTTTGCTTATACTGCGTGTCCCTGACCTGTACAGTGACTTCATAATCAATTCCCTTCCAGACTCTGAAATCCTGATCGACTTTCTACACGCCATCCAGTTTATGGTATGAATTGGATTGCAATCAGATGCAACATGAGAGGTATAAGAAAATAATAACCTCTTTTAAATAACAGTTTTTGTGTCAGTGACTTTGGACAACATGTACATAGGGTTTTCTGTGTCAATCAGCATTCAAAAGCACACATAGGGATAACAGAGCAACACATGGGGAAGTTGCACAGATATAGTCTCAAGGAGTCTTAACTCTTTATGTGCCATGGTGGAAACCCCCTGTGTGCCACATTATTCTGAGACACCAACGTAGTCATGCTTTGAAAAAAGACATTCTGTTTTTCAAATATATTTTGTAACTTTCAGAGATAACTGTTGAATTGTAGACGCAGTGAGCAAAGTTGTGGAGAAAGTGGCATGGTTTGCATTGATGCGAATTGTATGACAAATCTATGACTGTTTTTCTTTCAAATGCCCAGTAGCTACATTACCATAAAGGTATGAATTTTGCACACAAAACAGTGACAGAAACTTAGCATTTACATGCAAATCCAGAAGGGAACACTTCTTGCTGCTCAATCACCTCATCAAATGCAAGTTATATGTGACAGGAACGAAATCGCGAGAAACGCTTTCATTGTACTGTGGCATTTGGCGATTTATCGATCGGTTTGGGCGGGTCTGTGCATTTGAGCGGAATATGCGAAGTTGGCACGCCGTCGACTGAGTCGGGTGTGCGAACGTGGCACATAAAGAGTTGAGCCTTTTAGTACTTGTCATTACATACCTCAGGTTGGTATCTATTGGAATGGTACGTTACAGCTAGCATTAAGTCGTCTTAAAGGTACAGTTTACCACTGGGAGCAGTGACTTTAAAAAATGTTTGAGATATCACATTTGATGCATATGTGTCAATCAGTTGTATCACAAAACATCCTATCATGTAAAAATTTTGCAATAAAGCCTACAATATAAGGAGATATCACTATTTATCTCACTAAGCCATAACTGTAGATGGTTTAGTCTAGAAATTTTTTTATTATAATTATTGTTCACATTTTGTATATTTAACAATACTTAACATTAATTATACTAATTCAAATTATAACATTGGTTGTCTCTATCCCAAACTCACATTTTAGAACTATTTTGAAGCACTATAGCTGGATTTTTGTTTCATTTGCAAATGGTAGATTATGCCTTTAAAGGGTAAAAGATCACGTAGCATGGAGAAAGAAGATTGCGCTACTGAATTGGTCTTCATTTGCTGCACACCAGGGTACATTTGAAAACCATGATTAGCACAGGACTGCTAGAACAGAATTGCCCATCAGCAAATGTGTGCATTGAAGCATACCCATGCACATCAGTAATATTCAACTTCACTTGAGATTCCTCAGCTGTGCCTGGACTTACACAGAGATCAGCAATACAACTGTACACAGTTTGTTTAACAGGAATTCTTGAATACATCAGAGTCATGCTAGCCTTCCCGTCCCATGGTATATCCCACCCTATTGGATCTTTTAACCCGTTGAAGACGGGCTGATATTGCTACAACAGGCATTTCCCACAGACATCTGTCCAAGTATACTCGGGACTAGTCTTCATTGGGTTAAAGATGGTGGATCATAATATAGAGGACAGTCAGTGCTACATCTAAATGAAACACATTATATCATTGCCACAAAGTAAATCTTACAAGCAGGACCAGGTTTCTTATGATCATCATGCAAAGCAAGAAGATGCTTACACATTAGATACCGGTACACAAAATGCACCCAATTGGTGGAGTGCTTCCACTCCTCAATGTTACCATGATGTTTACTTTGCTCATAAGCCTAGTACAGTGCATGCATGTCTGACGCCTGCAACAAACTACAGATGTAATTAAGAGGAAAGGGGGAGGATGAGTTGCAAACGAGGTCATTAATCAGTCACCCAGTAATTGGCAGAAGTCCTCCAATAGTGGCTAGCTTCACACAGTTATCACACACAAACTACTCCCAACATTGAGCTCTATAGGAAAAAGAAAAACATCTGCAGAAGATGGTGATATTTTCATTTCCACTCACAAAGCAAACTTATATATAGATTGCTATGTTTCTACTCACCAAGTAGAATTATATTTAGCTTTGTGTCAAACAACTAGCTATATCATGCCATTTTACGTCATCTGCTTAATCTTCTCATCTCTAATGAGTGTGATTCATTCCACTCCAGCATGTTACATTTATGTAATGCCATGTAAGCTCTGGTATGTCTTACAAGACTTGATGTGATTATTCTTGCCACAGAGCAATGCTAAAATACAATTAAAATATCTGAATAGTGATACTTGCAGACCAACAACTCTTCTCCAGGAGTATCTACAACAATATGCAAGGATGCACTCCTTTATATTTCAGCAGGTGGTATCCGCAGAACTTCACTTCCATGTCAACAGTATTGGGTATCCAATGATAATGCAAAAGACAAAGCTCAAAGTCTCACTCCTGAAGAAGAAGCGCTCTGTCAGCCAATTTCCATATATTTTTCTGTTCTTTACATCATGCTACAGAACTGAAGATAGCCAAGAAAATATGGGGGGTTGTCTCATCACACACTTCATGAAGTCCTAGACTGTGGCGACAGACAACCACGCCCATGTATCTGATTCCATTGCAGAGCACATCAGAAATATAAAAAAAAAAAACACATTGAAATAAAAATAAATCTCCTCCTTTTAAAGCACCACGTCTTTCAAGACGGCCACCTCACGGGAAAAATATTTTTCCAAATTCCAGTCCTGCGATGGTTCTTGAACAACAGCACAATGTTCATCCTATTTGAGGCAGGGCTCTACAGATCTTTTATAGCGAAGTGGCCACCAATGTTCCATGTCATTGCAAGTTTACCGGGCGGACACACCCATACAGAGATGCGCCCTCCATTCCGCTACCCCTTCCCCTCAGGGAGTGGGTATTATAAAGCCTTCACATAAGGGGCGGGCAGCATGCCCACGCGGCCGTTGACTGTACCCCTCCACCAGTCCTTGGTCGGCTTGTCCACCAGGGTGATGATGTCGCCTTTCCGGAAGCACAGCTCGCCTTCCTCCTCCGGGTCGAAGTCGTACAGTGCCTGCAGCTTCTGGTGCCGTGAATGATCCTTTATGGGAGTAGGGGGAAGGGGGGAAAACATTACAGTTTTATGCAATGGAATGGTTAGATGGTTAGGATATACATGAATTTTATTTTTAACAATAACCTGACAATAATAAGATTTTCTTCATGGTACAGGTAGCTGTAAAAAAACAATACACACTCTCTTACCATATTGATTTCTTGTTATATGAATATGAACACATGTGTATAAAGAAAAGTATACACACACACACACACACATTATCGCTTAGGGTGGCAAGACCTATCGTACCTACAAAATGTCAAATGTTCAAGAGAGCAAAAAAGCAACAACACAAAAACACACACAAAAAAAAACAAACATGGAAGCCAAAGCACTATATCAAATGGGATAGCCTTTCCTTTGACATGCCATGGTGGCTTCATCTTTGTGGTATACAAGACAGCTAGGATTTGGACAGCACATTACTTCACTAATTATTTGACCATTAATCCAAACAAGTCATTTTCACCAAAATCTGAGATACGAGGTCTTGTCGCCCCAGCGACAAGTAAACACATATTAATGCTCATTGGCAACACTGTTCCTTCTTCAGATCATTTAGAATATTTCTAAGCTATCTGTAGTTTCATTCAAGAAAACATAATTTGTTAAGATGTGTTAAATCTGATAACAAACTGAAAAAACATAGCAGACTCACACGAAAGAACAAATCCTATGCTGGAAAAAGAGGATTAAAAACCATTCCTGATGAGACATGGATTTGCCTTTTTTCCTTTCTGTTACCCGCATAAAGCTGTGCTCACACATATCATTACATAAATAAAATGTCAAAAGGACCAACAGCAGGACAGATATATATAGCTCGTGAGTCTGTCCCAAAGTACAATTAGGGTAAAGGCATGTACCAGCAACATCTGCACAACAGCTTAGCTATACTACCCAAACAAGGAAAATAATCATTGAACATAATTACTGACAACCCTCACTTACTACTCACATAGATCATTTTATTAGGCCATAAACTGTTACAGGATATTGACAGCAATCCTTACATTACTTCTACAATGTCCAGCCAATCAAATGGAAAAAACAGCAAATGATAAAGAAGAGCAAGGGAATTAACATCTCTCAATGTAAGAGTTATCATGTGCAAACACCCACGCTTAATAATCACATCAGGTACATTAGTTTTCAAGGCCAGAAAGGATTATCTGTCAAACCAATGCATTGGATATCAGTGAAGGAGAGTTCAATCTTCAAGGCAGAAATTGTTTGGTGTAATAACTAGTGATTTTATGGAGACCATCTCGGAATAAAAGCTTGCCCAAGACCTACCCTACGACCCACAGGAGTATAGAGTGTGGGTAATTAAATCACAGATTGTCCATCAAGCTTGTAAGTCATGCGGGCACCCAACTATGTACTATATGGTCAAAGTTTGCCGCACAATGGTGGTGAATAACAACAGAGGGAAGTCTCATTGTAAGGTGGCTTAAAACACACAAAAAGCTGTTATCCGACTATGTCCACCAGTAACGATCCCCCTCCCCCTCCCCAAGAAGAAAAAACAGTAAAGAAATGGACCTTAAAAACTTTCTACCAATGATAATTGTGGAATATTATTCATTTGAAAGATGTGCACTTTGTTTGATATCATAGATGCCACCCCCACTTGGATTTCAGCGTTAGGATTATATTTGTTTGTTTGTTTGTTTGTTTGTTTTTGATAATTGTAAAGTGCTTCGAAACATGTTTATATTAAGTGCTCCATATATATTTCATATTATTATTATTATCATATTTAACAATGCACACACACACACACACAAACAAACAAAAATATATATACAAACACAAACCACAGGTATCATGACAAAATGTTCAACATCTCTACCCCCTCCCACATAAAGTAGCCCCTTTTTATGAGGTAGCAGCATTTCCAGTTACTTTTATATCGCACTCTGTCAACATGAAGGTCATATATTGCATGGCAACATAATGGGACATTTTGTCAAAGCTTTCTTTCACTGCGCCTCCTAGCAACAATCGAATCAGAATGTTCTATGTATTCCCATCTATATCCTCCATGAGCTCGGGGCCTTTTCCAGTTGCTCTTTTGAAAAAGAATAGCAACTCCTCCACATCGAAACGTCATGGCCATAAACAGGACTCCGTCATGGGTTCACTTCATGAGTCATCATTTCTTTGTATCAACAAGCACATTTATTGGAAATGCACGCGTCATGTAGGATCTCACTTTCCTGCTAAGCATCACAATAATTACAACAAACTTTCTTGCCACAAAATGTTCTGTAATTCACCTGGTTGAGTAAAAATGATTTATAATGTTGAGTAGAAATGTTTTATAATGTAACCCCTCACCCCCCCCCCCCTTAAAAAAATCAAAGCAAATCAACTATAAACAAAACAATGCATAGCAAAACAACAAAGGATGTCCATGCTTTTTGTTATTTGGGCAAGCTGTAGTCACGTAGACCTCTTTTAATTTTGGGACTGAAATTATCCAAAGTGCTGGTCAGGCTAGAAATCCTCAGGAAGTGAAAGAAAAATAAAATCTCTCTCTACTCAAGCACTGACTACCACGTTGGGGTGAATCAGGATCACGCAGGGGTCAGCCTAAAGCTTGTTGGAAGGAGATCCCTCCACACACTCCACATTGTGGGGCTCTGAACAAAATGGAATGCCCCTGTAATATCTTTTAGAGAGAAAGAGGAATCTTGAGTTTGATATACTCCTACCTATATCACAGGTGGTAATGCTGCTCTAGCTTTACAGAGAGGCTGAATTTCTTTTTAATAAATGACAGAGATCAGAAGACATTAAGTTTAGAAAGCTGGATACTCTATGAATGTTTACCAGCATGCAAATCTTTCTGTCCGTTGCATTTTTGATTTATTATCTGTTATTTTATTTGTTATTCATGATCTTGGGATTGATATATGTGAATGCTATCCTGTCTTTGCTGTCACTGTTTGAATTGGATTCTGTAGTTTCTCCTCTACATTTTGCACATTCATGTCAAAGATCACAGCTTGCATTTCCATGATATGTTATCATTTTGCATTTTGTCATCCTTTGTTTTATGAAACACCTTTTTAAGATTCTTGAGACCGATTCCATTGCTTATCTAAGACCTTTTTCTTTTCTTTTTTGCACATTTTGCTATCAAACATTCAACTGCCATAAAAAGCCTTTGGATAGCGCACAATGCTTGTCACCAACTGATGTGCATTACACCCACAGGCTCTTTATCAATATTGCATTTTCTCATTTACCATATCCTATAAAGAATATAGCTTTATTATTCAGGCCATGGTTTGGACAATGACTGCTAAAATCTGAGGCATTGCATGAAACAAATTGTGAATGCTCTTTAAACATTCAATGAAAGAAAAAATGCGTTCAGTGAAAGATGAGATGATCTATTTGAGTCAGCTTTGCCTCATTGAATAGAGCGTCTTATCTTTCACATTGTACAGGAATCCTCTTCCACCAAACTCACGATCATTCACTGTATGATGTCGGTCAGTATCAAAGCATGTATCAGATTTCAGGTAGGTTTCTTGATGACAATATGGTACATATAGTGACCACAGTTCTTTACTTTCTGTTTTTAACTTGGCAGCCCACTGTATACACCTTTGTTTGAACATCTCAATTTATGGTTCCTTTCATCAAAATGGATGATGTCAAGCCATGAAGAGCTCACAGCAGGCGTGCTGTGCATCATGGAATATTACCATAATTCGGAGATACAGTTGCAGGGGTTGATAGGTACAAGATACAAAGAAATAATCAATCAGGGAGTACTTCATCAGTCACAGCTTGAGATAAAGAAGTTTGAGGTGAAATTTGACTCGAGCATACTAGTATTATATCCACTGTCATCTTTGCTTCACCAATCACTGCTCAAAGACAAGATGAAGTGTTCAGCTGAAATTTGACACAGCTACACGGTATGACAGTATTGTAATTGGCCAAAGATGGAAATTTGAAACTCCTGCCAAACTGAGAGTGCTTAGCCAGAGAGAATCACTCTTAGTATTACAAAGGGATGTCCGATATCATAACTTCCATGATATTCTATACATGTCAAACTCTCCCTGACCCTTCGCGTTTTACGATGCTTTGTTCTAAACTGCTGTACAACCAAATCCCAACACTTGAAACACACAGTGCCTAATGGCAGACAGCAGGCATTTTTTTTTCTCTCTCTCACTTTGTATAAAGCATAATGTGAAGCTTGAGGTATCTTGAGGAAGATTTTTAGTACTTAACATACCATTCTATGGTGTGTTTATTTCACTTTCAATGACTACAACTTGTATTGTGACTTGACTGATCACAAATTAACCAACATATTGCCTTCTGTAACTCAAATGTAATGTATGTGTCTCAAAAATGGTGTTCCATTTTTAATTTATTTCTTGAAAAGGGGTGATCTTTGTTTTCTTCATCCCATTGTTCTGGTTCTCCATCTCAAATCAACCTCTTGCAAAATACCATAGTCCTACAAGTCCTGATTTGTTAGATATATGGCATAAACAGAATTCACTTCGCTCTCTCCTCTTTTATTCATTAGTTCCAATGCGGCATGCTCCAAAGTCAATGCTATTTTGGGAGCAATCTGGGGCACACACAATTACGTCTTTAGGCCATTTCCATACTAACTGTAAATAGAGAGTGTTTCGACTCGTAACAAGTAAACATCAGAGGATGCAGAGTATCGTCTGATGTGCAGAAGCACGGCTAATGAGTTTGGGGCAAAGAGAAAGAATCAAAGTTGTGCATTTTTCTGCTTGTTTTTCTCACCATAACATGGCCCATTGGCGGTCTTCTCCGGTCGTCCCATCCATTAGGCATAGACTGCTGCAAGAAATCAAACCATGTTGCATATAAATAAACACTTCTTGATGACTTAAGAAAGTTTGAAGTAATTGATGAAACATGAGTGAACAATAATATCCATTAAAAGACATATCACAGGCTGTCTTTCAAATGCACAGACGCACATTCACTTGTTTGTTTTTATGATATTCTTTATTTGGGTTTCATTCAATATTAGGTCCATGTTGACAATGAAATTAATATGAACAATAACAACAACAACAACAACAAAAAACAGTTGTATTCTTCTTTCTTGTGCTGCTAAATCATTTTTTTCCAAAAAAAAAGTACGGTATATTTTGTTTTGTTTTTTTCAAATCATACCATGTTTATATAAGAGAAATGACATGAAATTCTGCATAACTCTCAGAAAAAGCTATCTTGATTAACCTAATCAAGCTAATCCATATCTGCCTTATTACACACACACAAAGAAAAAATTGTGCTGCTATGTGTGCGTGCACACACACACACCCACACACACACACACACACACACACACACACACATACAAAACAGTATGTATCATTTGTTCTCATTCTCATGATAAATTCAAAGCAGTGCCCTCTCTGCATATTTCTGTGATAATTTGATTGGACAGAATTTAGATTTCTGCAGTATTCAATTGCCTTAAACATACTGTGATATATCATTGTTCTTCCAGGCACACAATCACAAGGCCAGTGCAATTTCTTTACTCAAAGTCATCAGCTCTCCAGCAGTATTTTTGACAAGCACAACAGCACTATCAAACACAATCATGGTTGAATCAGAACCAAATTCACTTTGTTTTGCACTGCTGTTGAAATTAAGAGCAATGTTATTGTTTTCTTCTCTATCTTTACCTTGACAATTACAAATGTTATCTTGCAAGAAATTAATCTAACAACATGATAATTATTTGCCATGTTTTTGGAAGTGGAGTCAAGAGCAATATCAGCTCTCTTTTTTAAAACTATTCACTCTCCCTAAAAATTTTTGACAATGAAAAATATATGTTCCCATAAACAATATTTTAATCAACACCAAAAGTTAGTTCAACATGTTTTGCTCTGCTGAATAAACAAACAAACTAACAAACGAGGACACAATATTGATCATAACAATAAAAATCACTGCCTCCATCCTCACAATCCCATCAAAAACAGGGCATAATAAGGAGCGGAACGTACCATGGCGTTGTTGTGGGAGTATCTCATATTGGCCTCCCAGCTGTTCTGCAAGGGTGCCCTCTGGCCCCCGTTGAAGGGCCTGCCCCCCTGGAGGTGCCCATGGTGGCTCTTCTGGCTGAAACCATTGTCCATTAGGTCACCATCTTCGGGCCTGAGTACTTTGAGTTGGGGGTATTTCTGCATCGTCTGGGAGACACGCTGCATGTCGACTAAGGTGATAACATTGCCAGATTTGACTCCAGGTACCTTCATCAAGATTTTTTTTTTTTTTTTTTGGTAATAGAAACATAATATTGAAGACAATTACTTTCTTGGCAAGGATACGGTGGGCGATCAAGATAATGTCTTCTTCTTTCTTTTTTTTTTTACTTGAATTATGAATTGTTTAACATGGCCACTGAAAGGGTGCAATGAATGTTTGTAAAGCAAGTAATCACAGGACCAATGACTTGAAGTCCTCTTCAAAAGAAGAGGAAATGAGGAGAAAGTGCCTTGTGTAGGGGCAGAAACTTGTGCTGCCTGGGGGCTGAACTAGGGACCTTTTGATTGATAGCCTATGGTCCTAACCACAGGGCCACAGTTTGACCACCATCATCATCACATGAAGACAAAGAAGGCAGCAGGAAGAAGTAGTAATAAAAAGAGAAGGAGGAGGAGGAGTAGGAGGAGGTGGTGGAGGAGGAGGAGGAGGAGGAGGAGGAGGTGGTGGTGGTGGGGAGGAGAATGGGAGAATGAGCAGAAGGAAGAAGAAAAAGAATGCAAATCATTCTTTATCTGTTCTATTACCATCACCTCAACCATGCGCAACCATCATCCTAAAAAATGTACAGACACAAATAATATTCAAACATATCTGACGTAGCTATCCAGGAATTGTCAGCAGGACACATGTCAAATATGGGACCACTATGCTATATAATACATTGTACTTAGACACACCCCTTTGATTTAAAATACTGGTATCAAAGTGTTTGCTTTCGATTGCATCACGTTAGGTTAATTTAAATAATGAGTACAGATATTATAGCAATGTTTCTATAAAGTCCATCTTGATGAGATCAAAGAAATGATGAATTCTGCACCTTAGGTGGCAACAACTGCTTTCACAATATGATTGAACAGTATTGATGGCTATCAACAAAGCTATTTAAACATAATTTTGTTTAAATGAAAGAAAGATATTATTCAGAGGGGTGAAGGTTCAGGTGTGAGTTTCCTTCAATTTGTCTCCCTCTACAAATTAAATTTGTTAAGATCGCAACTGCTGATCTGTTTTGTTTGTTTGCAGTCCATGTTGACTACAAAGTAGATATGGTACCCCTGCAAATGAACAAACAAAGATTATGGCATTGGGAATTAATCTATAGCACAATACTGATATCAGCTTGTTATTCAAAAAGTTTGCATGTTCTGTGGGTTGTTGATGTTGTTGTTGTTTCAGTATCTACTCGGTAGACTTTTTCTTTCCTTTACTTTTTTCAAATCAAAGAACTCAGGATATGACTGAAATGTGTACTCTTCCAAATCTTTATCTGTCAACAGATCAAAACAAGTCTGAAAACTTCATTGTGAGTGAGAGAAAATAGCAAGAAAGTCAGAAGTCACATCTGTAGGTATCATCATCTGTCTACCTTGCATGTCAAACATCTGTTAGGGCAATAACATTTCATATTTGGGAGACAGGAATAAAACTCTCCTGACTTGTCAAAAAGGAAAGAAATCAAATCTTAGTCATCTTTCTTGTAACTGCAGTCTTGCTAGTCAGTATCAATGTATGTCTGAAAAACATAAATCAGAATAGCAGACGGAAAATTTGTATTTTAACTCCTACTTCTTCTGAGAAAGTGAAATATGCTGTGATCAGGATAAATCTTTTTTTTAATCCAGTAATTCCATATCTACCGAAATATCATTCACATTATAGAATACTTTTGTCAGTGTACCTCCTAAAACAGCCTTTAAGGTTGTTTAAGGTTACATGTATACATTTCTGAATTTTTATCTACCTCTAAAAAAAAAAAGACTGATCATATGATAAAAGAAAGAAAAATGTATCTGAATTTGCAGACCAAACCATTCATAACTTACATATCCTTGATTTGCTGCTATATTTTTTTTTTTTTTTTTTTTTGGCAATAAAAAATAAGAGAAAAAAAAGGCGAAGAAGGATTATTTGAATGTCTTTCACCCATTGCCTTTTAGGAACCTCATGAGTTTGTACAAAGTGTATGGAGATTTGAGAATCTTACAGGAAATACATCAACAGCCCAGTAAATACAATCTAGTTCACATTTAGATCACAGCAAAAATGCATCTGAGAGCTATCGGCAAACCTTGTCTTTTTCCTTTCAAATATAATGCACTCTTGAAGTCTTTGTTGGTGTTCCATATTTTTCCCCCTTTGTCCTCTACAGAGAGCTGTAGAGCTTAATACCCGGTTTCATTATGATGCTGCCGAGAGATGAGCAACCCAGGTAAGAGGCCTACTTCTTTGAAGTATGCCTACGCTCATGTATCATGACAGCACATGGTAGTGAAAGCGGTCATTTTCTCTCATATCATTTGAAAATCTGCCACGCTTGTCGGCGAGAATACAAATCGCCCACGCGTGGGTTTTTCCTTTGTCTTGTGTGTCATGCATTTGTTGCTGTTATTATTGTGACACAAAAAAAATGTGGAATGTACTCATTAGCCATGACATTTTAATGGCCTGAAAAGACAGACAGAATGATTGTAAATTAAAGCCCACATGAGTCCTGTATTCTACTCAGCCCCGCCCTCTTATATGAGTATCTCAGATCACAGCACTACACCAACATCGAAAATTTTTTTCTCAAATGTATTTAACATCATGCTCACGTTGGCTTTAATAGATAGAGTGCTTATTAATTCAACTTGAGTATACTGTGGGATTGCTCTGAAACTCCTTAAAGTAGCATCTTTCCAACACTTCTTTGCTTACTGTCTTTGAATTAGAAAATCATGCTGCTGAAGGCAGGATGACGTACTATTTGTCTCAAAATGAGGCACCACATTGCCAAAGACCCATTTCCTTCTTCTTTTTTTACACAGTATTAGCAACAACCAACATACAATGAAATCCCAACATGAAACAAATCATTCTTGAAATAAAACTTTAGATTTCAAAATGAAGCGTTATAAATTACCCTTTGAGCACCAGGTTCAACTCATCCTGCCATCAACCTTCCATGCATCATATAGTAATATCATCAATAATTGAAGCAAAATTGAATTGTGTCTCTTGAATTCTCTTCTCTATCATATAATCTAAGGATGCACTCAACCGACAGAAGTGACTTGTTTTACAACCATTGCTTCTAGATCATTCCACCATATTTCATACTCTTATTTATTATGGACTGTAACCTATGGTTCCTTCAATCATTTGAATATAGGCTGGTGTTATTCATCTGCATATGTATCATTGTATCTACTTGTACTTTATTAGTACGGTAATTAGTTTCTATGTTTCAATTTTCTTCCTTTTTTGTGGATGGTTTTAATATTGTTCTGTCCAGCAATATGTATTGAATTTTGTTGTGAAATATGAGGCATAAATTCAATTCAACTAAAATTCAATTCAATTCAATCCCATATGATAACAAATGTGAAATTTACTGAATCCATCAGTGACTACAGAATCCATCAGTGACAACAGGGCAACATTTTGCCATTGAAGACTAGTCCTGAGTATACTCAGGCAGGTGTCTATCACAAATGTGTGATGTAGCAAAATCAGTTCATCCTCAATGGAATATATGTGACCTGCCCAAAGGATCCGAAAGTCGAGAGAGGTCAATTTTCTGAAAATTACATGATATAATTTCCTTACTAGTCCACTTTAATTGCATATATATAACATGACTCATAAAAGTACTCGGTTGCAGAGATATTGATGATTTTATGAGACCATGTGGAGTGGTCTAGGAAATCAGCATTTCAAGAAAACTGCCTTCAAAGTGTTCTTTCGTACATAATCGGGATCGAGGGGAGGTAAGACAGTTTTCACCTCTTGACAATAGAAGGTCTGCTCATAGCAACCTCTGCAACGTTCATTCAAGCTTAAATAGTGCCAGCCATTTATGCACGACCAATCAGTAGCCAGGATGCCATGCATTGACCAATAAGATCACTCCCTTGTTGCTAGGGGCAGAGTCTATCTGCGGCGCTAAATCCAAATCTTTGGACACGTTTCTGTTCCATTGAAAGTAGGAAAATCATGGCCCACAAAAATGCTAATTTCTTGCCTTTCCTTTGATCATTTAGCTTCGAAATTTTGGCAAACAATAGACAAAACATCAGACTACAAAACTATGCCAAAAACACAAATTTGATGGTTTTGACTGATTTTGATGATGTGACTTCAATCTCAATTTTCTCAGCTCAGCCATCAGTGAGTTTTGGATCCTTTTGTTGTGGAAGGTCACATATATTCTGGGCTTGTTGCACATAGAAACAACATTGTACATGGTGACTCTGCTTACCTGATTTTCTCTCGTCACCGATGTGGTTCTGTAGTAGTCCACAAGGGCATCAAGGGAGGGGAACTTGACGATCCACAGGTGAAATTTACCAGCTGTATCTTGTAGAATCCTAAAATGTTGCACACTCTCGTTGTATCTGGAATGAGAAGAGATACATTTTTGTTCTGGGCCCTGTTTTATGAAGAGTTGAAATTTATCATATAGTTGATTTCAACTGTAAGTCTATGGCAGCCTGGGTGGTAAGGAAATTTAAAATCAATTTTATCTTTCGATAAAACGGGGCCCTGATATACTACTTTTAAGCCATCATCATCTGAATATATATTTTCTGTAAATAATCATGAAAACAACATTAGAAATTGTCAACTACAATGAATTAAATGTGTGATACAAACTGGTCAACAAATTGGCACAAAACAAAAATTAAAATGTTTCCAGGATCAGCTTTCATTTTTTTTTTTTGCATGTGTATGGCATCTTCAATTTGTAAAGAAGATCAACAACCAAAGACTTTCAGAGTGAAGCAAAATATCCACTGTTTAGCTTTGATATTGACTAAAATTGCAAATTTGTACACATACATGGATTAGCATTCTGTCCTTCAGTAAGGCTAGTTTGATCACAGCATTCTTCAAATGACATTGCTAGGTAAGGATGATAATTCGTTTTTTTCTATACCAATTCCTTCTTAATAGCAGTGATATTGATGATGACGATGATGGTGATGACAATGTATTTAAGATGAACCGGGTGCTCATGATAACAACACTAACACTTCTATCATAGCCTGGTCAGGATTTTTCATGCAAACACACCTAGATTAATTCACAATCTCAGCACTGTTGATCAAGGTTCAAGTTCAAGTTCAAGGTTCAAGTTCGAATTTATTCGTTTTTCCACAATAAAATCATACAGACATAAATCTCACTTTCTTGAGTGACAGAAACAATGTATGTAAATTCGTACAAAGAAACCAACAATAATGAGAAAAACTAATAGTATCAATACATTGCAATTGTTGCAGAAGTAACGATAATGAAAGAATTGTCAATATGCACTGTGTGAAAAAACGGAGGGACCCACTAAAAAGACAATGCTTGTAGAGTGTGGGCCCCTCTTGTATTAAAAACTCGATGCAAAATTTGACTAAATATAGCAACAAAGCAGCACGAAAAGTTTGGCATAAAAAGCTTAGCAGCCCACTAAGAGACAGACGGACAAACAGTTACACACAAAACAATAACAAACGAAATAATGAGCATGAGACAAGACTGGGACAGCAACAAGACTACTTATAGGGAAGAAAACTGACTCGACGACATGACAGGAAACAAGACTACAGCGCGACGAAGAGGTAACAAAATAGACAGGAGTAAGCAACCGAGACAACGATCATCGGAGGTTAGAGGAAGAAAGAGAAGAAGAAGAAAAGAAGAATATACAACAAACCCTTCAACTGCGAGGTATAAGTTAAAGAAGATCTTATCATAATCAAAGCTAAGGCAAAGGTAACAATAATGAAAAAAACGGCAATAAAAATTTTGCGGACGGGAAACAAAATAAGCCTATGAACTAATCTGATTCAGGGGGTCGTCATTATAGGATTGCACAAGAAAAAACTTCAATCTCCTTTTAAAGGAGTATATAGAGGGAGCAGATTTTATATCGTGGTTCAGGGAATTCCAATAATTAGGTCCAGTGTAAATAAGTGTATTCTTTGCTAAAATCGTTCGAAGAAGTGGTAAATGAAACTCGTTAGAGCGTCGGGTGGGGTAATTATGGAATGATTGATTTTTTTGGAACATAGAACCAAAGATAGGTGGCAGTAAACTGTTATCATACATATACATAAATTGGCCTAAGTTGTATAAAAATAATTCGTTAATTTTTAGTAGCTTATTACAGTTAAACAATACATTTGTATGTGAACGAGTGGGAGAATTGGAAATGATACGGAGGGCTTTCTTTTGCAATAATAACACTCTATTCAGCAGCGTCTGATGTGTATTGCCCCAAGCTAAAATTCCATAATGAAGGTAAGGGAGTATCAAAGAGGAGTATAACACAAGTAATGTCTTTTCAGGAATATAAAATTTTAGTCTGTTCATAACACCTATATTTCGAGAGATGATTTTGCAAATATGATCAATATGTATTTTCCAAGAAAGTTTATTATCTACAAAAATACCAAGAAATTTGAAATATGACACACTTTCTAAATTACAATCATCCAGAACTATTTCTGAATTCAAAGAATCAACAGTATTGCTGAAAAGCATATATTTTGTTTTTTGAACATTCAATGACAACTTGTTAGCTCTGACCCAGTTGGTCACTTTTTTCAATTCTGTATTAGCTTGTTGAACAAGAACATCGATATCGTTATGGGCAAGAAAAACACTGGTGTCATCAGCATAGTGTATAAAGGAAAGTACCTCTGAAACAGAGGAAAAATCATTGATATATATTATGAATAGCAGCGGCCCTAAAAGACTTCCCTGTGGAACACCACACTTTACATCTCTTATAACTGAATTATTATCTTTAATTGAAACAAACTGTTTTCTGTCAGCTAAATAAGTCTTGAACCACTCCAAGGCCTTCCCACGTATTCCGTAGTGCGATAACTTGTGGAGTAAAATGTTGTGATTAATTGTATCGAAGGCCTTGGAGAAGTCCAAGAATATACTAATTAAATGGGAATGATTGTCAGTTGCATTAACGACTTTATCAATAAAATGAAGAACTGCATGGATGGTACTATGTTTTTCTCGGAAACCAAACTGGGAATTTGTGAATATTTTGTGCACATTTAAAAATTTGATAATTCTGGTGTATATTATTTTTTCTAAAACTTTCGATAATGAAGATAATAAAGAGATTGGACGATAATTACTGACATCCAGATTATTACCTTTTTTAAATATTGGAATTACTTTAGCCAATTTCAGTTTATCAGGAAACATACCATTAGAAATTGACAGATTAAAAATGTGAGCCAAGGGATCTGCGACTGATGATATAACACCCTTAAGGATACAATTATCTATATCATCATAACCGGAGCTACGTTTGTTTTTTAAAGAGGATACAATATCGATAATCTCATATCTGTTTGTTGGAGTTAAAAAAATAGAGTTGGGGTTACACTGGCCTAAGAATTCAGTAAAATTCTGTTCTGTAGCCGGAATACCATGAGCAAGCGTTTCACCTATTTTTGAAAAATAAGAATTAAAAACATTTGCAATATCAACAGGGTCATCAATTATTTCATCATCCCACTTTATTTCATCTATTTCTGCTTTTTTGTTCGGAATATTCATTGCCTGCTTTAAAACTTTCCAGGTATTTTTAATATCAAACTTAAATTTCAACAACTGCTGAGAATAATACCTTTTCTTTTCCAAACGTAAAATCCTAGTTAATGTGTTTTTATATAATGTATATTTGTTCTTTGATCGTTCAGTTTTTTCCATTTTATATTTATAATACAATCGATTTTTTCTATTAATTGAACGAAGAATTGATTTTGAAATCCACGGTAACCTAGGCGTCTTTTTATAATCCTTTTTACTTTTTTGCTTTGGAATAATATCATCCAAAAGAGAATTAAATATTTTCATAAAATTATCAAAAGACAGATTAACTTCATCATTTTCATAAACTCGTGACCAATCAGCATTATCAAGAGCGGCATCAAAACTGGCTAACTTTTCACATGAGACTCTACGTTTGCATAAAGGAGCCGAAGGTTTAGCATCATTAGCCAAAGTTTTCAAAGTAAAATGAGTCATGACTGGGAAATGGTCGGTCACATCTGAGAGAATTATAAAAGAATCGGGAAGAGGTAAGATATTGCAAAACAGATTGTCAATTAAAGTAGCAGAGTGATCCGTGACGCGAGTCGGTTTAGTAATGAGTGGCAAAAAGGATGAAGACAAAAATGTCTCAAGAAACTCGCTTGAGATACAATCATTTCCAGATTTCAGCAAATCAATATTATAATCACCAAGTAGAAAGCAATCCTTATTTCTAAAAACTGGGTTTTTTGCCAGGTCTGAAAGATATGTCACAAAATCTAAAGTATTCGAATTAGGAGGTCTGTATATTATACCCAATAACACATTCCTACATCCTGGGATAGAAATTTCTACAAAAAGAGATTCAACAGTGTTGTCCATTCTACAAATGTCGTTGTGAACAATACATTTGTAAATACTTGATACATAAAATGCAACACCGCCTCCACTTCTGTCCGATCTATTACTGACATACATATTGTATCCGTCGATTGCAAAGGAATCTTCCGTAGTGGAAGTCAACCAGGTTTCGCTAAGTCCAATGATAGAGAGTGATTGGCTCGCATCGGATTCTAATAAAAATTTTAACTCATCAAAATGTTTATTCAGACTTCTTATGTTAAAATGCAACAGAGAAAACGTGTCTTTAGAGAAATTAAAATACATATCTTTGAATTGATTAACTGTTATGTAATTACATAACGTGTTCAGATTTAAGTCATTACTAAGATCATAAGGCAGTTCATTTACTGCTGAATTAAGATTATCGGCAACGAAGTTGTCATAAGGAGTTGCTTGTGTTACTGGTGCCTCAACGTGACTTACCCCTATCTCCCCCTTTGAACCCCCCCCCCCCCCCCCCCGTCTTGTTTAGAAGGCGGAGGGCTTCTACTAGACATATTGAGCCTCAATTTTATGGACATACCATCATGTCAGTCATAAGGGAGTACTTCAGACACATCGACTTGAAACATGACAAGCATATCAGACTACAGACCCTCATGTTTCATATAATCACACCGCCACGGAAGCTCATTAACATGTATGAGCTTTGCTCTACACAGACATTGGAAATGGTTGGCACACTGTATCAGTGCGGCTTGAGACTTTAAGAGCATGAGGTACCTTACGGCGAGATACCAATTGGCCCCACCCATACTGGTACAAGCTAATTCTGATGAAACAAATAAAAACGTAGCAATCAATTTTCATGAAACTAAAACTTACTTTTAAAAAGTGGGTGGATTTATAAGCATTTTTCTACATACATGTATATAGGATAAAATAGTGTCCTTGTGTTTTTCATTTTTGACATTTTACTCAAAATGAAAATAATCTCACATTGACACTGTGATGCAGAAGAGATCGAGCTCCACAACATGATACCAATAACTCAATACCCCCAAAATTGCGATAGTGCCCTTCTTGTTCTCAGGTGATGATATGTGTGCAACCTCCTTCTCGAGGAGCCTTGCAAATTGCCTCAAGTGAAAGTGCCTAGGAGTTATAGATTATGGCATTCATATCTGTGGTTCACCACACTCTTCACCTATCTTCCCCAAAAACCTAATTTGCGACGACACCACTTCCCGTCTTGACAGCCTTGAAACAGTTCCTGTTTTTAGACGATGAACTTGATCTACTTTCCTTTTCTGGGGGACCCTCGAAGTGTCAAATTCATACCTCCCCTTAATTGAATCATCAAGGACATCCTATAAACCTACAAATCATAGAGGGATAACATTTTGGGTATTGGAGCATGGTATAACATGGCTTTGGTCTCAAAGAATTACTGGTAAGTAATATACGATTCAACATGAGCCATCACAGTCTCACCAAAAAAAAAAAAAAAAAGGATTTAAGATACTACAAAACGTAATGAAAACACATTACATAATATAAAAAATGCCGTCTATATCTTTTTGTCATGTGCACTTCACTAAAGACAATTAGGTAATTAAGGTATTTAATGTAGTCTACGTAAGTTAATTAATGTCGCACGTAGAGGGTTTTATTTATTTATTTATTCAGTTTTCTTTACCCAGGGTAGCCCCATCAGTGGTTTACACACTGTTATCCTGGGGGTTAATACACCAAAAGATGATAGCTCGACTTCGTCTAAATAAGGTCTTTTAAAACCATAGGTAGGTCCTTCAATATTAGCAGTGCTCTGAGTTTCAGAGATCATTGTCACCCAGCCATGTAAACATTACCAATTTCTAACACCAGGGTCTACAAGGACATTGCGGTTAAAACATCTCATCCAAGACGGTATGTACAAAGCCGGTTTGAACTCAGGGCCTCTTTTTTTTAAGACCATAGAACCTTACTCTCTATACCACATCTATCCCACTTGCCTCTTTATACTCAACAGTTAAGAACAAACTGTCACATGGCAGGTTTTTCCCATAGAAATTTGAAACAAAATATCTAAACTTATGAATATTCAAAACATCATTAGGCTCAAAGGGATGGTATAGTATTGGTTGGTGTGAGGAAAAACATTTAGAAACCACTCTATGAAATGTTAAAGAACATACAAATCTAGGGGGAATTGAAAGTTTATTTGATGAATTTTGGTTTTGAAATGACTGAAATATCTCAAAACAGGGTAAAACAAAGAGATCTTAATAAAATTTGTGGCCTGTCACATTTCATTAGGATCACATTTTGTTTATATCTAAGCCATTCTAAGACCTATTTCCATCAAATAAACTGTGAATTCCTCAAAGTATTACACGTTCTTTGATATTTAATAAGAGATTTCTCATTGTCTCACAAACACACACATAAAAAAGGTTGGAAACCTGCAGCCAATCTAAACCAAAACTGAACCATCCCTTTAACCTGTTGAAGACGATCGAGTCCCGAGAATACTAAGGCAGGTGTCTATGGAAAATGTGTGTTACAGCAAAATCAGTCCGTCCTCAATGGGTTAAAAAGACCTGCACTTACTTGACAGATAATGAGTAGAGCCTCTCGGACGATTCACTCTTCCGGACCAGAAATGCTCCATTGTCCTCTTGGTGGAGTAAGAGTTCAGCACTCTTCCGTGTGATGGTGGGGTAGAACCAGGACCTACGTTAGGAACAGAAATGGGATAAACATTCTCAATTAATGATGTATAGAAGTACGTAACTAGTCACATATAGCCGCAATCAGAAAGAACCATGACACAAACCAAACAATAGACCATTTGTGTTTGAAGAAATCTTAAACATGTACGGTTATGTCATAGACCTAATAGGTCACCATCAGGCTGATAAAGGATAAAAGAGAAAACAAAAACAAAAACAAATCTACTTTGGATTGACAAAATCATAAGCATGCCTAGTATTGCTTTAGTGTAGCAGGTCACCATTTGGGCCAGATATGATAATTTTTTTTAATCTATTGAAGAATTCATCATTGTATTAAGAAATCATAAATCTGCCAAGTACTTGAAGGAAGTGAGAGGTTACTTAAAAAACAAAACACAAATCACTCTATTTTTGGACTTCAAGACCTCACCGGGTAGTGCTACGTGTCAGAAGAACTAATGTGACACAATTACCCAGTGCTAGGAAAGTGCAGTAAACTACTTCATTCTGGACAGAACTGGAATATCATAATGGGTATAAAGTACAGTACAGAGACTCCAACCCAAAGCACCTTCTGATCTGGAGATTCTCCCGCCAGAAACCCCTAGCAAACGGGAGACTCCAAGTTGATGTGTGCGAAGCGCGAAGTTCCCAGGGTTCTACATGCTCTCTGGTGCTATCGAAGGCTTAATTTTTCAACATACAATAGCAATAAGTAAGAAATCCTTTCCAACGGGAGACACAGAGCCAGGGCGGGAGAAATTAAATCTCAAGCGGGAGAACGGGAGATTTTGCAAAAAATGGGTTTTCGGCGGGAGATCTCCCATCGAAAATGGGAGAGTTGGAGTCTCTGACAGTATCGCACTATATTTTGCAAAGTAACAAAAAGATAATAAAATATTTTTAAAAAAAAATCTGCAGGCAATACAGCAAGTTGTTTGTATCAGCATTTGAAAAGAAGAGCATTTTTTTCTCTCATGTCAAGTTCCTGTTATGAGAAAAGCATGTCAACAAAAACAAGGGAATGATTTGCCAGCGTCGAGTTATAATAGACCATGAAATGTAACAACAGGAGCAGGCAAGGATAGCTGAAATGAAAGTGCCAGTCTATGAAAGTCACAGAAAGTCACAGAATATACATGGTAAAACATAACAACTAAATTAAAACATGATAACTAGAACCTGTCTGTGTATGATTGGTATCAAAATTGGTAGGAAGTTAGCCTCGTCATCAGATCAACTTCCTTGTATCATCAACCAGACAGACGGCATGATGGGAAAACGCTGGAATGCAGGCAGTATGGATGCAATCTTGAATGCCTGGAACTTCTAAAAGAAGACACCTGTAACCTTGGGTCTCCATTGCGTCCTTGGAAACTAATTGTGGTATTAAAGCAATTATTCTGCACATCGAACTAGAATCTATCTCTGCTCCATACATGAGCATAAATTTCTCAGGATGTAAGATTCCAATTTGAGCATTTATACATCTCATTCTGTTGTCCAACAGCTATCCTTAAAAAGCACTATCTATCGTAGTTGTACAGTTTCGGTTGAGACCTATAACTTCAGATTTCTAACAATTTTGGGTGAGATAATGAGAAACTTTTTACGAAATATGAATGAGCGTGTACTTTTAAGAGGAATTCAGCGTTTATTTGATGAAAATTGGTTTTGAAATGGCTGAGATATCCAAAAAAGAGCTATCCTAATAAAAGGTGGGACCCAGCTTTTATTACAATCACTTTGTTTTACTTTGTTTTTGAGTGCCTCAGCCGTACCAAAACCAATTTCTGTCAAATAAACTTGGAATTCCTCTTAGAATGGTATCCTCTGTACTATTTCATAAGTGGTTTCCTGGTATCTTGAAAAATGTTAAGAGCCAAATTCTCATCTCCACCAATACTAAACCATCAATTTAAGTTCTTCCAAAATAGTTGTCTCCCCATTTCTTCAAAATGTATGCTGAATAAACAGCATGACACCATATAGGCCCTACTTTCTTGAGGTCAATGCACAATCTACAAACACTTTTTGGCTTTTAAAACTTAAACTCCAAGAGCACTCTTCACAGTGGGTTTGAATAATTCACGACCATTAACCCATTGAAGACGAGTCCCGAGAATTCTCGGGCAGGTGTCTATGGGAAATGTGTGTTATAGCAAAATCAGTTCGTCCTCAACAGGTTAAATGGTTCAAGATGTCAGGCTACAGAGTCACAACAGGATATATATACAGCATGTAGGCCCTATGAATTGATCAATATCTAGAAATGTGAACAAAAAGCTCATAAAGTAATATCAGTGCCGAAAATGAAACATTTCATTGACTGACATGCTAATCTGGAAGTGAAATTATTCTTCAAGAGCATTTCTGAAAACAGCACTCTCTCTCTCTCTACCAAACACACAACTGTGGAGAATAACCTCCTAAGAGTGCAAAAGAGAGAGAGAAAAAAAAAAAGAAGGAAGAATATAAAAAACAGAAACAGAAAAAAACAAAACCAGATGAGCCCTAACCAAGCACATGCATGTATTAGATTAATGACGGCAGGGATATCAACGTACGAAAGTGCCCTGGAAATCTAGGTACCGTGCTACACATCATAAGTCCCTGGACTGTACATACATTAAACAGACTGCAGGCTTTTATCCACACTGTATTTCCTTTTTCATACTGTGCCCAGCTGTAGTCCACCACACAACGCAAACTTGAGTTTCTTCCCCCATTATCTTGCTGTTGCAGTTGTCGTTGTTGTTGTTGCTGTTGTTGCTGTTGTTGTTGCTGTTGCAGTTGTTGTTGTTGTTGTTGCTGTTATTGTTGTTGTGGTTGTTGTTACAATATACTCTCATGTTATGGAAGTTAAAGGGACTGTACAGTACTGGTCGAGGTGGGGATTCATGTTTTGAACATTCCTAAGTCAAAAAGGAGAAACATCTTATGTAATATAAAAGAGCATGTAATTCTAAGAAGGATTCAACATTTATTTGATGAAAATTGGTTTTAAAATGGCTGAGATATCCCAAAAAGTGCCAATAATAAAAGGCGACAGGCCACGCCTTTTATTATGATCTCTTTGTTTCACCTTGTTTTTGGATATCTCAGCCATTTCAAAACCGATTTTCATCAAATAAACTTTTGATATCCCTCAGAATTGCATGCTCTTTGACATCTCATAGAGTGATTTCTGAATATCTTCATCAGTCTTCATCAGTCAGTGTGTTCAAAAAAGCCTTGAAAACACATCTTTTCAGTAGCAACTAGTTCGTAGCTGTAACATTTATCCATTATTTTACATACTGTCGTACATGTTTTGAATTGATTATAAGCGCTTTGGGCCTTGTGGGAAAAGCGCACTATAAATAATAGTAGTAGTAATAATAATAATAATAATATCTCACAAAACATTGAAAGCCAAATCCTCACCTCGACCACAACTGTACGCACCCTTTAACCCATTGAGGATGGACTGATTTTGCTACAACACGCGTTTCCCATAGACTCCTGCTCAATTATACTGGGGACTCATCTTCAACGGGTTAAGAATACAGTGTCATAAAGAAAACACAACACTAACCCGTTGATGACAGACTGACTTTGCTATATGGTATATCACTGCAGTCCATAATTTCTCTTTTGCTGTTCATGCTACTCAAAAGAATCCTTTGATTTTAATGATTGTATCATTTCTTTTCACTGTATGAAGCAATCAATTATCTTTTTCTCCAAGGACATGAAATTACAAAATAGTCCAAAATGATCTTAGTCCAGTTTGAGCGCGGTTATGAAAGGAAATTTCTTCCATGCACAAGGCAATTAGGGACTACTTAACAAGCATCGCTGCTGTCATATGACAGAGACGACTCTGCCATCAGGGCACTGCAGGATATAGCATTTGCCGCCGTACATAACAAGCGTACAATTCTCTTTCCTTTGATGTTCGTCCGATATTGCCCAGTTTCCCCAATTTCACCCAGTATCAGATCTACATGTAATCATTGAATCCCGATATGCAAAATCTAGTGTGTGATCTATTGTGCAAACTTCACTGTACAGTGTATAATTCAGGATTTATGAGTGAGTGCGTTTTCCCTTGGAGGACTATTGCATGAATATCCTTATTCTGGGACACAAAAGATTTGACCCATTTGCTGCCGTTACCTAAAATCTTTAAGCGACACCGCTAGCTGCCCTCTTGGTGAGGACTGGTTTACAAAAGGCGGCATCTCCAGCTGAATTGTCTCATAGATTGAGAAAGATGCAACATTTGCATGCCCTTCATCTCACCCATGAAGAAAAGCATACAGTGTTTATCTGATCATTCTATGACATATTCTCCTGTGACAATTAATTGGTCCCATGAAATATTTGCATGCTGAATATTTGCAATATTTGCACATTTGCAAGGTGAATATACAACCTACCCAGAAGCATAACTCTAATCCTCACATCAAACTAAATCTAAAACCCTATCACAACCCTAACCCTAACCCTAAGTCTTTGGAGGAAATAAGACCAGAGCAATTGTCGCAGGAGCAAATGTCGTGTCACCATATCTGACCGATGATCATTAATATTCAATCTATGTCACTCCAATATACCAAACACACTAATTCCTGAAAAGGATCAAATTATTGCAATCGTCACAGTTCACTGTTTTTCTAATAGAAGCTACAGATACTGCATTTCATCTGCCTGATCATATACAGACTAAATTCATGAAAAGCAGATGACCTTGCAAGAGGAAGTGATATCTTGACATTTTCATAATTATCTTAATATGTATTTAAAAGTGTACATGCAACAAATATATAGAGTCTATCTAGATCTTTCAATATATTTTCATTTACATTTCACAAATAGAGGGAGAGAGAGAGAGAGAGAGAGAGAAAGAAAGAAGAGATAATTGAGAATCTGCTAACAGAATTTGAGGATGGGCTCAGATGCTTACAAAAGGGTTAATAAATGGCACAAAAGAAAGGGCTCTTATCTAGCTTTCTTGTCTATCCTTTCATCTACTGTATTTCTATCCAACTGATGCAATTATGCAAATGACAAATTTACTATTCTACGAAGTCTGTTTATCCCCTTTATCTTTCTACCAATTTTGGCTCTGATGTATATCTGTGTCCATCTGTTCATATATCCCTTCATTCATTCCACTTTTGAATCCTTTCCATCCTAATAACCAGCATCTGCTCTTAATACCAATCCATCTCCCTGTGTTGTTTGTGTTTTAGCCTTTAATATAATCATCTGCATACATGCATAATTGTGGTACTTTGTCTACAGAAAACTGCTGCAATCTCTGTCCCTCTCTCTCTCTCCCCATCTCCCCCTCCTTCTCCCTCTCTCGCTCTCTGGCAGACCTTTTTTGTTCAACCACACACACCACCACGCACCACGAAATCATTTAATCACAGTGGGCTCCATTCTGGGGGGAGCTGATTATGTGGTTCCATCTTAACAAATCAATTTAAAAGGGCCTGTCATACGGCACGTAATTATGCGGCTAATAAGACCGTGATGAAGACACCACAGGCCTCCATCTTCCATTTCATCCCCCCCCCCCAACCCCACCCCGCCCGACGATCTGATGACGACATGTGTACCGACAAGGACGCACAATCTTGCCTCCACAGAGCATGGCTAACAGGCAGCCTGAGGCGGAGTCACTCTAGTGTAAAGAACAAACTGCCAGGAACACACACAAACACATGCAATGTCGTCGTAGCTCTGCCAGAGGATCTCCGCCTCTCGCATGCCCCTTGGCGATTCAGGGTTAATGGATGACATAGAGAGAACATGGTGGGTGTGTGATGAGGGCAGATCACATCACAGGCCTGACCGTGCAGTAGCAGTGGTGGTAGGGGCGAGAAAGAAAGTGTTAAAAAAAAATGAACTCATGGTATCTTCAAATAGCAAATATATGCAGCTAATATGTATGATATCATACATCCACATAACTAGCATAAATTTTTAAAGTACAAAATGATAAGGCAAATGACGTAATATCCTTGATGAATCTCATTTGTGTTGCACTTGCAGGTACATTGTGATGTGCCATATGATTTGTGAAATGATATTTCAATGTATCCAATAGTAAGACAGACAGGGAGTTACAAATTCAAGTATTTACAAACACTGACTCCTGGATATACAATGTATGACATAAAAAGAAAGAATTTGGTGTTCTCCATCCATTGTCCTCAACCACAGACAAGGAAACTTATATCTCATCATCAATATACAAGTACCTTTTGGTGATGAAGTATGCTGATGCTGTTATGAGATCCTCCATTTTGACATTACACATGCACACGTCATACCCAAGACAGTGCATTGATGAGCATGATATAGGACCCCTCCGATATGTGTGTCTTCATAGAACAGGTTTGCAGTGAGCCAATCGAGGTCTTTGTGTAAATAGTGAGGAGTACAGGGTGTTTTTGCTGTCTTTTCTTTCTAAATGTCTAGCTGTCAGTATGGCTATACTATCCTGTAGTGGGAGGGCTGGCCCGGCTCAGATATATTTGAGAATCTCCGTATCAAACTGAGTAGGCCCTACAGCTTTATCACCAATATCTACAAATGTATGTATAAGTACATGCACGGCCAAAGAATTTAGACTGTAGTCAAACGCTACCTGATGAGCGTATGCTTCAGTGCACATATTCACTGACCGATGCTAATTGTGGTTTTTGAATGTACCACGGTGGGCAATGAATGAAGATCAATTCAAGTGGACTACCAGGCACGGCACCAACTTGATTCTCTGGTGGCCATCCCTGTGACTATATAAAGTCTTTAAATTTGAAAATTTGGTTGCCCTATTTAAGAAATGTATGGGCCTCAAATAAAAGGAAACATAAAAATCCATTTTCAATCTTAGGCTGTGTTTATCTAACTTGAGAGAGAGAATCACGTTTCAAAACCCGTTTGGAACGGTGTTTGCAAACGTGGTTTGAAATGCCATTCTCGGGGAGCCGCGTTTATCTAACCATTCTACAATCACGATTCGAGTGGTGTCACTGCACAGCTGCTTTGCGCCGTTTGACCCAGGAAGTAAATACTCAGGTCAACTGCATACCACCAAACATGCCTCCTCAGTCACACACAAATAATGGGCAGAGAGCACAACCGGAAACAGCTGGGATTTCACCTTGAAATATAACCGCGTTTCAAAACGGCATTGCGTTTATCTACTCACAAAACGGCGATCGTGGTCTCAAACGTGTTTCAAAACACCCTTTGAAAGGCGTTTCAAAACAGCGTTTCTAAATGCGTTTGAAAACATGGTTCCGTTCATCTAACCCCTGAAAATGCCTCAAATGTGTTTAGGATCATGATTCTGCCTCAGAAAATTTTTAGATAAACGCAGCCTTAGTTGCCTGTTTGAGCCACCAAGGATAGCCTTTTTGGAAATTTGGTGGCCCGACATCAAGTTTCAGTGACCCCTTCCCAGGCCGCCAAGACACTGCTAAATGTCAAGCCCTGACCACCCATGTTTCCCAACACTACTTGGTCTTAAGATGTACGTTCTCTTTGGAGGGACAGTACTTGGAAGTTTCATACTGCAATCTTTTAACTCTTTACGCACCATGGTGTAAACCCCCTGCGTGCTATATTATTCTGAAACTGCATCGTACAGGCTCTGCGATACGGCACAATTAACTCTGCAATAAAACGCAAAAGCTTTTGAATTCATAATGGTCATCGAAGCACTGTTTGAAGTGAAGGACAAGAAATCTCAACAGTTCACCTCCGTGCTCCTCCAGTATTTTACCACCAAATCCCTTGAAACTTCACATATAGCACATATTCCTAATGAATTCATTTGAATTTGAATTTGAATTTGAATTTGAATATCTGATATGGATATGTCATCTTCCATATCGAGAAAAAACTATTAACTTCAACATTACCATGGACAAGCTTGTTCAAACAGAAAGTCAACAGTATTTTGAAGTGGAGGTTTTGGAAGGGCTAAGGAGCAGATGATGCATCCTTATAGAGCTTAGTTAAATTTTTTGCTTTGAATTGACAACCGTAAAGTAATTTCAGACCATAAATATGTTTGGAATTATCATATCTGGCAATAACTATGGTTACTACGGTATAAAAAGTAACAACTTAAAAACAACTTAAATGGTAAAAAACAATTGGCTGTCTCCTAGCTGCTGCCATGTAATTACACTTATTGCAATTTATTGTGATTCAAATCTTTTTGTGAAATATGTCCTTGGGCTTCAAAGCTATTCTCATTCATACTATAGAACATATCACATCAGAATTTCCTATTAACCCTTTCTGTGCCAAGTGAGTGTCACATTGCATACACCACAAAGTACTTCATGTTGTCATATGATCAGGATACATAGTTTACTGTTTGTTAAAACCAGAGAATTTTGCATGCATGCCACTTTTGTGAATTTTGTGAAGAGCCAAGGTACTTGAAAATAAAATACACACAAAAGTTTGTTTGTTTGTTTGTTTGTTTGTTTGTTTGTTTGTTTGCTTATTTTCCTCTACACAGTACATTGAATACCAGTGGCATTTCACCAAAGTTTCATGCCACAAAAAAAAAACTGTCAACTTCAATTCGCAAAAGTTTCATGCTGCGAATGTTTCTGTTTTTACAGTATAAATGTCTCTTGACTTCCTACAATCAAGTGCTTTCAGTGCGTCAATAATCCCCCATCATTCCAGAGTTCGCTTGTTTTGCCAGCTGCAGAAATCTTTCCCTGGAATCAGAACTATCATCAGTCATTTTACGTCTGGCACGGACAAATCTAGCACTCAAAAGATCAGACCATGATCCTCAGAGTGATCTACGTAAGAAATGTGATACAGAAATGTGCTTCTGATTAGCTTTCGGTTGAAAACAAGAGGATATCTAGAAAGCATCAAGCTCTTTTCTGAAAAACATGATTACAAACACGACCCTTTATGGAGTGAGAAGGTCTCATACACCATCACAGGATGCTGTGGGAAAATGTATGACAGAGGTCCTGGCTGGTTCATCCATCACACACGTACAGGTAGTAAATAATGAGTCACTAAACAGTGATGGCCGACCTGCCACCGGGCTTCCTCTGTCGGCGGAGGACCAGAGGAAATGTGGCACACCAGTGCAGGGGTTAGATAGTCTCAGCTCCCAGACCTCACACTTTACCACACAGCCACAACCACCGCCGTATATGTTAGCAACAACAACAAAAACTAGGAACCACCTGCACAGATTGCATGACACCAGCACACATTTGGATCGCTACTCCACGTAAAAGTTTGTTGCCCCAAAACCATGTTCCCACCTCCCTGCCAAAACTAAAGGCAGGCAGGCGAGAGTCCAGACTTCACATGTTGCGACACGATCTGATCACCAATGACAGTAATGGCTTACCGTATGCCAGACAGATATCCCCCCTCCCCCCCCCCCCCCCCCCCTTGACACATTGTCTGAACTGTCAATGGTGGCGAACACAGTCTTTTATCTTTGGGCTCGAATTACCTGACACTACACATTGTACATGCCCAGCAGAAAATTGACTCCCAAACGTTGCGAGCCTCATGCCATGATGCTACCAGCAACACATGTGATGCTGCGACGACACTGGGAAATAATTGGAAAGTCATAGTGAAGGTCACCATGCACACATTTCCATCACATTAAAAGAAAAAGGGTCTCTGGAGTGTATCCACAGTATCATTACCTTAATTTTTTTTTTCATATTTCATAGAGTCTGAAAAAAAGATTTATTTCATATTGTCTCTGCCTGCCTCACAAAGAAAGATATTGGGTTTTTTTCTAATAATTTTGAGGTCTTTATTTTTTTTTCTCTCTTCCAATTAAGTCATCTACATGCATCAAGGGCACAATTTTTTTACTGTGGTGGAACTCATACAGCTCTTTACCCCTTGAAGTCTAGTCCCAAGTATACTCAGGCAGGCGTCTATGGCAAATGTGCAAAGGTTCCTGCTTGAAAAATTATTCCCATCAAGTGAAAAATGAATCATTGTGTGTTTGTTTGTGTATTTGCTTGTTTGTTTGTTTGTTTGTTTGTTTGTTTGTTTGATTGTTTGTTTTCACAGAAATCAAGTCACATCTGAACATGAAAGACTGCCAAGATTTGATTCAAGTGAATAAAACCTATCAAAATAACGAGAAAATTGTCTTACAGGTTCAAATGAACAAAGTGTATGGCATATGAAGTAAAACATTAGAGTATATAGGCCTACATTATATTTTATTCCTTAGACCCTAGCCTCATCCTCAAGATGATGTCATTGGATGAAAAAAAAATAAGGAAACAGTCCAAAAGGTGTCCATGGTCTAATCAGTAAATCACTACCTGATGATAAAGAAAGTTATATACCAGATCATTCAGATGTTTATTTGTTTGTTTGTTTCTTTCTTTGTTTTTGTGCGGTGTGGGACCTAGTTTTGTGTTCAACCTTTTGGATTTGTTGTTCTTTTTGTATTTTCATCACAGAATGTTGGTGCGCTTAATGTCTCATAAAAAGTTGTTTATAAAAAAGCATGGTAAAAACGTGGCTAGCAGCATGTTTGGGCATCAACATTTGAATACAATACTTTTTATGTCAGGCCCCTGGCGCATCATCAATCAACACTGTCTGTCAGACTATTAGTGTGCCATTCCAATTACATCTCAGTCTCCAGGGAAGAAGACGGCATCCAGATTTTGCCACTCTCTAGCCGTTCTGCACCACCACATTTGGTTTAATTAATGCAGGATCATGCATTTGCTAGCCTACTAAACCACATGCATCTATGATTCCACCTTCACCATGCTCTCAATAGTGTAGTTTTGTCACGTTCAGTACTCAACACCACCAAGGAAGTTTCTTTTTGTGGCCATTGGTTTGTTTGTTTCTTTGTTTGTTTGCTTGTTTGTCTGTCTGTTTGCAAAATAACTCAAAAAGTTGTGCATGAATTTGGATAAAACTTACAGAAAAGTTGATAATGACGGATAAACAGATGATTGAATTTTGGTAATAATCCAGATAATCTTCTGGATCCATGATCTTCATTTATTTATTTTCTTTTTTTGAAGGATTATCATTGGAAAATAGACTCAACAAATAACTTAGGGAGTTCATGCTGTGGGTATTTGAGGTACACGCGCACTGATCCAGCGCTAGAGGCGGAGTGTGCAGTAAGCTGCTGATGAGGTAGAGAGGCTCTGCAAATGATACACAACACTAAGGCTTCTTTATCATGAGGAAATAAGAGCGATTTGCAGCATGCGTGTGTGGGTGGAAATGAGCTACTGCTTGGCAGAGGTCTACACTCTCCCAAGTGCTTTTCTAGTTTCATCTTAATTTTGTCCACATAATATTGACATTGCTTGACTGCTTATACTATCAATCACCATTACACTCATTATCTGTAACAAGGAGTAGGCCTACATACCGCAGCAGTTGTTGATGAATAGGGGTTAGTAATAATAGAAGCAATATCAATGGTAGATGTAGATGTAGTAGTAGCCGCAGCAGCAGTAGTAGTAGTAATAGTAGTAACAGTAGCAGTAGTAGTAGTAATATTGGTAGCAGCAGCACTAGCAGTAGTAGTAGTAGTAGAAATTTAGTTGTGGTGGTGGTATAGTATCAGTAGATGTACAATGTAGTAGTAACAGAATGTATCTTGCAGTATTTGTAGTTTACAGTAAAAGTAGAAGTAGTGGTAAAATGTGGAATACAGGTGTACAGATATATTGGTGGTGGTTGTGATGTAAGTGGTTGGTGATAGCGGAAAAGTGAAATATCATTTAACCCACAGCCTACCAAATACCGTTATTCCTCATAGAACTTACTCACATGCCACATCTGCTCTCTGTATTCAATGGGTTAAACTGGAAAAAAAAAATATCCATCATGGTCCCATATTTTCACTGAAAACAATGGCAGCTATTGCTGTATTACTGTGAAACATGATATATTTATGGCATGACATTTTTGCAAATTGGAGCCAATGGCCTTTTTCGCAGCATGAAAGTTTTGTGAATTGCCACTGGCACTCAATGCATATAGTGTACAGACAAGAACTCTTGTGTGCATTTTAATTTTGCAAATCTTAACTCTCGCAAAATTGAATGCACATGAAAATTCCTCGTTTTGCAATACATTCTTCAGACTGGGTGAGTTCAGAGTGTTACATTTACCCGTTGCTTCCGAGATTACTCGATTGCCTATTGCTTCAAAACAGGGGGCACCCTGTTCCTGTAGACAACGGGTTAAGTGCAGTATGTCTCCCCCAGCCCGTCAGGCATCACATCTGGCCATCCAATGGATACATACAGGTCTCCAAAACAAGACTACCCAACAGTGCTGGAAAGGGCACATACATTGGTGCACTGTGGTACACAGAAGCTCCATCCACTTTCCCAGACATGGATGAAATTGGGTGATGGGAACATGGATCACTGCCTCATACAACACACATTGACTACCTCTCCTGAAAGGACAGAATGTAGAAGGGGGAGAAGGAGATAGAGAAGAGACCAGGAGTAGGAGGATGGGGGGGGGGGGGGGAAGAGGGGAAATTATTGAGAGGGGAACGGTGGGAACGCTTCGTGGCAAAGGGCGCAAAAGGTCAATCTAGTTAGGTGGGTTCAATGAGTGAGAAATGATTACCGGTCCATTGTACTGTGGCATCCTCTCCTTGTTTACAAAAACACACGAACACATACACACACATGATTTAAACACACACTCTCTCCCATACAAGCACAGACATAATCTCTCTCTATCTTACCCAACACACAAACAATGTCTGTGGCAAAAATGTTCTGTTCTAATCATTAACTGTCTACACAGCACCACGATGACTCTGCAATACAAGCGATGCCCCTGATAACACTAACATCATGTACTCAAATACCTGCTGACACTTTGTTTTTCCCTCCCATTGTGTTCAGTGGTGGGAGCAAAACATCTGAACAATGGCATACCTGATGATGTAAAAGCAACTGTTATTCTTTAGGAGCACATTAGATTAAACATGTGACCAACAAACCACAAAAACCTTTTAAAGTTACTGAAGATTGGTTTACCAATTTGGGTCTCATCAAATTTTACTGGCATCTGCACTTTCTAATGAGCACTACACAGAATCACCCTCTTTCTTTTCAAAACCTACCACTGAAACTATGAAAGATAGCACATAAACACAGTTTGAAGTGAGTTGACTCTTGACACCCTCCCCCTCCCCCCCCCCCCCTCCAAAAAAAAAAAAAAAAAATGGAAGGCAATGACAATGCTAAAAATGTTGATATTGTTTCACACATCTTTTTCCAGCTATAAAGATGCAAGCAATCATGTCAACTGTTCAACTTAAAGGACAAGTCCACCTTCATATACATGTGAATTGAGTGAATGCAACAGTGATAGTAGAACACATCAGTGAAAGCTTGGGGGAAATCAGGCAATCCGTTCAAAAGTTATGAATTTTTAAAGTATCTGCACAGTCACTGCTGGATGAGAAGACTACTACAGTGTATGATGTCACATGCGTACAACCATATAAGGAAAATATAAAGAGAATTTCACAAAATTCTACTTTTTGAAAAAAGTGCACATTTCCTTGACTTGTCATTGATGTATGTTAAGGGTAATATTATTCCTCCTGTCTTCTGAAAGAGGCAATTAGTCAAGCGTTCTTTTATTTTAAAAGTGAAAACATGATGAATTTTCTTTGTTTTCTTTATATCGTTGTACACATGTGACATCACAAGCTGTAGTAGTCTTCTCATCCAGCAGTGACTGAACAGGAACTTCAAAAATTCATAACTTTTAAATGGATCTAGTCTGATTTTCCTCAAACTCTCACTGATGTCTTCTACTAATATGGCAGCATTCACTAAATCAACATGCTTATAAATGTGGATATGTCCTTTAACATGGACTGCTTGCATTACCTGAGCAAAAAGGGCTGTTAATCATACTGACAGCTACCATACTTACAACTGATTACTTTCATATCAATAATGAAAGAAAAACAATATGAAGATATCTTTGTTAATATTAGTTATAAAAGGGCAACTGAAACAACCACACAACAGTGGTGATTAGGACATATGCCTGACATATTTCATTCAGCATTTTGTGTGCTCTGTGCCATTCTACAGGAATGTTCCACACACAGGAGAGTTGAGATGAAAAGGAAGATCATGCAAACGCAATACTGAGTTCAGATTATATCGTTTGCAGGATATCCATCTCGGCCCACATTTTGTATGCTGTAAGCGTATTAAAACGAAATGTGACACATGAAAGATGCATGCATGCATGGATGGATTAACATGTGAGCATGATACTAACACCCAGGCTCCTCATACTTTCACTCCATCATGACTATCAGCCATTTTCTTCTTCTTCTTCTTAATCTTCTTCTTCATATCGATCTTCTTCTTTTTCTTCTTCTACTACTACTACTACTTCTACTTCTTCTTCTTCTTCTTCTTCTTCTTCTTCTTCTTCTTCTTCTTCTTCTTCTTCTTCTTCTACTACTACTACTACTACTACTACTATAAATTCTTCTTCTTGAACTTCTTCTTCTTCTTCTTCTTCTTCTTGAATGAAATTTCAAAGTAGAATTAAGCATTGAGGATATCATCGCCAGTCAACAACATCACGGGCAAATAAGTCCACTTCCCAAATGGGTGGAATATTATAATGACAGCACATCACATGCACTTTTTTCCACGAAAGACTTACGGTAGTTTGGTGAGATAGTTGGCTGGTACTAGCCCCTCTCTACCGTTCAGCTGAGCTCTGAGCCAGCCTGTACCAGCTCCATCCTGTTCCGGACCCTGCCAGAAAGAATGAAAGTAAGAAAACAAAACAACAATTTCAGAACAAAGATCATTTAATCCTCTGACAGCCATTACTATTAAGACAATTGACATTTAGTGCAATATAGCTGCCAGCTGTATTCAGAGAAGTAATGAAAAGGGGGGGGGGGGGGGGGAGGGGCATGTATATGACACGTGCTCAGATAATGAAAAGTGCTAGCATATACATACATGTACATACATACATCATGACATTTGTATAGTGCCTTTTCTTAAAGAGTAGAGCCTACAAAGTGCTTTATACGAATAGCAACATATAAGATAGTAAACTTACATTGGATTAACAAACAGATATGACAGTGTGAAATATTACACAAATGCATGACACAAACAAATGAAAGCTTTTTTTTTTCTTCATGAACAATGAATTCTAAAGTTTTGGGGCAATGTATGAGAAGGAGCAGCTTCAATACAATGTACTTTTGTCGGTCTGTGGAATGACTACCTAGAAAATTTGCTTGGAGGATTATGGTAAGTGGATTCATAAGTATAGAGTACTTCTTTTCATTAATGTATTGTGGAGCCTCTTTATAAAATAGATTTCATAATGATGGTTGATTTAGAAATAATAAAAAGATAAAAAGGAACAAAAGGTAGGCTCCATTAAATAGGCGGCATAACAAAATTGCATAATCACAAACTTTCTGTATAAGTGTTTGGAAAGTACCTCCTCTTAATTGAAAAAAAAAAAGGATAATCAAATTATTCTTTTTTTATATATTAAGTCATCACCAAGCCTTGAAACAAATCTATAGTAGCTTTACTTCAAACTGTATTGTCTCAACAATCACTACTCCCTGGAAGCACTTACATGACAAGTACCCATGCTGGCTATCAGGTTAGTTTCACTCCACAAACTGACAATATACCCTTCTTTGTTGGACCCACGCAATCACGATCCACATGTTCCATTATAATATCCTTTTACATATACTGAATTCAATTTCTGTATACACACATCCAATGCATGCATACAGGTGTACACAAACATATTTACATAACACGATATGTTATAATCATTCATACACACTCACACCACACTACAACAGTGTAGGTTGTGAAGAGAACACAACTCTTTGTTTTCAGGGTGATTTTCTCTTGTATTTAAAATTCACCACATAGTGCAGGTGGTAGCAGGGAAACGAAATTTTAAAATGAATGTAAAATGATTTTATACAATCAAGAGCACAAACTTTCTTCTTTTTGCATGCTCTCATTGTGTATCAATGAACCGACCTGCGTATCTCAATATAACTACATGAATATCTTTACAAATGACTTAAATAATCTATTAATATCAAATACAATAGCTATAAAAAAACTCTCGAATAATATATTATTTACTCATTATTTATCTAGCGATCCACGTCCAACAAGCTTTGCTTTTTAGTGGATCACTATTTTCCATAATCGAATCTATTTTCCGCACGCCCACAAAGTATATACGGTATGTATTGTTCCTCCTAATTATTGTATATATATATAAATATATGTTGTTATATAATTTATCTCGGATACTACATGAATCTTTCGCAAATGTTTGAACAATATCATTTCATGACATGTATACTTTGTACTACGTTTTGATTTTCGTTGATTGGAAATAAACTATGATTGAATTGAATTGAATTGAATGGAGGTTCTCAAATAGGTCACTCACACTTGCTCGTGTGATCGACACATTTCTCCACATAATCACATCTTCCTAGGGAAATAGGAATAATGTTCGTGGCTTACTTTTTTCCACAATTATTTCTATCATATTCAACATCATTTTAATTTTCAGGACTAGAATTTTTGACACTTTACGACACATTCACAGAGGAAATCCTAAAGAGGATAATCAGGAGAAAATATAATGTTGATTAAGAAATGTGGAGAACCTACCCCAACACACACACATACACACACAAAGAGATTTTAGGAGCATTTCTTGTAGTGCTGACAGGCAGGAAGCAGGCTAGGCTTACAACTGTACATCAACTGTGTCATGAAGTCTACTACAAGCTTGGGGCATGTTCAGTCATGAATGATCTGGAAATGTCCTCCTGAACATTTTTAATGACATTTTTGGTTCCATAGCACTAACAAAGTCTCTTTTCCCCCTTGGGATACTAATGTACACTATGAGTGCTTTCAACACATAGGATGTGTACCTTTACAGGTGTTTAAAGATTGGCAATATCTCCTATTCACAGTCATAGCAAGATACTGTACAACAGGAAGCCGCGCACGTTGACCATGATATACAATGTACAGCTTGGTTGTATTGTAGGCTTGACGACATCCACACAACAACAACGAAAAGAAAAATAGCGATGATGCTACACATCACTGGCACTTTTCCAAGATAACTGAATCATCCAGGTTATCAGATCTGTAGGCTTGCTCAACGACTCTTTTTAAAAGCAGAACATGGTGCTTCCTTATGGTTGGGTTCATTTTAAAGCACATGCACTTACAGCAATATTTCAAGTTTGAAACTGCAGATTTGACCTGCATGATCCTGTTGCAAGTTCTGTACATTCATGCTGCCATGGTTGCTGATGTTTCATGTAGATTAAAGTATTTAAACTAAGTTGGAAAAACATTTTTATTTTTGAAAAAAAAAAAGTTGCAAATATATGCTTCATGCACACACAAAAAAGTATAATTAATTTGATTATTGAATTTATCACGTACTTAATTTTTTTTTCAGAAACAAAAGTGTACCGTATACATAAGAATAAAATATCCAATTACAGGGATGGATCCTGGAATTCTGTAAGGGGGGGGGGTGGCGCCTTTACAGAATTAAAGGGACTGTACAGTACTGGTTGAGGTAGGGATTCATGTTTTGAACATTCCTAAGTGAGATAATGAAAAGCCTCTTATGAAATATGAAAGAGCATGTAATTTTACAAAGGATTCAACGTTTATTTGATGAAAATTGGTTTTCAAATGGCTGAGATATCCAAAAAAGTGCTAATAATAAAAGGTGACATGCCACAACTTTATTAGGATATCTTTGTTTCACCTTGTTTTTGGATATCTCAGCCATTTCAAAACCGATTTTCATCGAATAAACTTTTGACACCCCTAGAACTGCATGCTCTTTGACATCTCATAGAGTAGTTTCTGAATATCTCGCAAAATGTTAAAAGCTAAATCTTCACCTCGACCGGAACTGTACACACCCTTTGAAGGGGGTGCATGCCCCCCTCCATTTTGTTTTAATTTCTTGTGTTTTAACAAAAAATAAAGGGGAACGCATGCCTGGTGCATCCCATCCTGGATCTGCAACTGAATTACAGTTTACCAGCATGGTAAACTTGGTTATAAATATTTTGATATCGACTTTACAATGTCCTTATCCATTAACACATATTCCATCAAATAGCTCTGTCTGCAATAATTGAAAATTTTTATTCGAGCCACAACAATGTCAAACCATGAAGAGACTGCCCCTCCCCTGTTCGAGGGTTGAACCACATCTTTCAGTTTGATTTCTATGAAAACTCATAATCATATACATTCATAGGGAAAATCCCTTCATCGTGAAGATACCACAATATCTTTGACAAACAAAGACATACATTGTACAACAGCATATCAGTGAAACTCAAATCACAACCAAGCGAAGTAGCATTTCCTGGTTTTGACCTTTGGAACGGCTATATGCACTGATCTAAGCCATTCCCCCCCCCCCCCAAAAAAAAAAAAATAGAAGTCAGACATTCTTGATCAAGTTGATTATCAATGAGAGAAATAAATATTCCCTTTTTCCACAGCATAAACAAATCACTTTTGTTACCTTTTCAACAAGACTTTTTCTATATTCTTCTTTCTCACATATCTTTAGAAAAAAATTCTTTACTATATTTCATTGATACTGATCTGTCATTTAAAGCTTTATAACACATTTCTTCACGCATACAGAAATCCTGAGCACTGCTGTGTGAAACATTGAAGGGAAACATTAATTGTGACTGGAAATAAATAATAGGAGATGACTGTCTACAGATTTCAATGAAGACAAGTTCATATTTTCATATGATATGAAAGCACTTATACTGTAATTAATCTTTCATTCCAACCATCAAACGGGCATAAATCAATTTTTTAAAAAAATCATAAGTGGATGGAATATGTCTTACTTTGACAAAGAGTACATCGCCCTGGTTAAATTCCAGTTCATCTGGTTCCTTGGGTTTGAAAGAGTACACGGCCCTGCATTCGACCATTGTTTGTGTTATCAGTCTTTGCTCCGTGCGCTGGAGTGCACCACGCTGGGCTGAAAACGCGTGAAAGTGGTGTTGGTGGTGGGAGATTATCTTCCAAGAGACTCTTTTCTCTCAATGCTTCAACGACCACCTCCCTCCTCTCCGCTATCACGCAAATCAATGAACGAGCAAGTGTGTGAGTCGACGAGTTCCGAAACGACGCCCCTGGCTACGCCGACTGCTGCCGCATCTGTTTCAAGCGGCAGTCCGCAGGCAAATCAGCGTCGCTCAATCTCACAAATAATGACACCAAGCACCAAAGAAATTGGAGCTAAACGAACACACCAGTAACGAGAAAATATCATTCCAAAAATACGTTTTAGCAGCGTTCGATTCGCGAAAGTCGGAGAAATATATCCAGGATTATATCCGAAATGGGATTCCTACTTCAGTCTCCTGGTTACCCTAAGGCGTGATGGATCGTCGTTACATCTAAACTGTGTGATAGTGGAGTTGCGCTCGGTCGATCGATGACTGAATATTTACGATGTGATTTCTCTTTTCTCCGTGTATCCCAAACATCCTCCACTCAACGCTAAACGCGCTCTCGCTCGCGGCGCAAGCGGTTATTAGTCTTGTATCCTAAACCTTTCAATAATGAAACGGTATCCATGTGTCTCTCATTCCGAAACGCCTGTAATGATGTAGCATCTAGTCCGCTAATTATGCCTCTTTGATATCTTGAGCTTTTCTAAGTACCGGTACTGAATTACTGCTGTTGGGTTTCAAGTGCGATCATTTTGTTCGTTTTCATTTCTTCGTTGAAGTCTCTTTGACTGTAATTGTAATCATTTTCAATTGGGTGTTCTTTCATCAATTACTCTTTCTTATTTCTTCCCCTTTCTTCCATCAGTCCTGTCTTTTCATTTTCTGATAGGGGCCTTACCTTCTCTTGGCGTGTTGAATTCAAATCAATTCAAAATCTGTTTCATTTTTCAAAAGAACACAAATCAACAAGATATGCAAATGAGATGACAATACAGTGACGTCAGTTTGCAAAATATAATTTCTTTTGAAACGAACATGCTCGTCATCGCAATAAAAGGTTGAGATCAAAACATATCCTACGAAAAATGACTGGAGCCACTAAAATGCAGTGGGAAGCTCGCAACGTAGTTGTCCTAGGCATAGTTGTCCTAGGGATAGTTTTAGTTGAGACCTAACTTCATGTTTCTAAAAGTTTTGGTGAGATAATGAGAAACCTCTCATGGAATGTGAAAGAGCATGTAATTCCAAGATTATTTCAAAGTTTATTTGTTGAAAACTGGTTTTGAAATGGCTGAGATATCCAAAACAAAACAATACTAATAAGTACACGGGACCCACCTTTTATTATGTTTGCTTTGTTTTACTTTGTTTTTGGATGTCTCAGCCATTCCAAAGCAGATTTTCATCAAATAAACTTTGAATTCCTCTTAGAATGGTATGCTCTGTAGTAATTCTTAAGTTGTTTTCTGGTATCTCACAAAGAGTTAAAAGCACAATCCTCGTCTCCACCAATACTATATCATCTCTCCTGGTGAATGTAATGTTTACGACTGCCCTCAATTTGCTTTGGCAAGAATCTATTACAAAATCATGTAAATCGCCTTACTCACTGAACGAATATTAATTTGACACCATGTCTCATTATCATTAATCTTTTCTGCTCTGTCCATCATAATTCTGCCTATGATTTCTTTATTCTTAAGCGGTTACCCTTACCGATATAAAAATTGGCTTTCATGGTGCTTTTGTTGATGTTGTTGTTGTTGTTATTGTTGTTGTTGTTTTGTAATTAAGTTATCCAAGACCATAATGTTGTATATCCACAGCACTATTCCAATAAAAATGTTTCTTAGACCTGAAGCAAGTTAGTAAAAATGGTTGACAGAAAAATACGCACAGTTATTCAGTTATCACAGCAGTAAAAGTAAAGGAAAGGAGAAAATCAAACAAACATCTTTAAATCACATAACCGTCCTGACTGCTGTAGTAATCAAATAAGACAAAATTTTCTTTGAAATATACAAACAAATAAATAAACACATGATTACAAAGAGCTTCAAAAGATTCATTCATTTTGTTACTTATAAAGTCACTTGTATTGTTCACTCTTTGCCGCATTTTTGTTGTTCGCTGTTTTTTATTCTAGTTGTTCATCTTGTGTTCCGGGGGTGAATTTCACTGTTCTCCTTCAGTAATCAGTCTTAAGTTCTATGGGGGCAGTAAAACAGCGTACTAGAAGCGCATCTCACCCCTGAGAATTAACCTGTCGACAGTCTCTTATCAATCAGCTTTTTCTGCAAGCGAACATATACACGGAACATGAAGTTACACAAAACAACGAACTCGAAAAGAACGTAGATGGCGCTCGTTCCAAAGGATGTTGGGTGCGTATCGTAATTTTTCTCCTGAGGTTAGAGAGTCTGGATCTGGATGCAAAATATCCCCAGCAGACACATCCAAGTCTTCTTGATGACGTGAGAAACGCGCTGCGTTTGGGAATAACTTTTCGACGATATCTAAAACGGTGCGCCTACGAAAAAAGAAATAAGAGAAACAACCAACATTACAAGACAATCCATTGTTAACAAAACCCCATTCCGCCTTTTTCAATTTTTTTTATTATTTGATGTGCGTCACATGCGAACCATCAGCAGTATGCAGGATAGTCATACATGTATATTGGTGGACAACTTCTTCTTCTTCTTCTTCTTCTTCTTCTTCTTCTTCTTCTTCTTCTTCTTCTTCTTCTTCTTCTTCTTCTTCTTCTTCTTCTTCTTCTTCGTCTGGCGCAATGTCCCTGGTTGATACCGTTTGCTGAATTTTGCTAGTCACCTGATGGGCCGAACCACGAGGGGTCGGGCATCATTTGCTCGTTTTTCTTTTGTGGGTAACCATATTGGAGCAATCTCCGATTGACGGTTAACCGGTAAACGTTGATTCCATGATGCTCCTCGGCATTTTCCCGGTTTAATCTGCAGAGAGATTCAACAGTGTTGCCGATCATCTCGTCTCGAGGTTAAGATTGGATATCCACGAGGTTTCCGTGACCGCACTTTCCATGCCTCCCGTTAACGTTTCTTTTTTTTTTTGACAAAGCTTTCAAGAGGACCTGAATTTTCATTTTATTTCGATTTGAGCATTATGAAGAGCGAAAAAATGCATGTCTATAACTTTCTTTCCGAAACTATTCTAAAAAATTCTCGCATATCATTCATAATCTTGCGATGAATTATGCAGCTTGTCATTCAACCAAACGTGAAATGTTTTCTTCTCCATGTTTCGTCTTGGCTTTAGAGCAGTGCCGAGCATGACTTCAAAGCTTAGAGGAATGTTACACATCACGTTATGATGCTTTACAACCCCAAATTTTTTTTTACATGAATGACGAGGAGTTGCTACTCCATCTGTATTCCTGACGCCTCCCTTGCTGGACCAGGCATAGCCCGAGGGAACCTGATTTTAATGTGGTTCAAAAAGTCCGAAAAAAAAAAGAACAGCCTCGTAAAACACAGCATTCTTTTTTTTTTTTCATGCAATGGCTTTTATAGACTCAGTCTCAAACGAAAGAAATTATTATATAATACACAATTTTGTTCAGTGTTATGATAACTGGGGGACGTTGTGTAATCCCTCAACTACAAATTAACAACTGTGGATTCAAATCTAAAATATTATTTCATTTCATTCTATAATGACCAACAGTGTAACACTAAACACAAATCCATTGTTTATTGGTTCGTCAAGCAGTATACCACCAGCCCAGATATCTTTCAGAGTCATGCTGTTGCATGTTGCTGTTTTGGCTTCAAAGTCCGCTACATATTAGAGATTTTAAACAGCTGTAGACTTCATTCAAACCCACACGTCCACAGAATAATTGTGTGTAGTGTTCTGTGCAAACGCCTCAACGAATACGTAGCCAACAATGAACAATAGATGGCGCTCTATCACCTTTACCTTTCATATCGCGATGACCTGGCAGATGTACAACCAAACAGCCAAACAACTTTAGATTTTGTAGCAACTGAAATTAAAACGTGACACATTTCACGAAGAGGACTTAGATATCTGTCTTGTTGTTAAGTTATAATGAATCAAAATGCCAAGGCAACGACTCAATCTTGACAGTTGTCTTTAAGATTCTAGCTGGCCAAATGGCTACGATACGTACGTGTTCATTTTATTAGTGGCAATTGCCATAGCCATGGGTGCTTGCCTTCATTTCTGACCTTGCTATGTCTGCTGTTCATCGTCTGATTGCTGATGGTCAAGGACCACATCACATGATCTATGGGCGGATCCAGGAATTTCGTATAGGGGAGGCGCCTTTGCAAAATTAAAGGGGGCGCACGCACCCCCATTTATTTCTTTTTATTTCTTTTGTTTTAACCTAAAATAAAGAGGGGGCGCGCGCCCGGTGCGTCCCCCTCTGGATCCGCCACTGCACATAGCAGCAAGATATCATCATTTGTGCGTTATACCAACATAGTATTTGTTCCTTGAAGACATCTGTACTTCGAGAGTGACCTAGCGTCTGACAGCTCCAGTCATTAGCTGCACGGGTAGTAAAGCGTCTGCTTTGGCACGCGAAGGACGTTGCCGTTATACCTTTACAAGAATGAATCCAGCCGATAACTTATTTTAGTATATTACAGTCCAGAAGAAAGCTTGAACGCAAACCATGGTCTTAATCATTAAATAGAATTATGAGTGGCTGCGGCAAAACGGTTTGGTAACTGTCTGTTATAATACTATATCTATTTTTTTAAAAAAAAAATCAAATTTAAAAGAGCTAACGGGATTTGGTAAGGCAATTTCACGTAATATCCTGATCATGAAGACCGACCCGGTAAAAAACAAAATCAACAAAACAAACACACAAACCATAACTTGATTTGAAAAGACACAGTGTCCGGCACCTTTTTGCGTGTTGAAGAGCTGGTAAAATCATATTAATCCGTATTCGATTTACAAACATATATTGGGACTGAATCAATTTCCTTCATGAATGGAAATATTTTTGAAACATAAGATTATTTCAATCACTTCTTCTGTCATAGCAGCACCAAAAACCGAATATCGTTTGATGTAGGCCTATATATTAAGATTGAAATATCAACAGCGTCATCATGACCCCCAACTCCAGCATTGACTTGAAGGACTATATACGACGACAATAACAGGTATCATCATCATCATCATCATCATCATCATCATCAATAACAACGACAACAACTACTACTGCTACTACGACTACTTCTACTTCTACAACAACAACAACAACAACAACAACAACAACAACAACAACAGCACAAAAAGAGTACCCAGATGACGTACCATAAATCGTCCTTTAAGGACCACTGCTACAATAATAGCTAATGATATCTCATGTCATTCATGGCTGCTGTCAGTGGCAGAGGCCTCAATATCTGTTTTTTTTTCTTCATTTCTTTCTTTCTTTATTTTTTTTAAAGGAGGGGCTGATCGATCCAACGGGGAGGTGGTTCTGCATGGGGCCCTGCCGGCTTTACTGCTCCGGGTGAGGTCCAGGGACGATGCCTGATTCCGACGGCCGCATGGAAAGCGCCAGACGCAATCAAGCACCATGTACAAGAAAAAAGATAATTGCCTGTTGTATAATACAGGCTTATATTGAACTTATTGCCAAATGATATGATTAATGATAAGATTATCAGCTTCCCGTTGTGATCTTACGGTGAAGTTGAAGCATATAATTTTGCACAGGAACCCTATTTATGATATAAGCGCTTGTAAATTTATATTAGATTTGCTCTTTCTGTTGATAATGAAGACGCTTACGCTTGTTAGAATTCTAAGCTGAAATATACGGGATGTATTACTGTATGAATAGCGGAACCATACCAAAACGACTTCTCATTTATTTTGTGGAATAATCTCGTTTTTTTTTCTCATGTAGATTCATAGCATCTTCCTTAAAGAGCAGTTAAAAATGCTTTCATCTACTTTATACAGTCTCAAGGGATTTTGATGTTAAATTTCTGATTTGTTTGGATTATCATTTCACCACTGTATAGTGCCCTCTCCCTGAAGCGACCACGATACTGAAGTCAGAATGAACAAAGATATCGATACTGAAGTCAGAATGAACAAAGATATCGATACTGAAGTCAGAATGAACAAAGATATCGATACTGAAGTCAGAATGAACAAAGATATCGAAGCTATCAACAAATCTATGTGCATAATCTGCTGCAAAAGTAGCTTCCGATTTTCAAAGGGATTTTCCCCTCGGAATTACTCCCTAAAACGGCTTGACGCGTCTAACTTTCAGAACATGAAATAAAATATGCCTACATTCCTTTCTTTCATTCTTTTTTGAACGGTTGTCAAAATAATGCATGTGAAGATAAGATATACAGCTGTTACAGGACATGTAAAAGTGAGAAAAACGGACGATCGTGGCGAGAACTGGTATCCGAAGGTTGCTGCTTTTGTTGCTCATTTTGTTTGTTGCAGGAGGCCATATAAAACTCTGGAGAAGAATACAGTCACTGACTTCTCTCCTGCTTTAATAGCTCTTAAGTCTGTTCATAATCTCAGTTCCAATCTCTCCTACCTCCTTCTCTTTCCCTCTTCCTGGGAAAATATCTTTGTTACCGATCTTTATTGATCGTTAGCTCTTACAGCTTGAAGTATGTTTGGCACTCAGAGACACTTGAAGTGTGGTGGGAAGGGTAGTTTGGTTGCACCTCACACCATCGCGGCACCTCACACCATCGCGGCACCTCACACCATCGCGGCACCTCGCGTGCTGCTGTTACAACAATGTAGGGGATTTCCCTGGTAAACCCATTTCTTTGTTTGGTGATGCCACGCCCCTCTTCGCCCCTTATACGCCCGTGGTTAGCCACACCGCGACGACGATGCTCATGTGGTGGCGCCTCTTTTCAGGTCTTGGGGACTGCTTTAGCATCAAGCATAGCTCTTATTACACACTCGGTACGGGTCGCGTCCGTGCCTACGGAAAAAAAAAAAGCCGCTCGTGATATCACTGTACGCACACACACAGAAACACCCATACACAATACCGCCACCAATACATAATACGTGCAAGTGCAGCCCTCGTGTACACGTATTTCCTGTACGCGAGCTCAGCGCCAGGCCAGGGAAATACAAACTGCATTTCACTGTGCTACTTGCTGTGCTTCGAGGTAGCTTCCCTTTGCATTGGTGTGAATGCATGTCTTGTATCGCCATACCACGGGAGTAGTGTAGTAGCTGCATATCGGATAACACAATTCTCTACGGGAGCTCGCTGTACATTAGCCAAGCGTAGTGTTGGATGCATCCGCCTCATTGCTGTAAACTGCTTTGCGGGTTGACATTCATAGTGGGAATTTTTCCAGCCTCAAGTCGCGGCCTGACCGAGGAATAACCATGTCGGGTTCGGAGCCGGAGATGAAAGGATTCGCCAGGAGGGGTGCGTTACGTCAGAAGAACGTGCACGAGATAAAGAATCACAAATTTATCCCGAGATTTTTCAAGCAGCCGACGTTCTGTAGCCACTGCAAGGATTTCATATGGTAAGCTCGCTCAATGCACACTACGATTATGGGGGCGGTACTTGACTCGTGTACTCGTTCTGTACTGCGCTACAGCTATGCTCGCGTAGTAAACGTGCTGTGTCAATGAAGGGCTTAGAATCTACAGTATTCAATAATGCGTTTTGTTTTTTTCGAAGTTACTGGTGCCTACATCTCACGCCGACCATGTTTACTGCTGCATACGAAGCATAAACAAGTAACATAAACACGTACAATGATACAGGCTGCCTTAGTAAACACAACCACCAGCATTTTTCTTACAATGGATAGTTGACTGCCTTGCCTGACTGAATTTACAGTGCAATGTTGAGAGTGGCAAGGTAGGCATAGTGTCATTGAGACAGTATATCTCAGCAGAACTTTTTACTCTAATTTTGATAAATAGAAAACTGCATGATGACAGTAACTCAGTGAGGAAATTATGGACTGAATTAACAGTGAAATATTAGAAGGTATGCATACATTTGGAGGTGTCATAGCGAAATGAGAGAGTGTGCGTTCAGTGTTGATAGACTGCAAACTGCACGAGAGTGACTTCATCATAGGTTACAGAATACAGGTGCCAACATGTACTAAATTATGTTTCGAGTAATATGCCAGGGATTGATGGTGTTAACTATACGATAGGATGTTTATCAACTACGTACCTGGGTAATCTTCTTCTTCTTCTTCTTCTGTAGAAGTGCATCCTTCATAGTTGAAGATCAGCTGCACTTAAATTATATTGTATTGATAGTGTTTTTGTGAGGGTGGAAATAAAACATTTTATGCATTTTTAGTTTTACGTTGGGAATATAATCCCCCAGTTGTTGTTGTTATCGTATTTTGATTGTCAAGGCGCATGTCATTCAGTTGTGAATATTTACGCCTAATATGTATTAAATATTAATTTACCATAATTGACAGTAATTTACTGGTATGAAGTTGTCTTTCAAGGTTTACAGTGAAAATTAATTAATATTGATATGGATATTAGTCTTTTGCCATGGTAATATTGCATTAATCTCTGCTGTACCATAGGTTGATTACTTTCATACTTATTAGAGGTGTATATCATGGTATGCAATTACAAGGTGTATTTGGTGTGTATTGCCCCCAAATGTTTAAATAGTGACCCATAAATCTACTGCACTCATGTACTTTATGGTGGGGTTGCAATTTTTGCATTGATTTAGAATACAACATTTGTACAAACTTGAGTATGTTTCATATTGCCATTTACCCTAAAATGGAGCATGACTTCTTCTGCATTAAAAAGCCAAACGACTTGACAACTGAACATTATCGTTTTGACCCAATTTTGGATGCCCGTGGTTATTGCACAGACACACATTTAGAACCCTAATTACTTTGTGGACATAGGGGTTGCTTGATTAGTAGGGTGAAGGCATACAAATAAAGCTGTACGATGTCAGTGAGGATGACTCAAGAGCTTTTTGTATGAGTTTTTTTTTTCTGTATGTTTGCATGTACTGTTGTACATGAATTACTTTGTAAACACATGTTATTGGTACACATGTACAGTAGGCCGTACTGGTCAATGTTTAATCACACTCTGTAATCATAATCTTGGATCGATCAATTTGATGCTGAGACTTAGGTATTAGGTCCAGGTCAAAGGTCAACAGCCAGTGCTAATATTATGGTCATTATCAACACTCAACAGGGCGCTACAAGGTGTTTCAGCCAGTTCATGCCAAAGTGCAGATTACCACTTTTATTATTATTATTATTATTATTATTATTATTATTATTATTATTATTATTATTATTATTATTCATTCAGCCAAATGAGAATGACAATAAACAATAACATATAATCACATGAAAATAACACAATTAATACAGTAACACAAATACACTGTTTACGTCTGACAAAGTATAAACTTGAGGATCATTGTCGAATATAATCTTGAATTTTGCATCGTTTTCAACCATAAAGGGAATGACAATGATATCCCAGTCATTCACTGTCTTCTCTATGACGATCAGCAACAACCAGCAGGAAAGAAACAAAAATACACTGCATGATGTAGTAAATGTTTGTAAAAAGAACCCTTTTTTAATCATGAAAAGAATTTAGTAAAGACAGTGCTGTAACCCAGACTAGACAACCAAGAGTCAGTCAGAGAACAGTAATCAAAACTTGATGATCAATAATTTGCATACAATCTTTTCAGGCTTGGACATCTTTGCCAATGTTGTGCTTTTCTGAAAATTATCAGGATTTTACATTGATTTAAAAAAAAATTCACTTTTCATGCTTATACACACTGATCACACGTGTACTTGATCTTATTTTTAAGGCCAGCACTATTTTGAATACCATGGGACTACACAGCCCAAGGAGGTGATGGGACTGTGTTGCCGTATAAGTTTTCATCATAAAGATCATTAATTTTGACAGAAGTGATACTGTGGAGTGCTTGGCACATTAGCAGCACAGATTTGTGAGAGAAGAGGACAGGCGAAAACCGCACTCAACCTTCGTACTTCTGATTATTTATGTGTTGATGTATTAATGTAAGTCCATCGCACTTATGCTGCGGACAAGCATGGTAATAAAAGACAGAGAGAAAGAAACAAAGAGAGTAAGAGAGGAGAGAGAGAGAGGGAGAGGGAGACAGTCTGTGAAAAATTGAAATAGTTAGTGTAGAGCTTTTTATTCTCAAGAGGGCAGATGAACAGAAAGTTCACTGGAGTGTAGCTGATTATTTTCCTATAAGGGGACAATATTAATGAACATAATGTGCATTTGATAGAGGATTAAACAAAGCTCTAATAATCATTTTTTCTCTTAAAAAGATATTTCATTTAAAATCTCACAATGCAGGTCGTGAATGGGTATATTTTCTTGTCCAGAATTATCCCTTTCCTGGAATCCTATACCTAAATGTATGTTTTTACTTCCAAAAGTGATCTAGGAATTGATATGAAATTACCAGAAATTGCTGACATTGACCTTTTTTTCTCATTTGCCACTTGGTCTGCTAACCGTGCCACACCCTGCATGCAGAGTTTTACATTTGATTCACATTGCCTTGTAATCCATGTATTCTGCAACCTTGAATGAATTATCTTTGTTTCTGTGAGCACTATGTTTGTGGAACATGCAGTATATTGTACAACTGTAGTTTTAAAAAGGAAGAGTGTATCCATAGTATAAAAGCAAGGGGGAGGGGGAAGGGGGGATCGGAGGGGGAGGGGGAAGGGGGATCGGAGGGGGAGGGGGAAGGGGGATTGGAGGGGGGGGGGAGGGGGGGAGGGGGGAGGGGGGAGGGGGGAGGGGGGAGGGGGGAGATAGAAATAGAGATAATGTGTGAACCTAGAGTGTTTGTACATGAAAAAAATGAAAACAATTATGTTCTTCTCTCTAGGTACTTTATTTGAAAAACAAACAAACAAACAAACATATTGTTGTACTATGTTACTGTCTTAATCTGTTACACTTTTTATGTTAAAACTAGTAATGTGATTTGCCAATTTTTCACCATATTATACACCGTTCTGTATACAATGGGCAAAGACATTCTTTTTCACAGCTAGGTAGCTAGAGTACTGTACGGTACATATCGTAAATTATTTAATTAACATTCATGCACCTAATACTTGACTAAAGTTTTACAGAGTTGTAATCTCATATTATAAGGAGGATATCCTGAAAAGAGGTAATGAAATATGCTCTTTCATTTGGGCCCAAACACAGTCTACATATTTCAGGCTAGCCATTATTTCATGTGTGTTTACGCAGTGGATACAACTACAGTGTAGACTGTAGTCCAATTTCTATAGCTCTCTACATTACATTGATTGCATTGAGTGATCGACTTTAATTTTTTTTGGTAATAATACAGAGCATCAACCCAGCAAAAGATTACACAAACATTGTCCTGTTATATCAAGAGTCAGTAGGAATTTCTGAGATTAAAAATAGTTGAGCTGTGTATGTCTCTATATATAGCAAAAGAGCAAAGTCTGTAACCTTCAGTGAGTAATACTGGTACTGTAAAACATTTGTTTGCTTGCCAGTGTATTGTGTAAGAGTGAGTGGGGGTGTTTAGCGTACTGTGTAGAAAATATGCCGGAGTGTCCTGCAAATACTGTTCACAGGGTTGAAGTAACATGTAAGAACCAAAAATAAATCCCATGTGATGTTGAATATACAGGAATTTTTTTGCAAAGATTGTTTGGGCAGTCGCTCATAGCGTAGCCTGCAGTGTGTGTGCCATCTGTTACCCTCACCTGGTCATATGTGACCGTGCACCTCAAAACGAACATAAAGTCGCACACACTGATTTTGCGTGAGGACTGAAAATAAGTGAAATGGGTCAACCTAGCCGAACTGGACTTTTTCATATTTTCTGAAAGAGCGGGTCTTCTTTTACATTATGCTAAAATTTGGTATCATAAAACGGGCAGGAAATTGTGTTTTTTTAGCAGTTTATCTCGAACATTTTGGGTAGAATAGTGAGATTAGGTGTGTCTTTAGAATCCCTTTTTCATTTCTGAGAAACCTTGTCCACACTCTTCACTTTCAACTCTAATAACTTTTGAAAGGATAGTGCTACTGCTTTGAAAGTTGGCATTGATTATGGACAGAATGTGTTAATGAGGCATGCTTAATTTCATAATAATCATGCAATAATCCCTTCATTGTTGTTACTCTGGTGGTTTGCTTCCTGTTTATTGTCCCATTCATCGCCCAGCCAGCACGGTTTTGGTAAAGATTAAACGCTTGAATAGACACTGTACTTCAGAGCCTCTTTTCTCAGTTCACACTTTTCCTGAGTTTGTGCTTTCTTTCCAATATTTAGATAGGTTAGGAGAGTCCATTTGATTTGAGTTGTACATCATTTTAAAGCTTAAAGTCTGCTCTTTTAGAATATGGTCGTACAGTGTTTTGTAACTGAAAATTCATGTCTGGCGACTTTTTGTTTGTTTTGAGGTGCAGGGTCACATATTAGCTTTCATTTGCATAGCACCAAGGGCTTTAAAGACATGTACACACACACACAGGCACACAATAAAAGTGAAATCTGACTTGGAAGGATCTGTGTGTCAATCACCATAGCTTGCGGTTACATTATAGTCAATCAAAAAAGTATGTAGCATGCATAAAGAGTTTTTATGACTTTGAAGAAATATATGTGTGTGCGTAATTGATACTTTTATTAACTACTCTCCCCATCATTAGAGTGGTGCAGTCACCTGCAGGCTCCTGTATGATATTAATACATGCTTTTAATTGCTGTTGCTGTTACTGTTTTTAATTGCTATGTCTGCCCTACACCATTTCTGTACGTCGTGACACTCTTTCTAATGGCTCACCACACCTATCATCCCAGTATAGCTTCTATTGTGTGAGCTGCCAATGGAATTACTTCAAGTAAGTCAGTTTGCCTGAGGACAGGAGAAGTCTTGGTTTTCAATTCATACAAGTTTAGAAACCTTCTCTGCCATTGTGTATTTTAGTATCCATAGAAAGTGGATGTAAGCCTTGTCACAATGAGACACTTAATTCCATCCGGATCTTATTTTGGTAAGAGCTTGAAAGAGTCTTTTTTTTTTTCTAGTGTATACATAGATACTACTTTGCAAACATACAAAAGAATGCATTGTGCCCACCATCAATACTATGAAAAAGATGTGTGCACACACACACACATACACACACATACACACACATACACACACATACACACACAGGTATGTTTTATACACAGACACACACCAATGTTTATCCATAGAGACACACAGACAAATGGGAGGATACTCAATGTTTCAGTTCCAATAAAATCAAGGTACAGCAACAGTGGAGTTCTTTTTAGGTGTCCTTTATGGGGAGGGTTAAGCCAATTCTTATGTGCTGACCAAACTAGTTACACATAGTTTAGTAGGAAGAGATATTGGTACCATGATCTTCTCTTAAAGGACAAGTTCACCTTCATAAACATAAGGATTGAGAAAATGCAACAATATTAGTAGAACACATCAGTGAAAGTTTGAGGAAAATTGGACAATCGATGCAAAAGTTATGAATTTTTAAAATTTTTGTGTTGGAACCGCTGGATGAGGAGACTACTACAGCTTGTGAGTCATATGCGTACAACAGTATAAAGAAAATGTAAAAGACAATTCAACATATTTTCACTTTTTTCGCATAATAAAAGAGCACTTGACTTGCCTCTTTCTAAAGGCAGGGGGAATAATATTACCCATAACATTTGTTGGTAACGAGTCAGGGGAATGTGTACTTTTTTCAAAAGATGGAATTTTGTGAAATTCTCTTTATATTTTCCTTATATTGTTGTACGCATGTGACATCTAAGTTATTCATACACTGCAGTAGTCTTCTCATCCAGAGGGTACTGCACAAAAACTTCAAAAATTCATAACTTTTGAACGGATTGTCTGATTTTCCTCAAACTTTCAATGATGTGTTCTACTAATATTGCTACATTCTCTCAATCCTAATGTTTATGAAGGTGAACTTGTCCTTTAAATCACTTTATTCGTCATGCCGCGAGTCTTAACTTTCTTTCTTAATTGGGGCTAGCCAACAATTTTCAAATGGTTCAAGATTTGCAATCATAGAGTACATTGATGAATTGAATAATGTATTCATGTTCACATCACATTCATGTCAAGATTAGAGTTAAAAATTTTTTGTGTTGTTAAATTTGCAAATTGATACCACCCAACTCACAAAATTCTTGAAACTAGAATTCTTGCAAAATATATGGCATATACAGTGCTATGTGAAAAGATGAACAACATAGGAAAAATATCATTGTGTATAATTTGCTCTTAATTTTTATTATCAATTGCTGAGTTTCCTCATCAGTTTCATATTCTGTGAATGACAAGACTTCTCTCTGATAATGATCTATATATATCACACAAAGGACAAGTGATTCTGAATGAAACTCGTCATGTGGTATACTGAAAGATTGTTTACATGCTATTCTGGGAAAGTAACAATTAATGATTTTACAGTCGATTGGAACTCTGAAAAGACTGAAATACTTGGAATTTTTCTGCATTGTTTGTGCTCCCTGAGAGCAAGAACAACGTTATGACGTATGTTTTAAAGTAATTACTCTATATTATGATTACTAAAAAAAAAGTTATGTTCCGTTGAACTGTGGATTTCTATGCAGATATCATGAACCTCTCCTTGCTAGAATTCAGGCTTTATGTGCAACAAAAGAAGTATCTGATGTGGACTCTATCAAACAAATACTATTTCAAGATAGATTAATTACATTTTGAACAACTTCTGCATAGAATATATTTTGTGTTTTCCACAAATTTTTTAATATTTAGATACAACATTGTATTATGATTATTCCATACATAACATGAGACAGTTTTGCAGCCTGAATGTTATGCTCACTGTAGGAAATACGAAGGATTGATCCATCAGAAGAATGGTATGAACCTGAACAGTTAACCAAAAATATGTGATCAAAAACAAACTAATAGATCTATAGAGTATATATAGTATTGATTATCATTTTCATTAATTTGACCTTACACACAAAAATTACTTTAATGTACCGTATGTCAAAAGATATTTGAATTGAGATTTTGATGTACATTGTAACAAAATTATTTTCACAATTAATCTGTACAATTTTGAGGCCAATGCTATTCATGAAACATTTTTTTTGATGAAATTAGATAAAATCTGCTTAAGCTAGATGATGAGCATTGCAATAATTACCCCTATATTCCAGCAAGTATGGAAAGCATTAATTTTCTTTCCATCCTAATGAATTTAATGTGATGTCATTATGCATAATAGTTTGATTTTTATGATGAGATAGGTGAATAACTGAATGATAGAGAGCTGAATGAGGTACAGACACAAACAAACCTCACAGTACAGACCCAGGCACGGATGCAGACATGCTTAAAAGTACGCATACTGTAACTGCAGTGCCGGAAATGCACAGACTGGACTGGAAATTGAGTATGATAGTGAAAAATGTCATCATTCCGCAGGACTGCTCACTATGCTGGCTTTAGCCAGTTATCATCATCAAAATTATGATGTAAACACACACAAGACAAGAATCCACGCTACACAGTCGCTTAAAATCATAGAGGCAATTTGCCAGCGTAAAACTATTTTTGGGAGCATGCCAGATTTGTGGATTCACATGGCTGTAGCTGGCTGTAAAGGGTAGATTATCTTTCCCGAGTGGGGGATGCGTGATTCTGTTGGTTAAAGGAAACCTCCAAATGATTGTCAGATTTTTACATTTGAACGATAAATTACTTATAAATACCGAGTACAGACTTTCAGAAGTTATAGTAATTGGGATGAGGAAAAAGAATGTTTTCAAAATTTATAACAAATTGCAATGAACAAGGATGATGACATGGCAGCCTCATTAGAATGCATGAGTTGCGGCCCAAGGAAACAGAAGAAAAGAAGAATGTATGCATACATTCTACACAGGTGAACTTGTCAATCAAGTGGTATTATAATGAAATCATACTGCTACTGTACATTTCTGAAATATACATGAGGCTCCTATATAATCAACACTGTTCAGAGTAATTTGTTTAAGATTTTTCAAAGTATTGGTTTCTCTTCTCAAAGACCACAATGAATTCCACAAATCTCTTCATGGAGCTGTTGATTTATGTACTACATGATGTGAAATTATGAAAATCGTCTGGAATGCTCCTTTAAGGACAGCGAGATGGCCAACTCTGAAAATGAATTATCATTGAATATTCTCAAATATCACAGTGCACTTTTCAAGTAATTTCTGTTAGAGCATAATGTGGGCTGTTCTATTTTAATGTGAACAGGATATAGTTTGCGAGTTTCTTTATCTCTGTAACCATTTTTTCTGGGTCTATAATAGGGATAGGAATGATAGCCAAAGATGATTTATTGTGCAATGATCTTGACTGTATAGTCCCATCTACTGATGCATAATATTAGTGACTGCCACATAGTCTCTGGGTACACTCAGGTTCTTTCTGTTAATCCCCCCCGCCCCAGATTAAATTTAAAAAAAAATGTACGAAACAAGCAACATTAACAACATCATTCATGACAACTACAAAGACACATAATATTGAAAAACAAGAATAAGTGCCCCTATAAAGGTTGGTTACAACCAGGTTTGTTCCTGTATTATGGATTGTTTCAGCTTTCATTTTATATTATGATAGCCTGTTAACTAGGGCAGACATCATGATTAGCTTGAAGTCAAACATCAGTTTGTTAAGTTTTAACCTGTTGAGGACGAGTCCCGAGTATACTCGGGCAAGTGTCAATGGAAAATGCATGGTGTAGCAAAATCAGCCCGTCCTCAATGGGTTAATGTGAAAATAACCTGACTGAGAGTTGATAGTGTGTGTCAGTGTTACTTTAAAGGTGCGCAGACCCGCTAGTTGCGGGGGCGCTGTTGGATGATAGTGCCAATCACCGTTTATAGCATTGATATGAAGATTGCCGAAGTTGAGCTGTCATCAAGAGTAAAGCGCGTAGGTGTTGCTATGTAATGTTGCCTTCTGCGCATCACGCAGTCTGTAGTGATGCCAGGGTGCGTGCTTCTTAGTATGACATCACAGAATAAGTTTGCTGAAGCTGTCATCATCAGCCGAATCATGAGCCGAACTGTGATCGGACCACTGACTACAGTGGATTGCACTTCTTCGGACTCGTGGAAATGGGTCTAAGCATAAGCGCTAAAGTGGAGTCGATAGCATAGGTCTCTGTAGGAAACTTGCACCTTGCGCCCACGTACGCATTCCAATAAACCACCGGGTCTATGCACCTTTAAATGGATCATCCTGTCCTGCACTCAACTCACCTGTGCCACAGCTTCCCCATAGTCAGGTTGTATTTAGAGAGTAGATATTATGAGTGATTATTTGTTTACTGGCATTTACATTCCTTTCCTGTATTAATCTGCCAGAATAAGAGGGAGAAAAAGAGGGACAGAGAAAAAAAGTTAGAGAGGGACAAGGAGAGAGAGAGAGAGAGAGAGAGAGAGAGAGAGAGAGAGAGGGGGGGGGGGGTAGAGAGAAAAGGAAAGAGTTATGTGCCACAAACAATGTGAGCACTCAAGTGTACATACAATACAACCATAGGCACTAGAGATTTTTATACTAGCCCCATCCAAATTTTGTAAGTTAACACAATCTCCTACTTGATGTTCTTCTGACCAAACATAGACTACAAAGGTGTCACAAATATAAAAAAGGACAAAAAGCAAAATAAATGAAATTGACCATGCATCGCTGTGTCTAAGGCTAAGAAATGTAGATAAAAGAAGAAAGAATGACCTAAGTGTTGTAGTGAGTTTGTGAAAGTATGAAATCTGACTTGCAGGTATCATTTTCTATTGCTTTAGCATGGTAATTTTCATGGATGAATACAAGTTCATAATGCTTTTTCATACATGGTTGAACTGGCACAGATACCCACTGGAAATTAACCATTTTTTTTTGATTTGTCAATATTTATTTTTTATTTTTTCTGAAGTAGGGATTCCATTTTCATATTAGCTCATTCGTTGCTGGTTTAGGCAAACATCTGACAAACCTTGGACAAGCCTCTGAGTAGGCACAGATAAAATCTGAGTTGGCAAATGTAGTATGCAGATTAAAGGGATGGTGTTGTATATTGGTTGAGATAAGGATTCAGCTTTTATTTATTTCTTTTTTTTTGCGCGATGCTTAGAAACCACTTTATGAAATGTCAAAGAGCATACAAAATTTTCTATGAAGACTTCCCATCTTATTTGATGAAAATCGGTTTTGAAATGACTGAGATAACCAAAACCAAAGTAAAACCATACCATCCCTTTAAACACATTGATACAGTCCTCCATTGTCATGGGAAGGGAAACTCAACCAATTCTGTATCTCTGGCTACTGTTTTTAACAAGTTCAAAATTCCTGAATAGTGATTTTGTTGTTGTTGTTTCAGTTTTCTAGAAGTAGATTATCTATGTCATTGTTCTGAATATGGTAAGTTTTTAGTCTCTATCAGATAACCCAATACAGAATAGAAAATTATTGCAGTGGAAGAGACCAGTTGTCATCAGAATCTTATGTTGATTATGATATGGGTCTGTAAGCTAGTCAAGCAAGTGTTCATCATGTATAGCTGTGGTACAGTAGGAATGGTGTAGGTTCTTTGGACCCGCCCTCCAAGTGTCAGATAAAACAGAGAAGAAAAAAAAGCAACATTAAAGAGTCCTGAACATTCTGTGAGTGATCATTATAACTTGATCATTCGGGCAATTCGACTGTTTACCTCCCTGCGTGTAATTGAGATCAGAGCTAATAATGCAGGCAGATTCTTGTCTAGCTAGAGTCGTCTTTGAAGGGGCAAAGGTCACATAGTTGGCATCCAATGCAAAGAAAAATGACATCAAAACCTTGACAATGTTCATGGTGCCATGTGTATGCATTTGTAAGAAATCTCAACAGCACAAAACTGAAAACAACTTAGCAGCTTCCTATACTATGTACGTCTTCAGTTCTTTTGTGTTTGGTTAGACCTCAAGTGATCCACTTTAGATGAGTTGTTGTAACCGTTTCAGGCTAATTCCTGCATTTCCTGGTACAAGACCATTAAACCCTTTGTCTCTGAAAGAGCGTAGTTCCCCATTGCAGGATATGGATCGACCCGGATCCTGTGTGCAATGAGTTAAATGAGTTTTATGAGTGACATCATTCTTCGGAAGAAAAGCCTTGCTATGTGTATGTGGTTGCTTGTCCTGTGTAAAACAGCCTCCAGTGGCATTTTTTTTTTGATTTTGTGAATGGTAAAGGAAAGAAGTTAAAGGCCTTTAATGTCTTAATGAGGCTTACTGCTTGCTTGTGCAAGCATAATGTTCATATCAGTGATGTGATTTAAGGTGAGAATCAGTGCCAGGAGCTATTTATGCGTCTTGGTATTCATCTTCTTCCTTCCTAGTGGTGAGAGAAAAAGTCAGCATTTTGTGTTGACGTATTCCCTTTCGGGTGAAGCTCAGCACTATGCCTTTTTGTTGCAGTGAAACAGTATTAAAGGTACTGTTTACCATTGGGAGCAGTGATTTGAAGAATGTTCAAGATATCACATTTGATGCATATAATGTGTAGGTCAGTTTTATCACAAAACATCCTACCATGTAAAAATTTTGCAATAAAGGCTAAAATATTAGGAGATATCACTATTTTTCTCACTAAACCATAAGTGTAGATGGTTTAGTCTAGAAAATTTATTATGACTGTTGTTCACAATTTGTATATTTAACAATATTACTTAACCTTAATTAAACTGATTTAAATTTTTACATTGGTTGTTTCTATACCTAATTCACATTTCAGAAATATTTTGATGCACTAAAGCTGGGTTTTTGTTTCATCTGCAAATGGTAAATAATGCCTTTAAAAGGTTGCCTAGATTTCATGAGGTTAACAGTCTTGAAAGATGTTTTGGAGGCTTTTTTCCCCCTTAGTATAAAGGATATGATTATTTTCCAAAAGGAAAATGATTTGTCAAATACCAAGGCTGAGAGATTTTATGCCCTGGGGTATATATGGAATGAGAAGAGAAACTTTACATCTAATAAAGATGTATTGATGAGATGAGTATTAAGTGTTGTTTTAGTCATGTTAACCCGTCAAAAACTAGTCCCGAGTATACTTGGGCAGGTGTCTTTGGGAAACGTATGTTTTAGCAACCTTTGCTTGTCCTCTGTAGTGTTATAAAAAAGTCATGTTTTGTGTTGAAGGATGATACTCAGCAAGTTATCAATGCAGACATGGACAGTGTTTGATGAATGGCAATAAGGTCTGATTCACCATCAATGTTCACTCAAATTCAGTTTTCTGGGAATAAATCTACCAAACATGTACATAATCCTTTGGTATTTGTCAGATTTGTCTCAACCCTTGCTAGATTTGTGTACGTGTGTACACATGTGTGTTTGTGTGTGTGTGTGTGTGTGTGTGTGTGTGTGTTTGTGTGTGTGGTTACTGTCATGCACAATTCTGTGTTCTCTTGTCGTGATATATCTCTCCACATACTTTGAAAAACAAATAAACAAAAACAAATAAATAAATAAACAAACAAACAAACAAACAGGGAAGGTATTAAAGGGATATTCCATTCTGGTATTATTTTTCATTGTATGAAAACAGAAAAATCAGAGAAGTAAATCAGTGAAAATTTTTAGCAAAAAAAAAAAATAAGACACAGCGAAAAAAGTTATGAATTGTAATAGTTAACAGAGTAAAGTAAGTTGGCAACTCTGTGGTATGTACATTTGTATGTGGTGAACAACTCTCCATTTGTTTTGTACACAAAAATTGACTGATTTTCCTTTTTTTATATTTTGGTCCAGACAGAACTTTTGCACTGAGGAGGACATACAGAAAATGTGTAACTCTTGTTATAAACCAAGAACAGGTCTGAATAAAAATTTTCTATAAAAAAAGAAGAAGGAAATTGGTGAATTTTTGTGTATAAACCAAATGGAGAGCATGCTCAACAACTAAATCACTCAGAGTTGCCAATTTGTTTTACTCTATAAACGTTTACACTTCTTTTTTTTCCCCCTTGTGCATCTGATTTTTGTTCCCCTACATTTTCACTGATTTATTGTTGTGATTTTTCAGTCTTCATGTAAAGGACAATAATATCAGGAAGAAATTTTCCTTTAATAGACACTTGAATGTGTACTAATGGTACAGTGAGAGATGGCTGTAGTAGGCTTTGTAGGATGATGAATCTCGGTGTTTTACCGCATTCCACTTCATTTTGCTACGTCTGCCACAGTGGAGTTTAGTGAGTGCTCTCTATTGTCTAAGGTTTGTATGGATGCACTCTACCGTGTATTTGGGCTTTGTGTACAGATTATAAACTGACTGCCTTTAAAGGTACGATGCATACCTTCCATGCCGTTTTGTATGTTGTCCATCCATCTGTGAAATCCATCCACCACAGTCAGTGCAAAAGTCACCAAAGTTAGCAAAGTACAACGAGTGTGGTCGATCCTGACTACATTTCATGGGTGCAGATATGTACTTGTTTGTTTGCTTTGTTCATTTCACAGTGGTATGCAATGTGGGTTTTGTACCTACCTTATAGTAGGCCTACTCTTTTTCAAGAGACATGCAATATCTCTTGGATCTTGAATCTTATTGCTAAGGTACTCACAGTTACGTCTCCTGTAGGCATGCATATACTTCAGTTGCAGCTTTCCCTTTACTTTCTGTTGTTGTATGCACCTATTTACAGTGTTCTCTGCTGGTTATATGCAAACTCCATATGAAATATGATTTTACATGATACAATGGAAAGTGGATCGAACAAGAGTCATATCTGTATTATGCGTGTGCCAGTTGGTTCCGTTGCCTAGCAACAATGTGTTTGTAGGAGGAGGAAAAGAGGGTAAATCGCACAAGTGTCTATTAATACAAGATGTGAAGTCACTGTTACTTTATGGGAGCGGCCTGATGTATAGGATCACAGCAGCTGTCTGCAGGCTTGTGGTACAAGCCCAGGTAGTTTCTCAATCAGGACTGCCCACTGGGAGTGAAGTGTCCAGTGGACATCCAGACCAGACTTGTGATGCTGGACGTAGCTGGACATGGGTTTATCTTTCAGTCCAGACCAGTTTTAAAACTAAAATCTAAATCATGACCCTAGTTTAAAAGAAAAAAATCATGGATCAAGAAGGTTGAACCTGTTACGGAGTGTAACAACACCTGGATGAAGCATCACTACACGTAACATTGCCCGAATGTGAACCACTCCAGCCTGCCCCATTTTAGCCCATCAAAAATAAGCATTTAATTGACATCTTTTGATGCCTGCTAGCAGGAGAATATGTTTCTTGAATACATCATTGAGCTTTCATATTACTTAGATAAACTATGATTATCTGGTTATATGGCTTTTGATGTTCCAAAGGTGCTAATGCATGACTAAGAAGAACCAAGAACAAGCTGGGAAGTGCAAACTCAAATTTCTCAGAAAACAAGTTAGTTCAAGCTCTTCCATATTTTTGTGAGGATTTAATGTGTCTGGCAATAGCCGGGTTCACACGTACAAAATCGCGGGATGACGATCGCGCTCCATATCTCAAGATTTTTGCGAGCGGCCACATGTACCAAGTTAGCGGGATAGCGATCGCGCTCGGAATCTCAAGTTTTTTGCAAGCATCCACACGTACAGAATTATCCCGCTAATTGCCGATAGAGATAACAGCAAAGCCTGCAAACTGGGTCACACAGCGCCCTTCTCTATTACTCCCTGCGCGCACTTCCCTTTGTCCATTGTTTTTTTGCGCATCAGTGGTGTGGTTTGCGTGCGGTTGTTGTGGTACGCCAAAGAGGTAAAAGAGGTGAAGTATGATGGGATATAAAAACTTGAGATTCTAATCCCGACCGTTCACACGTACCACTGCAAGGCCAATTATCCCGCTAATTGATGAACTAGCGCAAGATTTCTTTGGATTAGCATCGCGATGCTTATCCCGCTAATTATCAGGTTTTTTCTGTCCACACGTGCAAAAAACTCGAGATACCGATCGTAATAAAATCTCGAGATTTGTATCCCACTAATTGGTGTACGTGTAAACCCCCCTAATGTGACAAGAAAGAAACAAGATGTAAGAAAAAATAATGTTTCTTTTCTGAAAAAGATGTTTACACTTTTTGATTCCTTTGTCTTCACACTTACTATCTTACCCAAGAAGCATGACACCATATGCAAGATATGGATGTACATTTTGTACTCCAATTATTCACTTTAAAACTTCACACATCATGTAGTAAGCACAAGTTGTTGATTGCACGCAGGTTTTGCCAAATCCATCTTGATTGTCGTTTGTTTCTGTACTTGTTTGTTTTCATTTTTCCAGCAGTATTTGGCTTGTGGGGAATCAATATTGTGAAAAGATATTGTATTTGTTCAACTGGTCCAATCCATGAAGCAGACATGCTCTTCTGGTCCTTTTTAACTCCTTTTTCACCATAATCGCATGGCTGGCTCAGTCACTGGCTTGCTGATTTGGCATATTTTGCTCAAACGCACAATTGCACACAAACTGATCGATGAATTGCCATATGCTGTGACAGTACATTGGCAGCGTCAAAGGCCTAGCTGTGCATCATAAAATTTGCATCACAGCTAAGCTTGCAATTTTCTCTGCAATTTCGTTATTTAAGATTTTTGTTGTTGTAAATACTTAAATAAAATGTTACTGGACTTTTCAAAAAAGAGGATGTTTTCCATCCAAAAGTGCTCATGTGTGGCTGTCTCAGAATAACATGGCATGCAATTGCCCTTACTCACGAAGGTGGTTTTAAATCAAAAGCATGGTTTAAATTTAGTCCGTAGAGTAGTCCATGGACTAAAGTAAGCAGAAAAAAAGGCATACCTTCACACCTGCACATATCACAACTCTGTCTCACTATAAAGTTTTTTTGTTATTCGACCTTCATCTGCTCATAGGCAGAATGTAACTTTGAAATGGCTTATTGAGTGACATTCACATGGCTGTCTGTTTCATATCACTCAAGTCTTTATCACAGAGTTGCTGTTGTTTCAGAGCTGTGTTTTACAGTATTGTATGTACACAAATTCTCTATCTCTCTCTCTCTCTCTATCTGTATTTGTCTTGGAATTCTAAATACTTCTTCAAGTCCTGTGTCCCTGAGTCACCCTCACTGTGTGAAGTTTGTCACACTGGAAAGCGAGGCAGCCGTAGTGATGCTTACTGGGCTGCGGTGATTCCTGTGAGTCAGTATTCTGCTGTGAAAAGAGTGGTACCATGATACACATATACCAGTGGAAAAGGAGAGCTTTTTAAAGGGACTCTGCAATGAAAGTACATGTGGACTTGTGTTGATTCATGATGCCATCAACATTACTTATGTGGCCAAATGTAAATCTGAATGTGTGCCATATATTTTATAATGATTTTTAAAACGATTTTTCTTCAGAATGATTTTACAGTTTTTTACGTGGCACAGCTGCATTAGACGTGCGAGAGAGAGAGTTTAGTGCTTGCTTGGCATTGTACATATTTTGACATCACTTTCATGGTTACCAAATGTCAAACCACTCTTTCTACACATGAATCTTTAATGATGGGTATTGTAACTGTGATACAGATAGAGAGATAAACAGAGAGATGTACAGAGATAGATATACAGAGATAAATAGATAGATAGATCATAGATACACATGAATCTTTAACCTGTTGAGGATGGACTGATTTTGCTACAACATGCATTTCCCACAGACACCTGCCAGAGTATACTCAGGACTCGTCCTCAACGGGTTAATGATGGGAATTCTATTAAACATGGGATAGACAGATAAAGAGAAAGATAGAAATAGTTATAAAAGATATACATAGATAGATTGATGGATAGATAGATAGATAGACATGAATCTTTTATGATTGGCATTGTAACATGGATAGACAGATCTATAGAGAGGCAGATAGAAGAAAAGATAGATAGATACATGTAGACGGATAGATAGATACACATGAATCTTTTATGATGGATGATGTAAAATGGATTATAGACAGATAAAGAGGCAGATAGAGAGAAAGATCGAATAGATATAAAGAGATAGATAGAGAGATAAATAGATAGGTAGAGAGATAGACATGAGTCTTTTATGATGGGAATTCTAACATGGGATAGACAGAAAAAGAGGGAGAAAGAGAGAAAGACAGAGATATAAAAGAGATAGTTAGTCAGATAGATAGATAGATAGATAGATGAACAGATAGATCACATCTTTCATGATAGACATTGCAACATGAATAGACCAGAGACTCCAACTCTCCCGCCGAAAGCCCATTTTTGCAGAATCTCCCGTTTGAGATTTTATTTCTCCCGCTTGAAATGATTTCTTACTTATTTTCATTGTATGTTGAAAAATAAGCCTTAAATAGCATGAGTGAGCATCTAGAACCCTAGACGGCAAGGAACTTTGCGCTCGTAATTTGCGCTTCATGCACATCAAGTTGGAGTCTCCCGTTTGCCAGGGGTTTCAGGTGGGAGAATCTCCAGAGCAGAAGGTGCTTGGGGTTGGAGTCTCTGATAGACAGATAGAGAGGCTGATAGAGGGAAAGATAGAATGTTTAAAGAGATATAATAGATAGGTAGATAGATGGATAGATAGTTACACATGAATATTTAATGATCGCTGTTGTAACATGGATAGATAGATAAAAAAGAAGAGATGGAATAGATATGAGGAGAAAGATCGATGGATCAATGGCTACATTAATAGACAGACATGAATCTTTAATGATGGATGTTGTAACATGGAAGATAAAGAGACAGATGGAGAGAAAGACGGAGATAGATATAAAGAATGAATAGATAAATAGATGGGGGGGGGGGGAGGAGCAAAGGAAGGGGTAGAAATAGAAATTGGAATAAATTTATAGTATCTGTGTTGCTAGAATCTTTAGGAGGAGGTTAATTAATATTCATAGGTCAGTCTGGAAGGCCATTGTGACCCATTCTAGTGTACATATGATTGATAGTGCTCAGCAGAATATCTGACTGGGTTTTCACTCCATCACCCTGGGGACATCCTCTTCTATCAAACCTCAGAGATGCTGGCATACATGTTGTCATGACAACCAGACAGATTTCCCGTTTGCCCCCGGTGATCGGAGTTTGGATTGGTCGTGCCTAGCCATCAAGGAGGCATTAAAGTAAATACGATATAATGTCAAATAGAAAATGTGATATGATAAAACAAATTAAATGTAATGGGTAGCAATTCATCATTCAGAAGCAGTTGTCTACAGAAGAGAAAGAGAAAATGTATCCACGCTTACCTGTCTTTGGAAATTTGATACTGTCTTGGTGTACATGTAACTGGTGACTTTTCACTGGTAGTATAATTTCAAGCAAAGAGGTGTGGTCTGTAGGAATATCAACAGTAGATCTGGATACATCTGCCATGGATTGTGAAATCATTGGTAGAATGTGGTTACCCCATATGCAGCTCTAGGCATTTGTCCATCAAAAGTCCAAAGTACTGTAAAAGCAGAATTTCCATGTGCATTTGAATTTAGTGCATTATTGCCTTATTCAATCAAATGTACCATATTTAAAAAAAGAAGATAATTCAGCCTGAAAAATGGCTTACTCAAGCCATACCAAACCTTTTAAAAATCAAATCATGTGTCATTAGCTATTTTTAGCTATATTCCCATGTCTACAGGGCAGAGCAACTTTGGGAACTACGCCACGTGAATGTGAAGTGAGTATGTGCACTCACGCACACTCACACAATAAAATATAATCGACTGATCGATGCAAACTTGTAAAACTTCAAAGTCCTTCATCTTTGTACTTGAAAATGATCTTGCTGATACATACAGTGCATAGTCGCTTAACAATGTTTGCATTATTTCCAGTTCCGCTTTGAAACTGAGGTAATATACACATAATACAAATGATCAAACCAAACAATTCAGGAATGTGTCTCATTGCTCCATGGGGTTTCCCCTGACAGGATTTTGTACATAATCTGTTTCCAATATTCTCTCATTCATTTCTTTCAATTGAATGCTGGCAAAGTGATAAATAGACTTCCCAATTATGAATTCTGCCCTCCCTTCCTTAGATGTTAACAATGCAATATAATCATAAAATGCAGCAATGTAAAAAAAAAAAAGAAAAAAAAGGAAAACTCTTTTTAAATAATAAATGATTGCGTGCAGGCATCACTTTGCTGAACTTCCAACTAATTTCTGCATTGTATAGGATTTGTGAAGTGGTGATTACCACCAGTCGATTCGGTTCGTGGAAATACCTGATACCATTATATTCCCGGTTGATGCTTCGTGATAACAAGGGGTACAATGGGGGATAGAATTCCCCCCCATCGTGAGATGTCACCCATTCACAACAACCGCAGGGCCGGCTTTTGTGAGGGAAGAGGGGCAGGTGACACGCATGAGTATCTTCAGGCTTGATCCTCACGGTGAACGAGAAATAGATCATGTCCATGGCGGTTTTTCTCTTTTCGAACCGTGGACTCACAATGCATATATGTATCATTATACTGGTCTGCTTGCTGTGATCTGGACCAGCAGCATTTTTTTTTTTTATAACCCAAACAGCGTTGACTTAGAAATTACCAGACCTGAATGGGTCCCATAGCATGATCATGATTTCAAATTATCCCTTGTTTTCACAAGAAAGGGTTGGTACTTTTGTGATGAGTACTGCAGACAACAACTGCAAATCATTCTAGCAAGTGTGAAGTATCCTCTTTGGATGTGATACAATTTAAGTGTATTTGTTTACACGGGGCAGATATTAGATATGGATATATGTGTATATTATCAAGATTTTTATGTCTGTAATTGAGATTTTTTAGTTTATGATTTCATATATTGTGAAATGAACAGCAATTCAGCTTAATATTGGCTGCTATGTTCTACTGTGCACGTTATCCAATAAAATCACTTCAATTAACACAGATTCTCATGTCTCTCTCTTTTAGCTGCAAAGAAGGACAAAACAGTGTAAGCTCATTTAGAGTGCAAAGTCGACAAGTTTGAGGTGTATTCTTTCCACTCATTGAATCAAAGTTTCCAATTAGCACAGAAGGTAATTTCTGACTGTTGTTTCCTTGGATATATCTGCCTATTTTGAGTTATAATATCATGCATTTTTTCTTCTTTGAATTTGTAAGCCGTCATACTGTGATCTGGACCAGCAGCAAAGTGTGTACACACTGTCTACTGTCTTGCACAGTTCAGGACTTACAGTAAAAGGACAAGTTCACCTTCATAGACATGTGGGTTGAGTGAATGCAGCAATATTAGTAGAACACATCAGTGAGAGGTTTGAGCAAAATCGGACAATCCGTTAAAAAGTTATGAATTTTTGAAGTTTCTGCTCAGTCACGGCTGGATGAAAAGACTACTATAGCTTGTGAGTGTCACATGAGTACAGCGATATAAAGAAAGAATAAAGAAAATTCAACATATTTCCATTTTTCTCGCATAACAAAAGAACACTCAACTTCTCTCTTTCAGAAGGCAGGGGGGGAATAATATTACCCTTAACATACGTCAGTAGCAAGTCAAAGAAATGTGCACTTTATTCAAACAGTAAAGTTTTGTGAAATTCTCTTTTTATTTTCCTTATATAGTTGTAGGCATGTGACATCATATACTGTAGTAGTCCTTCTCTTCCAGCAGTGACTGCGCAGATACTTAAAATATTCGTAATTTTTGAATGGATTGTCCAATTTTCCTCAAACTTTCACTGATGTGTTCTACTAATATTGCTGCATTCTCTCAATCCTTATGTATATGAAGGTGGACTTGTCCTTTAATACCAACACATGCATCTGCTTGTATAATGTTTGTCTTGGCAGGAACAAGGAGTGTGAGACAACAATGAGAAAAAATATACTGATTTAACATTATTGGTATACAGATCTGCTCTGTGTACACCTTTTTGCTTGTTTCTTTTGTTCCTTGAATTTCACATTGTATCTGAAAAAAAAACCCAAAACAACAACCAACATACAAGGTCACAGCTCTTCATGTACTAATGTAAACAAAATTTGGTTGCAGAGTAAGAAAGAATAAAAGAAAATATGTGCGGTTGAATGCATGCTTGCTTGCAAATTCAGAGAATGATTCTTATGCATTTGTTTATCAGATTCCAGACAAAGATAACTGTCTGAAATAGGTCTTACAGAGATGGTCCCAAAATGATATTTTAATAAGGCAAACCCAAGAGAGATACTCATTCCTTTATCAGTAATGAGGAATGTATTTTGAATGAGAAATGTATTTTTGCTCTTTAGAAGTAACCAACAAGAACAAGAAGAAGCAAATCAATATTTTTAGGGTTGTCTATGACATTACTGTTAGGGAAAAAAGGGAATGGTCAAAATTTCATCAATTGCACTTTAATGGTGATAAAAAAGGAAAAAAGAATGTGAATCTCATAGTTGCAATAGTGTACTTGAAACAGCTACAGCAGTCTGTATTTTGAAATAGAAAAAGAAAATGAATACAAAGCTCATTACTGTTCTCTTGCTATAACTGTATATTGACCCCCCTGAAGACTAGTCCCGAGTATTCTTGGGCTAGTTGAATGGGAAATGAGTGTTATAGGAAAATCAGTCGATATTCAACGGGTTAAGACTGGATTCAAAGGATATATTTCCTTCTGTGCCCTATTTGCTTGGGGGGGGGTGGGGGGGGGAGCATTTCATCATGCTTTTTGTTGGATTTTTTAAATATATTTGCTGTCAGCCATTCAGATGCACGAATTTCAGTAGCTTCAAGACAGCCAATCCCTTTTACATGCAAATTTTTGAAAAATTGGTGAGAACACTTTAGGTATTGAAGAGAACATTATTTGGAAACCTCCTGTAAATTTTGAGGGTCTTTATTTGTTTAGTAAATGGACCGTTAAGATTTGAATATTTTTTTTTGTACTACGAAAACATTATAAATCTAAACTACTAGTCTAGTTTTACAGACCTGTGTGATGCACTTAGTTGCACGTGTAGTTCATGTAAGTGGTGTGTTGTTATTTGCTATCGACAACAAAGTGAGAGAAGCTCGTGAATTCTTCATTTCTAGCTGACAGCTTTAATATGCATAACTTTTGTTCAAAGTATAAGTATAATTATTACAACCACAGGAAGATTAATGTATGCAGCTGTGCCTAGTACACAGAATACATTACGGTGAGCGTTTGGTGCATTATTTGAATTTTAACGGCTAACAACCTTCTAGTATCACATAAATGTTATAGATTTACAATAATCTTGTCATTCTGGTAGAATATATCATGTTCTGTGCTATTTGGGAAGGAATGCAATGAATGATTACCAACAGTGACAGGATTGTATCCTGTATCAATGCAATCTCACTATGGACCTGTAAAGGGTTGAAGTAAATGGGTGTGTTATACAGCCGGCAGCGGGAAGTTACATTAACTGGTGGATAACCCCAACATATTCACCGAAGTGTATTGTCTTCCACTGCCTTGTCTTTAAAAAAAAAAAAAAAATCCATTTGAGGGCCTACCCTCACAATGCTATCCTACGTATCACATTCCTACTCTCATTTCACAAGGATTTTGTCGTGGGTCAACCGCTGACCATAAGTCTCCATTGACTTGGCTTGGACAACAAAAGATTTCACAAAGCTGTGAAGCCATTCATAGAAAAGATGTGGTGTCCTTGTTTGTTTTCTGTTTCCTTGTATTAACCTTTAGCTATTTAAACTCTTATGTACTTTTTGAGTTTCATTGCAGGACATAAACAGTCCCCATAGATGCAATTGCAGCTAAAGACACTCTCTAGCAATGCTTCCATTTCTGAATGAATGACACTATCTAAGCTGTGTTATCCTATGTGATGCTGGTGTCTTTAACTATAGAAACTGAAGCCATGAAAAATTAGATAATGACAGATAGAAAAATGATCACTAAACATGAAAATCTATGGATGACTATGCCATATGCTCTTCCTTTTTACTGCAGGCAGTAGTCCTGGAATCTTATTTTCAGTAACACTTGATTAGCTTTGTGATATTTCCTCATCTAGATGCCTTAGAGTGAAAACATAGTTCTGGGGGGCATTTCATGGAGCATTTTGTCCGACAAAGTTGTCGGACAAACTTGCTCTCAGCCAATCTGGTGGGCATTTCATGAAGCATTTTTGTCCAACAACTTGTCGGACAAATTTGCTCTCTGCCAATCAGATGCAAGGATTTCAGTAGCTTTTAACATTTTGTCAGACAAAATATCTGACAAAATGCTTCATGAAATGCCCCCCACAGATGCAAGGATTTCAGTAGCTTTGTCAGAAAAATATCCGACCGTGGTACAAGGGTTTGAGAACCTGTCTTGCACCATTTCATATTTGCTAGAAGTAGAAGAAGTAGAAGAAATTATGATGATAATAGTACTTGTAATATTGATGCCAATAGTAGTAATGATAATGGAAATAGCAATGATAATGTCAAAATTGATGATGGTAACAGTAACAATAGTGATGATAGTGATAATTTAATTTACCGGTACTTACAATGTATAGTATGATAATAATGTCATATTCATACCTGTTATCTTCATTAGCATCAATATTGTTAGACAGCCTTAATTGAGATCAAAGTGCTGACATATTGAGTAATAACATTCTTCTCTTCTTTTCTCTAATGCAGGGGCTTTGGCAAGCAAGGTTTCCAGTGTACAGGTGAGTTTTAATAGACAAACATTCTGTATATAGTGTCTCACTCTCTTTGCCTGTTATAAAAATGGAAAGGCCTTATATTCACATCGCCAGCAGATGTGTGACGTTAGCGTGGGTCAGAAGACATGTTCCGTCAGCACAGTTATCATTTGTGTGCTGAATTTTGACTTAACACCCATGTATCTATTTTGACCATATAAATCAGATATAGCTTGAAAAAAGAAAAGGGTTTATGTGATTGTTCTAATGTAAAAATGATAATTACTGTATACGCCATATACCTCACGAATCTAAATTTTCGCAAATCGGGAATTCCCGACGATTTCGCGAGTGGTTACATTCACGATTGTGGAGTCTTGTACTGAACAGAGAAGTGTACAGGCGTACATTACATCCACATCGGGATCAGAGTCAATATTTTCGCGTGTCTTTAATTTTGCAAATAGCACCTGACTCGCGAAATTCGCGAAAATAAAAACCTCGCGAAATATTCGGCGTATACAGTATATAGATCCATAACATTCTGTCAAAGCTAGTCGGGTTATCACCCTTCTGCTTCCCAAATGAATTATTTGCTGCATCATTTGCTATGCAGCAAGCAGAATGAAGCTCAGCTCTGGCTTGGCTGACTTCTTCGCAGCCGCAAGTCTGTGTTCTTGCTACAACGTCGTCATCTGTATAAGATCAGTTTTAAAAATAGTGTATCGCAGCAACTGCCATTACCAATGTGTAATCTCTGCACATCCCCATTGTCTCTCCACAGGACATTTGACAATATGCACATTGTTTGTCACTTTAACCAGGACTTCACTAACCCATTTTTTTTTTTTTTTTTTGTTCTACTGGTCCAACCTGTCTGTTGGACCAGCAGGTACCCAGTTTTCCATGTTTTACTGGTCCATTCCTGAAAGAGTTACTGGTCTGACAGTGATTTTTAACTGGTCTGGGACTGTTGGACCAGTGCCAGTGTGCAGTGGTGCTTCAATCCTTTGGGCACCAATCATTTCAAAATACAATCATACACACAGGTTTCCCTGCAGTAATAACAGCATTAGAGATTGACCCAGTTCAGTGACAATGGAGACGAGTGGTATTTGACAAAAGTCTGATAATGTGATCAAAGAGTATAGGGCAATGCTGATCCCTTTGATACAGGGATGTCTGTTTACTTAGTGAGCCACAGAATGCCACATGTGTGCCCAATAGTTGTGTGCTGGACAGATTATCCCTGATAGGAGGGGCATTATACGGCTGTCATAGATTTCTGATAGAAAAACATTATGTAGCAACCATGATCAGGTACACTCTGAGAATGCAATATTATACTAATGATGCACAGGATAGAGTGTGTTAGTGAAGGTGCGGCACGCTCGAGAGTATTGACAATGGTGCGACATGCACGAGGCGCAGCCGAATGCATGTTTGCAACCGTTGTCAATACTCGAGAGTGAGCCGCACCTTCACTAACGCCACGAAATAATCCTGTGCATCATTAGTTTTATAAAATGGGTCGAAAACTAACAGCATTATTCACGTACCTTTGTGGGTCAATACCAGTCAGCTACATGTAGCACTCGCTCAAAAGTCAAGATGTCCGAAGATGTTCGTCCCAAACATTTACGCACGTCGCACTCGGAAATCCCGCACACTCACCTAGTACTGTACGTACGTATAAGAGTATACGTACGCCACGTACTGTTATGCACAAGAAAGGCCGCCGGCTGTTGTGGCAGCCCGCGGCCCGAACTAGAAGTTGTTTACAGGATTGACAGCGCGTATAGTAGCGCGTGACGCACTTGTAACAACTGATTGAGTGCGCACTGCTAGTGTAAAACATTGTGACGTACGTCAGGCCAGGGAGGTGGAAGAGAGACTCTTCTTAGTGCTTACCTGAAGAAAATAATGCACGCACACGTGACTCATTTCAGCGCTTCCAATTGGCTACATTCTTGAACCCATTTTATAAAATCTGCAAACACACCTTACTGGCTACCGTACTAGTACTACATTACATTTTCATCAGTACTCAAATGAAATCGTATTATACTGTAGATGGCTTTCACACAGTCAAGAAATGTGCACAGGGTGCAGTGTTCAGGTATAATTGATTTTTATTATGACAAGTGCACAGGTCAGTTTAGGAAAAAAAAAAGGGGGGGGGAGAATGGCAATGAATGAAATGGAGGCCATGAGATTACTAAATACTGGTTCTGTCCAAACTAAGTGACAAAATAATGTTGTATTTTATCATGTGTGTGCATATGGTATTCTTATGAATACAAATGATGGATGGATGACATTAATGACTGAAAAAGGAAAGGCGCAGGATGAACTGACAACAATCAAAAGTACAATGTATAACTATAAGTCTATGTTCTAGATACTACAACACTTGCAAGTGTGAACAGCACGCATCAGCAATGCCTTTTTTACAACAGTAATTTACTTTTTTTTAATTTTTAAATTCGAGGTCTCTTTGGTCGAGTTGGGATGCATCTTACATGGCTGTCAGGACCACGCCAGGGAAGTGTGTCAGAGCTTATGACTAAAAAACTGGAGAACTGAAAGCTTTAACCTCTGGAAAAGGACTTGCACTTGGTAGTGAAGAAAGAAAGAGTTCCTTATGCCCCCCCCCCCCCCACTAAATTGCTATTTTTTTTTTTACTAATAATAAACTAAATAAAGGTTATGCCATTTATGGGAAGACTTCCTTTTGAGACATAACCCTAGCATAACCTTTATTTAGTTTATTATTACTACGACTGGCATTAGTAAATTTAATAATTTAATTTATTTAGAATCTATTTTGTGCAAATTTAAATAGTGGGGGGAGGGAAATAAGAAACTCTTTCCCGAAATTACATTATGTCATTAGCAATCGGCACCCAAAATCGTAAATGTCGGAAAGCCATTGACTCGGATATGGTACAAAAATTAAAATCTAACGCTATTTAGACAAACTCTGCGCTCTCAGCTCTGCGTGTGGTCGACATGGTGCCCACGAATTGCCCTACAGGCACCACATGAAAATCAACACATGGGACTTCGATATAACCCAGCATAATTTACAACACAGGGCTCCGTATAAGCAGTTCAGTAGAGTGCAATCAATTGGCAATAAGTCCACGAAGATTTCAACACATAAAAATACGAAAGCTATACCTGTTGGCATGATACGTGTACATGGCGAAATATTTCTTCAGCTCGCCATCATTTTGCGCTTTCTCCTCGGTTTTGCTCGGTTCCCCCGACGTCGGCTTCACTGCGGTTGCCATTCTGAATTTCTGATATCATTTCAATTCATCGCGGCCGTCAGCCCCTCCACCCCCCCCCCCCCCCCCCCGGCCGCGTTTTTTTTAAAGACGGCACAGATTGGGGCATGGCGCGTGTTAAACCTATGGGAAAAACGTTGGGTTAGGGTTTTTGGTTAGGGTTAGGGTTAAGGTTAGGGTTAGGGGTTAGGGTTTGATGGTTAGGGTTAGGATTAGGGTTAGGTTTAGGGATAGGGTCCCTGATAGATTTTTAGTTTCCCCAATCTGCGCCGTCTAAAAAAAACACGCCCCCCGGCCCCCTCCCAGATGCCGGTACGGACGGTCGGATCGGTATGCGGTCCGTCCTACCAGTGACAACCCCCCCCCCCCCGTTTCCTAAAATCTACCCAAAAGTCAGGTATCTATGTTGATTAGGCCGAGTCATCATTTAAAGGTTTTTCTGCATAACTTTACCTGACCTGGGGGTGTTTCATCAACGTTACTTGTCAGCGCAAAAAGTTGTAGTCGCTGACAATCACCATTGAACAGTCAGTGATCAGTGCATCTCATCCAGTCAAAACCAAGGATTTTGCTGAAATTGTCAGCGCGTTGACAAACGTTGATGAAACACCCCCCCCCCCCCCCGATTGGCTGATCATTTTTAGATTGATATTTTTACATTGAGGGCCAGTAATGTAAGGACCATGGGAACAGCCTGATGTGAAGGATAGGGACTCAAACAAAATCGAACAACAGAGTTATGAAGAAAGGAGTAGTGGAAAAGCAAGAGCTGACCCTCCTTTGCCTTTCGTCTGTTCACCCTCCTGCTTTAATCCCCTCCCTTTACTTGTTGAACTCCTTGCCCGTGACTTCCCACCATTTCTTTTGTTTTCTTTGTTCTATGTCCCTAGCCCTCCCCTGACTGTTCTTGTTTTAGTGTGATTGCTTTTCATCATTTTGCCTCTGACGGAGATTCTGCTATACTCAAGCCCCTTTTGACTCCATCATATTTTTATCTATACCATACATACCAACGGCATAAATCCGTATGATACTGAGGAGTGGGGGGATGATCGGATAGTCACCATCACTATGATTACAAGCCCATAAGCGGACCGGCGCAGCCTTTGGGAGGGGGGGGGGGGGGGGGGCTTGGTGAAGCTTGGTGTCCCCCCCCCCCCCCACACACACACACACACACACACTCACACACTTTTTTTTCTTTGCTTGTCAGCCGACTTTCGGTGGAAAATCAGACCTTAAAGTACGAAGATTTTTGTTGTTGTTGTTGGAATACCTGTGCGAGGGAGCGGTGCATGTTTTTGCGCGTTTTGTCGACTTGAAACAGCAATATATTTTGATGTTGATTATTGTTAAACAATTTGGCCATGCAATAGTATCATATAAATAAACTTCTTGCATTAAAGATAATATAAAGTTTTGGTACCTCAAAAGTTTCCCTGAATTTCCTTGTCTTTTTTTGTGTTTCAGGTTAAAGTACCTTTCATATAACTATGTATTATAGCTATATGTTTCGCTTTGGAAATTAAGAGGGGGCGCATCGGGCGCAACTGCTGGCAATCACTTGCAGTGACATCAGGAGTTATATGGCATAACGATTAAATGCGAGAGAACGGAGCGAGCGAGCTTGAAAATTGTGATATTTTACAGTCCAAAAACTGCCGTTTGTAGCTATATTTTTTCGCTGGGGGGGGGGGGGGGGGGGGCGCGAATCGGGCGCAACTACTGACCCCCCCCCCCCCCCCGGATCCGACACCCTTGCTCCCGATGCGCCCCCCTGGATTCGCCACTGGTAGTTAAGAGTGTCGGTTTATGTTCATGATTGGAGGAGGTATGACCAGCGAGGGTGCGTCGAAGTGAGCGAGTGCTAACACCACCAGTCCAGTTTTATATCAAAAAACGCAAGAAAATTTTCCTCATTTCGGGAATCATTGGGGATCATAATGGTATGTTTGCCCCTCCCCTCTTCCCCCGTCCGCGCTCCCCGTCCTCCTGCATACGAGGGTATTCTTGCACTTTTAGAATTCAGATGAAAATATCTCGTAAACACATTTATTTTATTTTATTTTATTTTATTTCATTCTTCTCCTTTTTCCAACAGAACATAACACAGTATAAATTAGGAATCATATCACAATCGTATACATACAACTTGCAAATGATATCAAATGATACAATAATAAAATTACATATATATATATGCATTGTACGCAAAATAATACAAGGTTATGTTTCAGTTGGAAAAAAAGGAACTGAGAGGTCCACTAAAAAGCAAGCTTGTAGATTTTGAACCACTCAAGAAAAATCTAATAAAATACTTATACTTATTTGCATATGCTTAGCACAAGTATAATTTAAGACAAGACGGAACAAAATAGGAGACACACAGTGACATGACACGACTCGACAGAATAGATGGAAAAATGGAAGGAAGGAAGGAAGGAAGAAAGAAAGAGAATACCTACACGCTGATCAAGGAAACGAAAGAGGGAATTGAAGAGGGAATTGAAGAGGTGCTTCAAACAGCTGGTGGCTGCATACAGCCGTGCAGAGATTATGATGGCTATTTCATTATAATGAATTCAGAGATTAATTGATTGATGGTTGGATGAAGAACCCTGTGGTTGTTGGGACTTTCCAGAATCCAATTCCAGAATCTAGGGCCTGTGTATATAAATGTATTACATAAATGTTTTTATGGTGTAGTCTGGGAAAATTTCAATCCCAGAAGTGTATACTATTTTTTTTTTTTTTTTTTTTTGGGGGGGGGGGGACCCTCCGCTAATTGAAAGTATCTAGATATTTCCTCCCACCCACGTAACATTTGCATTTTTTTTAACTGAAGTAACAGACCTAGTGCACACTTTGGACAAAATATTATAAAATATGTCAATGTAAAGTGTATTAAGTGGAAAGGACTGAACGGGGAGGGTACGGAAGGTGTTAGGTCTATCCCCCTTTTACGCGAGGGAGATTTTGTATTTTCAGAATTGAAATTCAGCCATCTTTGGGTGACATATTTAGACAGCTTTCTATTTAAAAAAAGTAAAAACATTTCCACATCTCGGGAGTTACGAGGAGGAGCAAAATTATATGTTTGTCCCCAATACTTATGGGGGACCATCCCCTCCCCCTCCATCGACGCCTCTGCACATGAGGGAGCTTTTCTGCTGCACACTCTTTGGTTATAAGGAAATACGTCCATCTAATAAGTGTACAAAGACTATCGAAAGGGACCCAGATGGCGGAGCTTTTGCATATTTATGATTGCAATTCAACGATCCAGTGCATAGTTCTGGCGGTATGTTGGACAATTCCATAAAGAAAGTTCGAGATTTGTCCTCATCTAGGGAATAGCTTGGGGGACAAATGATTTGTCTGCCCCCAACATTTCCGTAGGGGCGGGGAAAATGCCCCTTTGCGCCCCCCCCCCCCCCCCGAGATAGATTCAACGCCCCTGATCATCCCTGGGTATGCCCATAGATGTAACAGAGTCATCATCGTTTCAGGAATGATTCAGGAAATGGAGGGGGGTTCAATTATGGCGTTATAGTTTTTGTCCTTGTTTGTTTTCGTACATAATTTTGCAGATGGTCCCGAGTTGCTCGCGTCATAGCATGTTTACATGTAAGCCTATGCTATTTGACGTTGTCAACGTCTGGACCATACCTTATGTCGATATTACTTTCTTCGCGATCGAGCGCTTGACAAAAATTAAGCATACATTATCCTACAAGACAGAATACTGTTCAGCTCTGTTACCTGTCTGTGCTGAAGGCGGGCGTACGAACGCCATTCAATATGCCAAATTTGATACAATCACATTTCTTCTTCCTCCATTTTTTCTCAAATTTCAGGGGGATGATTGTACAGGCCATCACCCCTCCTCCATTTCAGGGGGGGGGGGGATATATCCCCCATCCCCCGGGATTTATAGTCCATCTACGACTTATTGGCTGAGTCATAGAATGAAAGAAACACCAACAAACAAAACAAACGCAAAGCAAAGTAAAAGAAAAGCCCGAAGCATCTCAATTGCAATCGATTCCAATTTCAAAATCTTCAAACCTCTCTCAAACTACAAGAATACTGGTAATACTATGCTGCAGTCCCGTACAAGTTGTGCATCTCCAATTAATGCAGTCAGCCATTGTATTTATTAAAAAAAAAAACATTCATACACAACGTAGCGAACTCATAATCCTTGGCCTAGCAATCACAGGGAACTGAGTAATGACTGATCTGAGTAATGAACTACAGTAAATTACAGTCTGCTGCACAATGATCATCCTTTTCACTTGGCGATCATGTTTAGCGACGCTGTCTGAGTGATGTTATTCCGAATTTGCTGATCAATTGCGAACGTTCGTTAATCCGAAATTGAAATCAAGTTTGTTAGGCCGAAAATAAAAAAGGCAGTGCGTCCTAACAGTGACTAACGAGCCTTCGGAAATACGATATTTCGTTTTCGGATACGCGAACTTGCGGAATAGCTAACCATCGGAACAACGAACTTAATTCCGTTTTCGGATCAACGACTTTCGGATTAGCGGACTTTTTTCCGTTTTTCAATAATGAACCTTCGGAATATCGGAACTTTTTTCGCGGTTCTTTTTTTTTTTCATCAACTTTTTTTTTGGAGGGGGGGGGGGGAGGGGTGGGGTGGTTGTGGCTCAGTGAGTAAATCCAGCGACTTTCAATCCTGAGTTTCGTGGTTTGAGTCCCTTGTGTCAGCAGCATCAGTTGTGCTCTCGGGTACGTACGGCACTTTAGTTCCTTCGAAGGGGGCATGAAAGCTGGTAATCAAATGGAGGTCATGCTTGCTTCCTCACGGAGCATTGATTTGATTAGCTCTTTACTGGTCAATCAAGAATAAAACATAATTCAAACTCAAAGTCATACACAAAAGTATCCTGTCATGCCTGTGTCGACGTAATTCAAAGTGACCAGATATAGTGCAGAAATGGTTAGATAACATTTTGTTCGTGAGTGTATGTGAGCGTGTTTGTGAAAAGGCTGCTATGTCTGAGAGCAGAAGGTTACAAAAGCGTTGATCCCCTCAATTCTACCATCATTCATTGGTATACCATCACGAAGACGTTGATGGAGAAGCCGAAAATAAAGATAGGCCCTATATCACTTTTTAAAAATGTATAACAAGCACAAATTATAATGCTTTATACAGCGTGATATTTTCAGTGATGGTATGGTAATTTCATCTACTCTATACTCCTGGCCATCCAACATATGACACCAACGATTTGATTTGCCTGCTTTGGCTGCGCGCCCAACCCAAACGACCGTCGATATGATTACCACCCATTATCTGCGTTACCATGGGAACTACTTTCCACTTGGCGGTTCAACTAGCTGTGTCAACTCGGGATCCATTACAGCTGTTGGAGAACGACATTAAAGAATTTCGGCGATAGAGTTCATTTCTCTCCGTAGATGCGCGAAAGCGATATTCGTTCTGCTATTTTATTCCATCTGTCGAACGTCCAATGATTTGAATGGACTGCATGGTTATGTAATCGCCGGGCAGAGATTAATTTGCTTGATGTCTTATGCCTAATTTCCATCCGTCTATATTCCAACGCATTTTGAACTTCGAAGCATCTACGAAAAGACCAGCAGAGTAAACAATACATGACTGCATTGGAGAAGGGATTATGCATAAAGCCGCACCTTAATCAAATTCGGTATATCGATCTTGCTAAGAGTCTCCATTAATACAGTACAAGCCATTAAAATTCCCCTTTTTGCTGCATAGAATTGGAGTGTGCGAAGCGACGTTCTTAATGGAAACTCAAATCAAATAAGCCATGTCTTGCTGTTAGGAGCTAACCTTTGTTATCTTCATACATTGACTGGATTCGCTTTCTATACTCAACGATTAAAACTGAGTTCCACTTTATTGTTTCATATTCAAAGTGTGTTTACTGTTCAGAAGGCCAGGTGATTCCCAGAAGCAGATGGGAAATAAAAACTAATAACGGGAAAAAACAGATATTTATAGCGGGCGTGAGATTCAGTTTCCGTCAGCTATCACGGAAAGGCGCTTACAACTGATGTCCGAGAATCACTTCCAAGCCTAGACAGCAAGCAGAGAAAGATAGACTCACGTTTGCGCAAAATGACCACGGATTCAATGCTGAATCTCGGCACCATGTCGACGATGTCTCTTACATTCGACGTCGACACCGTTGAGGACACCTCAAGTCAGCAAATGGCTGTGGAAAACACGACGATGGCAAAACTGGCATCAGCGACCATGTCCTCGAGTAGCGCCTTGCAGATCGACCACGAACCGACCTCGGTAGTCGCCATCGTGGAAGGCGTAACGATGTCGATAATCTTCCTCGTGGCCTTGTTCGCAAACTTGATGGCGATGACCACCATACTGCGGGACAAGACCCTAAGGTCGAACCCTCATAATCTCCTCATTCTCAACCTGACGATCATGGACTTGGGCGTTACGCTCACGAGTATGACGTTCACTATCTGGTCCATCTACGACCACGGCCGCCTCCTCCTCGACAACCACATCCTGTGTGCCGTAAGTTTAAATATTTTTTTTCACTCCTAGATTCCATCGACTCTTGCTATTGTATGGTTTCATTGCAGTATATCATGTTTGTCATTATACTTTATCGCTCTTGCCCACTTCTAACCAATTTCGTCTTCCTCGAACGTCAGAAATATGTCGTGCTTCACACAAAAAAGGAGAAAAAATCACACATCATATTGAAAAAAGCATGTAGTACAGCAAAAACATATTTTACGAGAATTCATATTTCACCTCCCAAACCTTCTGTTTGAAATAGAATTGGAATAAAACTACTCAGACTAGATCACAGAGAAACATCAACATATCATGTGTTCAGGCCTTAAGTTACTTCTGTTTTTAACATCTTTTTTTCTTTCCGGTTGTCCTTTTTCTTTTGTCTGTGATCTTTCCATGTGGAATCTTTTTTTGTTATTGTTGTGTTTTCTCTGTATGTCGATGATTTACAAGTGACTTGGGCAGATCCTATTTCAGCTTTAAGATCATTTAGATATGGGACTCACCCACTGTATACGACTCGTATACAGACAAAAATACTTAAAAGCTAAATTTTGCCACAAATAAAAGCATAAAAGAAGGGAAAGTAAAGAAATGAGACTGTGGAGGATATCGATTTCCGTTTATATTGTATACTTTTGTAGGAAATGAATATTGTATACTTTCGTCGGAAATGAAGTAAAATGAAATGGAGGTGATTCATTACAGCTTAGACAATAACTCAAACTGAACGAAAGGAAGTAGCGTCATAGTCCAAGGAACAGTCAATGCCCAAGCAGCATCGTATGGTTTCGGAATATTGACCAATGAATTCATTCAGATAAAATGTGGATGTACTATAAATGGTACACTTTGAAAGTGATATCAAGTTTGGTCCTGTTTTGTTATTGCCTAAATGAGAGTCTTGTTATAGTGTTGACAATGACTGAAGGTGACTGCACTTTATGTAGCAAACATGGCAAAAGGTATTTCTTTACCATTATATATATATTTAAAACCATATACAACATGACCACATGACTTGTTGCATCCAAAGCAAACATATATTTCCCGGACGCGTGGGCGTTCAACAGTGTTTGTTGGGAAAGATGAAACTGAAAAGACTATAAGTATTTATACATAATAAAGATGAATGGAAACTGATGTGGTAAAAAGTCTAGAAGCGTTGAAGGAAGAGAGAGTAGCTTAGACGAGTTGATATTAACTGAAAGTGACCTTCATTCACTTAAGAACAAAACGAAACTAAAATGATTAGACTTACTGCTCTCCCATGGAAGTGCTTCCATGAGTGTATCAATAGTTTATTCATCTCGAAAGAGAATACAAGTAGGTTGTCTGGATCTTATTTGCCTTCAAAGGACAATAAACTGCAATTAAATACTGTTCTGTATTGGTCAGAATTGTAAAATCTTTAGCTTGGCATGCCCTGATTGAAGTCTTAAAGGGGAATATCCAGTCAAAATATAAGGTAGTCTTTTAAAAAAAGAATAAAATCTTACGAGTTCAATGGCAAAAAAAATTTGACTAAAATCGGATGAAAAATAAGGAAGTTATACCATTTGAAGTTTTGCTAATTTCTGCAAAACAGTGTTTGTACAGTGGATATGAATATGCAAATGAGTAAGCTAACCATGTCATAGCCTCACAATTTTCCATTGATCGTGTACAAAAATATAACGGAAATTCAATGTTTCTGTCATTGAAGTCTGAAACTTGATGCTATTCCTAGTTAAATAACTTCAGAATAGTGATCAGTTTGATATACGAGGATTTGAGCCTCAGGCATAATTGCGTTTGAATGAAAAACTGAAAATTTCAACATTTTATGTACAAACTATAGATGGCAAGTATCGTGAGGGGATGACACGCTCACTTTGCTACTTGCATATTCAAATTGACCGTTCAAGGACTGTTTCCCGAAAAAATAGTGAAACTTCAAAATATCATAACTTCTTAATTTTTTCATCCGATTTCGATCAAAATTATACTGTTGAACTCGTAATATTTTACTCTTCCTTATCAGACTAAGTTATATTTGGACTGGATTTCCCTTTTAAATATTTCTCATTGTCAAATTTCCCTTGGGCTCACAGGTAAGGTTATCAAGGATTTTGCTGTTGTATTCTGAGGTGGAAGACACGCTATATCCTAAGATTGGTAGGAAGAAGTATCATTTCCTTGGTCTCCATCAGCTGCTAAAAAAAAGTGTTCTATACACGCCGTGTTTAAGTATGTGTATCTATGTGTCAATTATGATTATCTTCATAAACTGTAGAAATGAGCAAACGAAGGTGTTTTTAGCTCTCCTTTCTTAATTCTTTAATCTCGTACGGCATTCTTTTTTTTTTTACTAGACTACTCTCATTCTCTCTTTCTGTGATTTGTTAAAATGTCCCAGCCCGTATGATGCCTTAGATCGGTTGAAATGACCATAAATGCACTAAAAGAAAACTACTTTACCATGTAATATTCTCTTCATGCACACTTCGGGAAAGACGCAAGGGGTGTAAAATTGCACCACAGTCTCTGACACAGATCCATAACTATACACGCTACAGGTACCGTGTGCACACATACACACACACACACACTCAGTAAATAAACACAAAACCACATACACACGCACACATATTCACATTAAACATAGACTATTGCTTTACATTCAATTTCTTTTCATTTTCGTATTCAATATGTATTAAATGCGTGAAAAATGCCACACACAGTCATGTATGACAATACATAATATCCAGTTTTGACATGTTGGATAAAGTAAAAAAAAAAATCATTAAAATAGAACATGGCGGTGGATGTATTATAACCATGTGCAGAATTATGACAAAAGAATGCAGGCTCTATGTTGTTACTAACTGTATACACCTTGATTTTCAGTTGAACTTGTATATTTACACACGTACACACAGTGACATGCAACACACATACTGAGTACCCTACACGAAAACGAAAACGCGATACCTTCACTTCAGCTGGAATTAATTGTTCTTTTTCCAGTTGGAAAGTAACACAAAATGATAATAATAGTAATGATAATTTTACCCCGGAAGCATGTATACGTTGCTGAAATTCAAAAAGAAAGAAAATCTTTAGAAGGAAATACTTTGTAATCAAGGTCTTTTCATATCCTGGTGCTTTTAGAAACAAAATGTTTCAGAGAATGGTTTTACATTTTGTTGCTGTTATACACCACTTCCTACACTGCAAAAAGTCCGGTGTTAAATAGTGAACACCAAGCTGGTGTTAAATTTTCGGTGCTCATTTATGGTGTTAAATTAACACCTACGGGTGTCATTTCCAAATTTTAAACTGTTTTTTGAAGAGTTTCTTAGTAACTGCACTTCTTGTTGATTTTTGATTTAAACAAGACGATCAAGAATATTACATCAAAATACTACATTTTTGAAAAAAATGTGAAAATAAATTTACACCAAAGTAACACCAGCTGGTGTGGTCCCTTATTGAAGCTGGACGGGTGTTAAACCATTGATATTAACACCAGCAAATATCAAATCAACACCATGTGGTGTCATTTTTTAATTAACACCAGTACAGTGTCAAAATAACACCAGGTACAGTGTCAAATTAACACCACGAAGTGTCAGGTGAACACTTTTCAACACCATCACAGTGCATTTTTAACACCTGTGGGTGTGGTCCTTTATTGAAGTTTGATCGGTGTTAGATTTAACACCCGTGGTGTTAAATCTAACACCGATGTTTTTACAGTGTACGTCTTTTCCGCAAACTTTAATCAATATGAAATAAGAAATATGATACTCTTATTCTACCCATGAAATCTAATTCAAAGTGGTGAGTAAAAAGGAAAGCTGCATTGTATACAAGAATATAACAGAGGAGAGTAACACACTGTTTAGAAGAGAAAAAGGCTGCATAGGGAATGCATACGAAGGAAAAGGAGAAATACTGAATTGAAAGTAAGGCATACATTTAGCTCATGATAATTTTCCAGGGGACTGCATTTATGGAAAAGAAAGAGATAGTTGAAAGTGAAGGATGAATTTAGCTCAAAATGATTTTCTGCAATAAACAATGTTCTGCCGTCCGAAGGGAGGACCGCTTTGAAAAAAAAAAAGAGTGCGTGGACACGTCTCAAGCTGTTGTTTGATAGTCGTTGAGACCAGCGCAATGGGCACTTAATGTAATGCAGTGCGATGCAATTATTTCGACCAAATTTGTTTTCAAATGCAGTTTGCATCTTTTTTACGCTGTTTTTGCCCCATCCTCTTGTTGAGAAATAATAGTTATCAATGGTTAATCTGAACTTCTTTATGATTAAAATAATATTCACTCCCCTAGCATCATGGTATCATCGCTCTGGTGTAAATATGCGAAAAAATCTGATTTAAGAATAAGTCACGATTTCAGCAACTAAGATAATTGTAATATACAGAGCGTATCAAAAAAAAAGGTAATCCAACTTTGGAGGGCTGCCATTTCTTAATTGTCAGTTATGAAGAGCACAATGTTGATTGTAAGAAAAGAAGAACTCTCTCTCTTTCCATCGATACCTAATTATGTTGACAATTGTCATGCATGACTGAGCACATGAACTTTAAAGACAACAATGACAAATTGCACTTTTTCCAAGTTTGCGTGTTATTGTGAAGGAACAATGCATGTCTCACTGCATGGATGAGATCTGTCAAAGAAAGTTGCCAAATAGGCCAGCCTGTATGAGTGTAGGTTTGTGTTTAGGTTTTGTGTTTAGGGTTTGTGTTTAGGTTTTCTCCTAACATTTGATGGTCCATGGCCTTCAACATGGCCTTTTGTCTGAAAACTTGGTCGCTCACACAGAGGCCAACCCACACAATCCATTTTCTCTGTTTATATTCAACACATAGCTCCCAGTGGCAAACCATGTCTTGAATATGAAGAGAGTAAAATGGATAATGGTTTCGCCTTAATGGGAAGGACCAAATCGACAGCGTGGCCATGTTGAAGGTTATGAACCATAAAACGTTAGAAGAAACCCTAAAACACGAATCTGCAGTTGTGCAGGCTGGCCTGATGATTTGACCACTTTCATTAACAGATCTCATCCATGCAGTGAGACATGCATTGTTCCTTCACAATAACACGCAAACTTGGAAAAAGTGCAATTTGACATTGTTGTCTTTAAAGTCCATGTGCTCGGTCATGCATGACATTTGTCAACATGTTTAAGTATCAATTGAAAAAAGAAGAGTTCCTCTTTTTTTTAAACCAACATTGTGCTCTTCATAACTGACAATTAAGAAATGGCAGCCCTCCAAAGTTGGATTACCTTTTTTTTTGATACGCTCTGTATAATGCAAATACATGCTGATTTAACTATCACTTATGTGGACAAATGAATATCTCAATATACGTGACATATATTTTAAAGCATAATCAGTGCATGGGGTAACCGAAAGATCACAACATACACCTTAAATTTATACAAAAAAATTGCACGAACACACACACACACACACACACACACACACACACACACACACACACACACACGCTCACCCACACATACTTAGGTACGCATTCCTAAAATTACAAATGCACGCATATATACATACGTGCTGTATGTGGATTGCTCTCAATGAAAGTATATACAGTATAGTGCGCTAAAACTCCAAAATTGTATGATGAAGACACAGAGCTGTTAGTTATTGTTAGTTACTCAATGTAAAGGGTTTTCATGAAAGCAAGAGAAACGAAGATTATGCATAATTGCACGAATGAAACATAGATGGGAGGCCTATATTCTCTAGATAGAATAGTAGACAAAAAAAATGATTTATAAAAGATAGATGAATGAATAGGAAACAACCTGCTGAAAGATAAGAAGGCATTTCGAGAGAAAAGGGAAACTATTAAAGTGATAGGTTTGAAAGGGTGTGTAACATAACAAAATGCGACAAACAAATTGTCAGAGTAGCTGAAATCATGCATGCATTACAATTAAAAGCAGAGTGACTTATGCATAACCACCTGCAGACATTAAAAAAAAGTATTCAAGCGCAGATAGTGTAGGCTCCGTGTGCGCATGTAGAAAGCAGACGTTTCATTGGGCTGTGTTGACCACTGAATGCTACTGAGATAACAAGGTAGTTGATCTCGTTTTGTAGTCAGGACAGTAAATAAGGTTACATTCCGTTCATGAAGCTTCCGCACCCATTCAAAGCTCAAGGGAGGCCAATTTTCTTCTTTTTTCGGAAAAAAACCCTGATCTGAATCTCCTGTCAAACCAAGAGATGCTTACTACCTCCCCCATTAAAGGAATCGTAATTAGTAGGGTAGCCAAGAGAGCAATTTTCTTTCATTCATCGTGTTCACTGCTGGTTGAGAAAGACCTTAAAAATTAGAGCATAATGGTCCTCAAAAGGAAGTAAGGTAATGATGATAAGGTCTGTGTTGAACTTTAACCTCTCTTCCCATCATCTACATACTATCTTTTCATTTTAAGATCTACCATTATTATTAAATTACGTTACACCCACATCGTATACTGTGCAATGAAAATCATAAATCGGTAAGCTGGAGGGGAAAAAAAGAGATTGGTTATTATGGATTATGCAAATAGTGTCAGCAAGAAAAAACCTTATCAAGAAGGAAATGAAGCTGAAATAAAAACAGAATAAGACACAATTCTATTAGAATCATGAGATGGCAAATACATGTTATACCTACACATCATGTTTGCAAGTGGATGAGTGTTTTTGCTGCTGTGAAATTGATAGCAATGTCCTCAGTCATTGATAACCTACCTCCGTAAACGCTAATGTAAAACAACAGTAATAACAACAAAAGCAGAGAGATATAGAGAAAGTTGAAATTGCGGTTTCTACATTTCACAATATGGAGCATGCTTGTTTTCATTTCCCCAGGACATTTCATCCTTACGCCATGTCAATCATCATTCTTCTTTTATTGCTGTACCTATGTCCTTCTACCACTCTTGTCGTTATCATCATTTCGTACATTGTTCCATTCTTACCTATCTCCATCAACAAAGCGGTTGTATGGAAAAAAAAAAGAAATCATTCTCAACCAGTCCGAGGGAAACACTGGTACATACTCATTCCTTTTAAAATGAAATCTCTCCTGATAATAGAGAGCGTAGCAGATAGGCAGTGCAGCTCAAATTTCAATAACTCGTGTTTCCACTTTTCTGTACGATCTATTTCACGATCCAGCCTATTCATGCCCGCGCTCTTATCAGTGCCTATAAATTGCATGCCATGGCAGATTAATTAAAACGCCATGATTAAGTCATCTCTGATTTCCATCTATCACAAACGGGCAGCTTTTTATACCTTACATTATAGGCAGACGTCTGATTGAGTGCTACATCTACACTACAAAGAAAAAAAAAGTTGATTCTTAACCATATTTTTCTCTCTGAAAGAGGAAAAAAAAACACACCAAAACTTCCATACTTGCTTTTCATAAGTAGACAGCAATTTCTGCCCTGATTTCGTATCCTTGCTTGTTGGTGATTTAAACGTCTAGATTTTTGGACGTTGTAATTGAAAATACATGCCACACGATATTATACGAGAATACAACATGCACTTTGATTTTGAAGGTGCGATTCCAAACCATGGTCAAATTGGCTTTAATGAAAAAGAAATAAAGCAAAGCAGAATGTTTCAATGAACTAAGTTGGACATGAGATACATGTAAGAAAGTAATCAAATTCTACAGATTCACATCTTGCTACCTAACAAGCAAATTAGCAAGGCGGTGGGTGCAGCCTCACAGCTCACACACACACACACACACACACACACACACACACACACACACACACACACACACACACACACACACACACACACAGAGTTTTGGTGACGAGCGACTGCAACTGCTTTCCCTAAAGGAAATGATAGTTGTTTAAATAGGTTTTGTTTGAAAAGGAGGCAAGCTAATGATTATACAGTACAATCTATGTTGTATGTGAAAGGAAATTTACTTTAGTAAAGATTTGGATATGGTCCTGCGGGACACAAGAGAAGGGATGACGTCATCACCTCCATAGGGTAACTACTAATGGCACTGTATATAGAACTACAAAATTCCATGGCCTTCATAATCTAGGTCCAATTTGATGAAACGAGTCACGAATCTGTCATGGGTTGTTTTGTAATTGTTTGGGGTTTGTTTGTTGGTTTGTTTGTATGTTTTTGCTTTCGTTTTGCAATTACAAAGATTGGAATCGACATTGAACAGGACAATAACACCCAAACATCATCACAACACCCCCACCCCAGAAGAATAGCAAGCCCCATTCATGCATGTGGGAAGTAGGGAGTATATGGATGACCAGACTTAGTTCTTCCGACAACGGTGGTAATACAAAATAAAAGTATTGTTTGCCATTATGAGTAGTGATTTAAAATTTATTTGAGTTATCACATTCAATACGTATGTGTAAGTCAGATTTATCACAAAACTTCCTAACATATAAAAATTTTGCAAGAAAGCCTAAAATACCTATTTTATATAAGGACATATCACTATTTTTCTCAATAAACCGTAACTGTAAACGATTTATTTTTAGAAAGAATTCTATTATAACTATTGTTCACATTTTGTATATTTAACAATACTCACCATTGATTATACTGACTGACATTTTTACATTGATCGTTTCTATCCCTAACTCACATTTTAGAACTATTTTGAAGCACTAAAGCTGTCGGGTCTTTTTTTTTTCAAGTGCAAACAGTGGTTAAGAGTCTGCACTTAAACAAAGCCCTTTACCATTCTTCACAGACCACCTTTCAGGTATGCAAACAAAGCCAAAAGGCCTTGGCGAACGACTACTTTTTTATTTATTAGATTCAGCCCTTTCTGGACCATCTCTTAACAATACCATTGATATTTCAAAGTGCCGACGCGACGGCGGTTGCAGAGTTTATAAAACCGTCCAAGGCGTCCATGCATATGCCGAAAAGCGCACGGAAGGACTGATTTATCTATTTTGCGCTCATGACATTGCAACAACGACTGTAGTGAATAGACGTACTAAAGAATATACATGTATATACCGGATAAAAGAACGACCTTGATTATTTTGGATAACGAAAGTAAAGTGGCGCCAAGCATGTTCGCTGGTAACCAAATGCATTTTTTAAATACTTCTCCGGCAAACATTTTTTTTTGTCTTTTTTTCAGCGTTAATTAAATCATAATGGTCCTCCTACAGAAGTTTTCGCTATATTAGAGTGTGAGTACTGAACATACCAGTTAATGATTCATTTAAAAAAAATACACGATGAAATAATGTTGTATAGGCCAGAGAGAGAGAGAGAGAGAGAGAGAGAGAAGCACGGGGGTAGCATTGATTGAATTATTGATAAACAAATAATGACTAGATATCATGGTGACTGCACCCATGTAATATTATGCGCCATAGTGACTGTCATATATTATCATTATGCGTATCACAAAGTGATGCGTTTTGCCTTGAGCACCGCTATTTTGAGAGATTATGACATCAATTATTATCATGTCATTTTTTTTTTTGGTAATGAAAATGGTAATAAAACTTTCCCTTTAGGAGATAAAGAAAAAAGTGTGACATTGGATGATGACAACAGCAGTACCACTGACATGCAGCACCAATATGATATTTACTGCATATAATGAACATCTTGCGTAATCGGAGCTGATGGCTTAGAGCCCTCATTGAACAACTCTCATTGATTTGCCCGCCTTTACACAAAACGCTCCGAGCTGCAAACATAATTTCTGGTGTCTTGTCTTCACAACACCTTACAGTTGTGCCCTTCCCCCAAAATCCTCTGAGAAAAGAAAGAATATTTTTGCATTTAATTGAGTATCACGGTTGAAGTGAAAGTTCCAATAAAGAATTGATTCAAATTTACTTAGTGATTCGCGAAACTTTTACCATAAAGCCGAGTGTGCATTTTTAGCTGTTGAAGTTAGATTATTTGTTTATTTTGTTTTATTCATTTCATACTGCAGGGTAGGCCTGTTCAGTTTTGTAAAATTGCTTTCCAAAAGCGCCTTGCAGTAATAACAAGCATCATTCTACCTGAAAATACCAAATACAGTTATAGGTAATATCTTATTACACTACCAATATCGAGAGTGAATTAATAACAAAAAAGTCGAAATACATACATGTGTATATCACTGTTACAAATCAGTTGATTTGTAACAGATAACAAATGTCGTTGTATAAGGCTTTGCACCCGTTTTTTTTTTTTAATCCATAAAGGGATGTAGGCCTCCATGTTTGAACATTCAAAGGGCAACCTGACATACAAGACATTAATATACAGGTAAAATGCCTGAAAGACCGTATGTTGGCATTACAGCAATATAAGAGCTTTATGAGTTACGGATGCCTGGATAGCTTTAAGTGCGTGTCATTAGGAGTAATTGACTACAAAAGAGTTTCAACGCAGCAACTCATGGTAAATAATTAGTCAAAGGACAATTTCATGATCAAGTTCAATTTATTTAATACTTCTCATTTATCAATATTACATCAAAAGTAATAGCACAAGTTCTTGTACCTTGTCAATAATGTACAAAACAAAACTAAAAATATATACACTGTACATACATGATATACACAGTAATAATAATGATAGCTGGTCGAAATCGGGCTGTACAAAGAGAAGTATGACGGGACCTACATGAAAGCAAGTTTGTTTGGCTGTAATTATCATAGTGTTTGTGAAAGAGAAACGGAGTACGCGGATAGAAGTGCAAATACAGATGATTTAACCCTATAAAGCCCAAGGGGGGGGGGGGGGGGCACATTGTGCCCCCCCTACCAGATTTTCGTTTGCCACTCCTTCGTCCTTAATCCGATTTCAACCAAATTTGGTGACTTTTCCTAAAATCTTATTGCGAACATTTTGATATATAATTTAGCTATATTTGATGTTGCTGGTTGCCATGGCAACCATAAACTGACAACCATGTCAGTCAGATTTTGCATCTTTTTTCTGTTCCCATTTCATTTAACAGCATTACAGTGTATGAAATGGATGTTTCTTGGCTGAAATTTGTTGAAGAAGCAAAATTTGAAGTAATTATGGTCCTGGAAAGTTTTTCTTATTATTTCCTTTGTTTTTATGTGACAAAGGCATAAAACAACAGATATAATAGAGATAATTGAAAACAATAATATTTTCTACAGATTGCCCTTATATTTTGAGTTATTTTGATTCCTTCACCCAAGTTATGCCTCTATATATCATTAGTTTATCATATTATCAATTTGCAATCTCAAAATTCCACTATTATGCAAATATGAAATGTCATTACTATACATGTTCCCATCCCAAACATTTCATCTCAGGTCTCATAATGTATCACTATGTTGATATGAATAGCACCCCCATGTGGTGACCTTGAGAAATTTCAAACATAAAAAACAATAAAATTCCACTTGCTTATCATTTGTGGCAAATATGAAAATGATTAGTCTATAATAAGACATATATAATGGGGATAAAGAAATTATACCGAAAAATCATGTTTTTAGCATATTTCCTACGTATTTCTTTATATTTTTGTAAATAGCGCCCTCCATGGGTGACCTTGTGAAAATTCAAATGTATGGTCATGTAGAGTATGAGTTACTCTACCCACGTGCCAAATATGACGATGATACATCAAATAATAAAAAAGTTATATAGGGGGGGGGCACAATGTGCCCCCCCCCCCCTTGGGCCTGCGAGGGGTCAAAATAGCTTGGGCTTAATAGGGTTAATGATGCCAAGTAAGGGAAGCGGGGAATGCCTATATGATTGAAAAAAGACAAGAAAATTTAGACCGAGCTATTATTTGTTTTCAGAGTAGAACATGATTAATAGGGCCTACTTTGGTATTAAACTGTTGCTGCATTAGAACTATCACATATATTTAGCAAAGCACACAAAAAAGTGACATGTACAGTTATTGAATCATTTTGGCGCCTACCGTCGAGCTCTGGGTAGAAAGTGAGAGAGAGGGAGAGAGAAGGAGGGAGAGAAGGAGACGAAATAGAGGGAGGAATTGCTTATGATGAATACAGAGAGCGTGACGACAAGGCCAAGATTGCGATCTGCAGCGTATTGACAAGTATGTTTGGTCGGACGCTAACATACAACAGTATAAAACATTGACATTGCAAATTTATTCACTGTCTGCAAGACATGCATTCGATAAAAACTCTTTTAGTTTGCGTTAGAAGAAATATAAAGACGAGCAGCTTGTTATTTCGGTAGACTGATTATTCCAATATCTTGTGCCTGTATACATTATGTTGTTGAGGGTTTTTTTTTTTCTCGAAAATTTTCGAGTACGTGGAAGGCGAATGCGTCACTTTGGCGGGTAGGATAGCTGTGACTCAAATTATTATTTTTTTTTCTGAACATACAAGTAAAAACACCCGGTAACTCCATGGCGGAAAATTGATACATTAGTATGCCGACATTATAATTGAATAGATTTGATGTTTTCAGTATTTTGTTTTTTGAAGAATAGATTGTTCATATGGGACAAAATATCCAACATGGTTGATATTTCTTCACATGGCACGTTTTTGAATACGGAAGAGTACATCAAGAAGATTTCTAATTGCATTCCCCCATAAAGGTACGGAGTAATCAGCATAGAATAAAGATTAAAGATAAACAAAATTCGACTAGAAAAAAAAACACTCTTACGTTTATTAAGAACATCCGTATTTCTAGAAAGAATATTAGTTTATACAAATAACGTGGGATTTCCAAGAGAATATACTAGCAATGAAAAGCCCTAACATTTTTGTACAATTAACTTGGTTTAATTCAATTTCATTAAACTTCATATATGAAGGGGAAGGGTTTTAAGCATGAGTTTCATCTATAAAGCAGGTTAAGTGATAATCTATTGGAGTATATCCAACATTGTACAGATTTGAGTTCTTTGTTCAATTATTTCAGTGAGAGTATAAGGATCTCCGTGTGTTTAAAAAAAGCAGATTGAAGTCATCAACAAAACATGTAAAGGAAAGAATTGGCGAGGAACTAAGAAGATCGTTAATGTACAAAATAAACAGTAGTGGGCCTAATAAGGAACCGTGTGGGACATCACATGAAATTAACTTCAACTGACAATCACGACCATTTATAGTCACAAAGTGAGGCACAGAGGCATGAAGGGCAGGTATTTCATATATGATGTCATTGATTGTGTGTGTGTGTGTGCGTGTGTGTGTGTGTGATTTAGCTGCACAAGAGAGAAGAATACAGCTGCTTATTTTTATTCATATTGATTCATTGTCAACACGAACCTGATACCAAATGAAATTCAAATAAAGAATATCATTAAAAAAACAAAGTTTGCGTGCACCAAAGAAGCAAAACAAGAATACATACTTGTCGTGATTTTATGCGTGCGTAAGGCGCATTTTCCTACGTGCAATAGGATGACACAAAATGTATTCGTATATGTCAGTGGCAGAGTGATTCAGGTAAATGTAAAGTGTCAACAGAATTTTGAAAGCTGGGAGAAGTACAACATTAATCAATCAGTGAAATGGATCGAGAAAAATGAAAAAGTGGAAAAAAATCAGAGGGAAAGAGAGAAATATAGATCAATCTTCAGGAAAAATCATATCATATCAGAAACAGACTGGAGAGAATAATATTGTGTTTGGAATCTAAATTGACCAACATTCCAAATTTTACGTTTAATATCATTCTTAATTTAATTGGAAGCCTCGACGATGTTGCCTTGGTAACATGACTGTCACATGAACGCTCGCTCTTCAGTCCTTATAACCTAGCGTTTTCTATGCAGACGGTCATTTGCGTGCTCGGCAAATTTAAGCAAATCACATAAAGGCTTATGCGCGTGCAATATCATTTCACTATTTCATACTCGGCTCCGATGTGTTATGAAAAGTCACATCATTGATGAAGTGGAGGAAAACTGAAATTAATCATCGTATTCATATCAAGGCATATTGCTATCTCGAAAATAAATCATGGCAATGGTGGAAAGGACATGACTTCAAGACTTGTGTTATCAATTTTCTCACAACATGCACAAAGTTTCGCTCCTTATCTACACTGCTTTTCAAATCTTCACTTTCGAAATAATCAAAGAAGATTTTTTTATTGAGGACAAATGTGCAATTTAGATTTGGAGCAATATTGATTGCAACCCAAGTTTGTGAATACTCACACCAGGATATGATAGTACAGCACATGCTTTCAATGCATCAAGGAATGCGAAAGTGTCGTAGGTGAAAGATCTGTAAAATATATGACACGATGTGTGTAAGTGCTATAATATGTCATATTGTGTGGAAACGAAATGATTATAGAGAAATGAAGAACTGAATAACTATAAAAATTGCTTGTATATCTGGCAAAGATAGGCAGTGCCGGATCCATGGGGGGGGGGGGGGGGCGCACCGCCCCTCCCCGTTCTTTATTTTCAATCTGAAGCCTTTTTGTTGTTGTTTGTTTTGTTTTGTTTTTGTTTTTTGTTTTTGTTTTTGTGTTTTTTGGTCAGCCGATTTAACCCGGAAGTGGCCTTTTTTCTTGTCCGCTGATTAAACCCGGAAGTGGCACCAGAAATATTTTTGCTCTCCGTCCCTGACAGGTACAACATCAAACCCCATTTTCTGTGGTTGGGTGGACACAGGTTTCAGGAAGAGTTATTTCGAAAGATTTTTGACTATGTGTGTGTGTGTGTGTGTGTGTATATACCTTTCTGTTTATCTGTAGTGTCCCACAGTGTGAAAATATTGTGAACACAGTGTAAAAATCTCTTCACACTGTTAAATTTGAGCGTTTTAATAGTGTGAACACAATGTGAGTCATCAATTCTCAGTGTGAAACAATGCATTACTATGTGAACACTCTGTGAAAACCACAACACTGTGTGAAATTATCTTCACACTGTTAAATTCAAACGTTTTCACATAGTCGACTTTGTGAAGACACTGTGAACACACTGTGAACACACTGTGAACACACTGTGAACACATTGTGAACACACTGTGAACACACTTGAACACACTGTGAACACACTGTGAACACACTGTGAACACACTGTGAACACATTGTGAACACACTGTGAACACACTGTGGTGCACTGTGTTCTTTCCAGTAGGGAAGGTCATTGGGATGTCCAGGTTACATTTGGGGTACAATGCACTTTTAATGGGTACATCGTCACATCTGGAAATCTCAAATACATGTAATAACGCACATGTAAGTGGAACAGACGTCGATGCTTGTCAATAAGCCATGCAGAACTCCCCTCAGTCAAGAAATGCTTATGCTGACTGTCTCCGTGCTTCTTCGTTCAATCAGATATATTACCTCTCATGATTTATACAACCATAAATGTTTGGTGATTATGCTGTTTATAGTCTTGCATTAGGTATTACTTTTCTTATGTTTCGTTGTAATTTTGTTTGGTTTTATTCTATTCTTTGCAACTATGTAATTCTATTGTTTATTGACTGAAGAACCGGAATAAAATGCTTGCAAACATACAAACAAACAGAGAATCGCTCACACTGACAGGGAATTTGTATCGCATCTATCACACCAGATGAGCCCCACTCTCTGATACGCGCCACACAAAACATAGTTGTTGCAACTGATTGACAAATTGCCCTACATCGACGTAAATGAGCACTGAATTGATCAGTGCTTTTAGCAGTAGCTATGATAAAAGAAATCATGGGCGTACGTACTCGAGCAGGATTCGAACCTACGACCTCCTGATTTCCGGACAGGCGTCGACGTATAGGGCAATTTGTCAATCAGTTGCAATGAAAACATCTCGACGGAAGAATTTCATGAACTGTAGTTGTTTTCGTATAAAATGTGTTAGTGTTCCTTGTACACATGAAGTCTCATTATAGTTAGGGAACTGAACTCTTGAGGTGATGATGTAGACCGGTTGATGGTTTTGCTCCCCTCCTCCCTCTCTCTCCCTCTCTCTCTCTCTCTCTCTCTCTCTCTCTCTCTTTCATTTAAAACTGTTAGGAATATGTCATAGATGATCATCAGATAATATGAGTCTATTTCTGCTCCAGCTCCCCCCCCCCCCCCAAAAAAAAAAAAAAAATCAACAAATCTGTCAGTTCTGAATTATAAAGTCTTTCCAATTCAGACTAAATCCCATCCATCATTTTGATGGTATAATCAATTTGAGAAGAGTATATTATACGCACGCATTAACTTTCCGATTAAGATCGAGCGAAGTTGCAGGCATGAATTGATAAATCCTCGCGCATATCACTAATTTCATTTTGCAGATACTCCAAAATCAGGTTCTCCTGCTCCATTAGCAACAATAAATGAACTGTCATACATCTCTAAATGATGCACTGTGGCCATGAAATGAATATTCATGACAGTCACATACACTAGATGGCTTTAACTCATCAGGGAAGGTGGATCACCTCCCTGAATTCATGTACACCGGTTAATGAAGGCTGAGTTTGCACTGCAGAAGATTAGGCCAGCTCATTGCATTGATCGCATCCAGGTACAGTGCACTCCCGTTATAACGCAGCACCGTTATAGCGAAATTCCGGTTACAACGAAGTAAAAATTCAGAGCGCAACATGCACTCTATGTGTTTTTAATGTCTATTTGTTCGGTTATAATGTCGGTATATTATGTCGATAATATGGAAAGGAAGCAGCCGGTCACGAGGACTTCGTTATAACGGGAGTCCACTGTATTATCGTCAAAACTTGTTTCAGTCATTCGGGTGAGATCGAAATAAAAGAGTCTGTGCAAAAGCGAATGATGGGAAATAGAACTATGATGAGATCTGATTATTATCGTATGCTAGCTTTTATTTCAGTTGTATTACGATCGTCTTACTACGTTTTGCTTTAAAACTTAGACAGTATAGCGTGTTCATATTGTTATGAATAAGCAATCTTTGAGCTGCTATCTGCCCTTCAAGCACCCCCCCCCCCCTTCCCTCCCTCCCTCAACCTAATTCTCTGCCCAGTCTGGCTTTGTCTAAATTCACATACAAGCAAACAAACCGAACGAACCCGGGGCTGTTTGCTCTGGTTTAATGTTGTCATGTCACTAAATTGAATGAAATGTTGACATACGTCATAAAAAGAGCGTGTCCAAACGTCAACCTGCCTCCATCGAGATGGATGAGTTCTTTACGAGCTCGCTCATTTTGTTCTCGGTCCCTCTGTCGGTCTATATCTTCGGTGAAGCCCGCCTCGCAGCGGTCGTGTTGTGCAGGGCATGGTGGGTTTCGAGAAGACATCACTCATATTATTACAATTTGACAAGCTGGTGTTTATCAAACGCAGAGCACGAATGTGCCAGCATCAATGCACCATTTCCATTACCCGATGGCTCTATGGATCGATGGCCCCATGGCTCGATGGCTTTCGGTTTTTTATAGGTCTATATAGGGCCCACTTACTCCTCGCTCATGGAAAGGTATAACTGATCGCTTCATCTTCCGTGAATTGATATGACAGTTTGGTGTGCGCGTGGTATTCATCTTGAACCTGTTAGTGGTATTGATTAATTTTTGGATGATAAGACAGGTATGATTACACATCTGTCATTTGATATTTACCTGCTGCTTATCACTTCACCTTTTCCATCAAGTCAATACGATTCATTTTTTTTACTTTTTTGTTTAAATTAATTAATAATAAGCTTGTTTTTGCTCACTCAAATAATCACTCATTTCCCTATGATTAGAATGAGAATTTATTAAAGAAATATGTCATTTCATTTATTTCCAAATTTTCATTAACATTTATTGAAGCTGAACGAAAGTGAGACCATGACATTACACTGGATTACAAAATAAAGTATACAACAAAAACAAAAACAACAACAACAACAAAACGATACTAAACATAGAGAGGGAGAGAGAAGAAAGAATTGAATTCTAAGAGAGAATAAAATCGAGGAGCCAGCTGGGGCCATTGGCCTTTCTACGGCTGGGCTGCCACTTGGAATTTGTACATTTTGAAATTACGCTTAAGACAGAAAAAATAGGAAAATTATGGCTGAAAATGAAACATACTCCCGACAATGAACAACAGTTTGGTTAAATTTCAGGGATAATAGTTATTCATCAAATATAATATGTTTAAAAGAGGCAAGGGATGGACATTACTTCATTTCATTAGGCACAAAATTTATGTATAGGTCCTACTCCTTGGTATTTAACAAAGGTATGCGAGGTAGCGTATCTAAGGAGAGGTAAATCATTATTCTGTCTAATATTGTATAAATGTACATCTCTCGTATATCATAACTTGCTATCAAAATAGGGGTAATAAATTATAATGCTGCATACATAAATGAAGCGGCTTATAGTTTATGTCAAATATAGTAAGAAGCAAGACTTTTTAAAAAGAGGTCAACTTGAGGTTGAGAAGGTGTTGTAGGGTGGGAGTTTGTTATTGCATGACCTTTTCTTACGTGTGTATGCACAATTCAATGATATTTTGCACACTGGCCCGAGATCATTATAGAGTATGATAAATGCGGCAATATATTATTGTGGCATTATAGATGTGGAATAAACTCCTTAATGGTGACAAAATGCCTTATCCTATAGATTACACCTGTTGCGCAAGAAGTTTTCAGCAGAACATCATTGTATAATAATTATGTGGCGCCACATTAAGATGTACGTCTAAATGTAACACTATGAAATTTGTAACAAAAAACTCACAATATCCTTTGGTTATTCATAACAATATAAAACATTATGTTCTGATATTCACTTTTTTGTTTAAGTGTGTTGTTTACGATTTGTTTTCTTGGTATTAACCAGCAAACTACATGCATTTGCTAAGATCCATGCATTTGCAAACTACATACATTTGCTAAAAACCATTATGGCGTTTCACCACGTTCCCATGCAGATCCATTATTTGTTAAATATAAGATTTTGAAAATTAAAGATTTGTTTTTCTTTCAGCTGGGTCAATTTATCTTTTATTATAACACAAATGCACTTCCCAGCATCTTCAATTCAATGTTTCCACGAAATTAATTTTTCCATAATTGATTATCCTACCAGGCGATCTAATGAGTTTCATTTACCCCTCCTGAGAACTTTATTGGCTCAAAACACATTTATATACACCGGCCCTAGATTCCGGAATTCTTTAGGCTGTGATATGAAAAATTCCCTATCCTTGAATTCGTCTAAGTGTAAGCTGAAACTTTTTTTTTTGTTAAATTCATACTACTATTCATTAGCTAGCTGGTCTCTACAACCTAAGGGTTCATCGTCAATCATTGAATTCCTCATTGTATAATTTTTACATTATTTGTACAAACTTTGCTCAGCTGCTCGAGCTCTGAAGCACCTCAATACCCTCTTCCGATCCCAATGTTCAGCGTGTGGGCTTTTCCTTTCTTTTTCTTTTTTTTTTAATTTCTTTCCTTTCTTTCCATTATCCTGTTGTGCTTTATTACTTTCAATGGTATACCCTTCTGTCAAGTCATGTAATGTCGTTGTGTTTCTCCTGTCTTGTTCTGTCCTGTCTTTGTAAACAAATATGTTCACAAGAATCCTTTGAGTGGTTCACAATTTACAAGCATGCTTTTCAGTGGGCGGACCTCTCAATTCTTTTTTTTTTCTTCTCCCAACATAGCTTTGTATTTTGCTTGTATGCATGTATATTTTTTTTTATTTGTTAACCATTATCTATCATGTGAAGTCGAATAAATGCATGACATACCTGTGTTATATCTTCTGATTCATTTTGTGTTATGTTATGAAAAAAAAGAGAACGAATGAAATAAATAAAACGGACCTTTGCTCGAGTTTAGGTATCTCAGTTGTTGTAATGGATGATGTTTAAATGGTTTAGCTACCAGATTTAAATACATTGGTATTACCGCAAGGAATACTGTTCTGAGGCTGTACTCGTTTCTTCCTTTTTTCTTTAAAACAACAACAACAACTGTACTCGTGCTCACCTGAGTATCGCAAGTTCACCTTCCATGTATATAACAAAAGAAATATGGGACCTAAGATTGATCCCGGGATGACACCTGCAGTAATTCTTAAAAGTGCACGGAGCTATTGCCATCAATAAAATCAAATTGTTTTTATTACTTAAATAACTCTTTATCCATTCCAAAGAATTTCCAAGTATTCAATAAAAACATAATTTCGAAACAAAGTAAACTGGTCTAGAGTGACGAAAGCTTTCGACAGATCTAAAAAGAAAAATCCATCTCCGATATATGAACAGTTTCAAATGCTGTATTAAGATTATTAATAAATTTTAGTAAAGTTGTACTATTGATTTACAGAAGGGTGTACATTAAGTGTATAAAGGGTGGATATCGCTGTTGGTTTGTTCGGGACTGTGGGGATGATGGGGTGTGGTTGCTTGGCGTGTGTGTGGATGGCTGTGGTTGTTGTTGTTGTTGTTCGTGTTTATTGGCGCTTTTCAATCAGTCTGATTATCTGCGCCACGTCTTCTCCATACTGAGCTCAGTTCGGTGGATCACGTCACGCTCACTCTGTTCTAGGTTTTGGCTTACCTGTCAAGTGGTGGCAGTGGTGTGTGGCGGTGGTGTGTGTGTTTGTTCCTGTAATGTGTGGTACCGTGGAGGGCTTGTGCTGCACGTCCACTCATTGCGACCATCAGGGAGAATTCCGCCCGACCATCCTTTAGACTATTCCTTTAGAGAGAATTCAAAGTTCAATTGTGGGTCCATGATATCACCTCCGGACCGACTATCCGGGGGTTGCATCTCTTTTATTGACTCTGGACGTTCTGCATCAATGATCCCCAAGTATAGCCAAGTCATTTCTTGCCAGCCGTTTTCTCTGTAAATCTAAATAGGACAACGTCCGAAACAGCGCAACCATATTATTTTGAGTGATGTGAAAAAAGACTTGCGCCTGGAGATAATTAATACCCTTTATTGTTCCGGATAAAGTACCCACAATGTATAGCAACAAAAGAAAGAATTAACCCCCTCGAAACCACTATCTAGAGCTCCAGTGATAATTGTAATGTATATGTAATGTAATGTGAATAGCGATGACAATTTCAATACATCTGTTGGTAGACCCTATCTCTTGGCCCCCTCGACACCACAATCTCAGAGCTCCAGAGATCGTGTGTACAACCATGACAACAGGTTGTGAATAGCTATGGCAGTTTCAATACATCTGTTGTTAGACCTTATCCCTTGCTGAAAAGGAGTTTTGACACATTAACCCCCTCAAAACCACCATCCCAGCGCTCCGGTGATTATTATACGTTATGTTTATAATACAAAAGGTTGTGATTATAGCGATGGCAGTTTCAATACACCTGTTGGTAGACCTTATCCGCCGCTGAAAAAAGAACTTTGACACAAGGTATTCTTCCAGTCGAAGATTGACGTTCAAAAGACAAGAGAAGACAATGGATAATGCAAGCCGGATTTTTCTATACGGATAGCGTAAAAATACTACGTTTCGGTGTCAAGGCATTCTGCCCTTATTTATTCGCTCCGCGTTTAAAGGGTATGTACAGTTCTGGTCGAGGTGAGGATTTAGCTTTTAACGTTATGCGAGATATTCAGAAACCACTCTTTTAGATGTCAAAGAGCATGCAATTTCTAAAGGGTATCAAAAGTTTATTTGATGAAAATCGGTTTTGAAATGGCTGAGATATCCAAAAACAAGGTGAAACAAAGAGATCTTAATAAAGTTGTGGCCTGTCGCCTTTTATTATTATCACTTTTTTGGATATCTCAGCCATTTCAAAACCAATTTTCATCAAATAGACGTTGAATCCTTCTTAAAACTACATGTTCTTTCATATTTCATCAGAGGTTTCTCATTAACTCACTTATAAATGTTCAAAAAATGAATCCCTTACCTCAACTAGTACTGTGGTACAGTCCCTTTAAAGGTAGGTCAGGCGTATAGGCGCAAATTTTAAGAGTACAAATGTCATGCCCCCCATATAAACTAAAAGTAACATTGCACCTTTCATAAATTCATTACTTGATGCGTGGGATCTAATGTACACCTTACACAAAAACTGAGATGAGCTCAAATTTGGTTGATTAGAATGGATACTCGTCATGCCTGAACATCCGTCGTAAGACATTTATTTTTCCCTTTCCGTAACACTGGACACTCTCCTATGAACTCTTAGACACATCATTTTTGTTCAAAAATCTGATTAAAACTAAAGGAATACAGAAAATTAGGATATCATAGTCGATTTTCATTAATATCTAAGCACTCCTAAGACTATGTAGACTTTGGAAAAGCCAATGTCTTGATAAGATTTCTTTGTTCTTATAAGTGGTTTTGGCCTTAATGACTAAGTATTGTATAGGCATGTTTTGCCATCACACTTGAACGAGAATGATTATTGGTATGAACATGGGGCACACACGTACATAATACTGTTATAGCCTGCATTGGTTTTGTTGAGGATAATGGAGAAAGTGGTCGTGATTGTGATAGGTAGGAGTGTTTTACTATCACAATATACCATGTTGGCTCTGCAGAATTGACTCCAAGTGAACACAAGGCCCAGTGGCGGATCCAGAGAGGGGCGCATTGGGCGCGCACCCCCTTTTTATTTTTTGTTAAAACAAAAGAAATTAAAAGAAAAAAAAGGGGGGCACGTGCGCCCCCTTTTAATTTCGTAAAGGCGCTTCCCCTCTAAGGAATTCCTGGATCCGCTCCTGAGGCCGACTGCTTTGTGACCCTTGCAAATTCTCCTCATATCTGTCTTTGGAGAGTTAGACAAGAATGTACAGGGATATGAACATGGGGTACATAATTATGTCGTTGTCGACCTGTGGTTTTATATATTGGCTAATAGAGGTTGTGGTCGTGGTAGTGATAAGCAGGCAATATAGTGAGTTTCAATAGTGTATTGAATAGAAGTAGTATGCAGAATATTATCATAAGGACATTAACGCCATAATGTTAAGTGAAACATTAACGCCATTATTTTTCTCAAGCGACGATATGAAACGTGACGAATGGAGGGATGAAGAGTTTCTGTGCTTATTGGCGGCCATTTTAAAAGCATTCTTTGTAATATTATCATTATCAGTGATATCTTTGTGTTAACAAGTGTCAGACTTTCATCTCTTCTAGAGAGGATGGACAATAGGTGTACAGCAGAACACTGACAGGCCAATAATTTAACTTTGGCACTTGGCTAAAATACGTAGGATACCAGATCTGTGATAATTTGCTGTTTGTTCTTCGGTATTGTATAAGAGATGGCATACTTAGTGAGGTGACCAAATAGGTTGAATATTGGTGTTTTATTTTAATAAGTTATTTCGGTTCGTTTCCTCGTCAACCACCGTCAACTTCGTCAACAACGTCAACGTCAACCATCGTCAACCAATCTTGATATTACACGATACATCATAATCAACAGTAGGTGGCGCTCTAGCAGGTCCCACTGCACTCTACCTTCATTTAATCATCGAACAATGTATTTGAATGTCAATTCAGGTTTTAATTGTATTCATATGAATTGCGCCCTGCAGATTAACGGCTTCGGAGCAGTTCTCTTCACCTTCGGGAACTTCACCACAATCCTTGCCATCTCGGTTGACCGGTACCTGACTGTCGTCTGGTCGACTCGGTTCCCTCCTACCAAGGCCCGCACCATAGGCTTGCTGGTCTTCTGCTGGGCTCTCCCGATCCTCAACGTACTGCCGCCTTCCTTTGAGTTCCTCTCCGGCTTCAAGTTCCATCCGGACACCCACCACTGCTCGCCCAAATGGGACGACTGTCTGTACTTCATCATCTGGTTCACTTTCATCTTTGGCATCACCGTGCCGATCATGATGTTCTGCTACATCGCCGTCATCAGGACCATTCGGCGACAGGAGATGCACCTGAAGAGACATGGCAAAACGAACAAGAGCGCCCTCTTGAACCGCTCGTCCTCCAAGGAAGGAGTCATCAACGTGGCTATGGACAGCATCAGCCGTTCCAAGGGAGATACATCCGGATCCGAGAGTGTCACTAAGGCGTCAAACGGCTTGAAGGAGGGAGACCTCAATGCCTGGGAGACGACAGAAGATGCAGAATTGACTGATGATATGAAGAAGATGGCGGGAGACGTCTTCAAAAAAGGGGATCAGAAACCGAAGAAGCGCAAGGGGCGAACGAAGATGGAGAGACTTAGCACAGATAAAAGAGTTGCCCTCACTGGTAATGGTTCTTTTGTCTTTCCTCTTCTTCTTCTTCTTTTTCTTCTTCTTTGTAATTTCGCCATATTCACTTTATGCGATTAAGTGTAGGATCAGAATGGATCAGGAACAACCGTGTTGTTATACATTCTCACCCCCGTCAACACCTTCTCGAGCGAAAGAGATATGCATATGCTGCCGTTGAAGAAACACTAAACACACACACACACACACACACACACACACACACACACGCACAAGAAAATCATGAATTCTCTCTTATCCCATTAACCAAAGACCAGAAAGAAACATTTGATTGGCTCCCCTCCACGAGAAAAGTAATTTGAAAGCACTGTGAAATAAAAAAAAAAAATAAGAACGAATGGGGAAAATATTTTCATTTAGAAATTCATAATTTGCAAAATGAAACAGATCAAGAACCTTTATGGTACAGTAGTATGGTAGATGCATATACTTAGGCTACCTTTAGTTTCAGTGTCGCTCCTTAAACATGGTTATATTTGAATCCGATGACTAATTACCTCTACAATGCAGGAATCATGCTCGTTATGACGACAGTCGTTTGCTGGGCTCCATACTTCATCATCCACTCGTGTTTCGTCCCAATAAACCCGAGCCACTGGCTGGGCGTGGTGAGCATGTGGCTCGGTTACGCCAACTCCATGCTTGACCCGCTCATCTACTCCTTCATGAACAGACGCGTGCGCGCACGCTACCGCGCACTGTTCGGATGGCGCCTCGACCGGAAGAAATGTGTGAGTCTTTGCCGATGCTGTGGAGGAAGCGACACTTCAGGGCTTAACGACCTACAGCATTGAGCGATGAAAGATTCTCTCTCCAGGCCTACTGAACTAATTCAAGCTCTTGGCTAATTTGGACATGGACATTTTTTTTTTTTAGAAATGTTTTAGACAAAAAGAAAAGTTGAAGTGAAGGCATAAAACACGATGTGCAGATAGATGGTATGCATTTGTACATAATCAGAATAATGCATCATAAAGAATTAGAGACCGTGGTGGAAATTAGAAATGAAGAACTATATTATATACCTGTGATTGCATGGATGATACTGAAATCAGTACACTGTATTGGTGTTCAAATTTCGACTCTAATCTGGTAAAGTATACCCTTACAACTTTTGTTTTTATTAGTGGAAAAATGAGCGAAGAAAATGGGATTCCATCCCGATGGAATCCCATTTTCTTTGCTCATTTTCCAGTAATAAATTATATTCATTTCTGGTCAGCTTCCCTCTGTTTATGTTTGTTACTTCTGATTTTGATAGACTGCTGTGATTGTGATAAGAATGTGTAATTCAATATGTTAGACAGATAACCGGATACCGAAATAGTATAGTACAAAATGTAGTAGAATGCGTGATGTGACTTTAAATTTGTCGGATAAAGATATGGATATTATTTTACTGAGTATACTTGATGTGTCCTTTGGGCAGGGGATCAGCAGAGATCAATGTTATGATTTAGATCGGTTGGTTAACCGGCGGGTGAACCGGATCGCTCGAACAAAAGAAAAAAGTGAAAATAAAGTTTGAATTTGAATTTGAATTTGAATTTGAAACAAGTTCGTGGGACTCCACAGGAGACATTATTTTGTTATACATTTTTTTGCGAATCATAATCAATATCTTCTGCCATGAATTAAGCACAAAATCTTAATTGTAACCTATCGGAGTTTAATCTCATTCACAGCGTGATTTGATTTGAAGTCAAATCAATATTTGTGGTTTGTGTCGCCTTGATTTTTTAGAGAATGATACTCGCAGTATCACGTGACATTCGATATACCATTCACAGACAATTCTCCCCTCCCCTCCCCCCCCCCCACACACACACACAAAGAGAGAAAAATCAGAACTGCGCCTCCACTGTTCATGTTTCCATGGTTTCAATTTCAGACGCTTGATTGTTAATCTTTATATCTTATATCTTTATGTCTTTATCTTTATATCTTTATCTTTATATTCGGATCAGTCACAAATTTAGAGTAGTAATCGGCAGAAACATGTAATGTCCTGTATAAAAGAGAAATGTATAAAAAAAAAATGTAACGCTGTCATATTTACCTAAAAACTAATTGTGATGATAATCTTGTCACCGTTTGTTTTCCAGAGAACCTTTTTACGTTAAGGACTCCTTACCCAAAGGTCTGTTCATTATCTTATACCACTCCGTAACTATTTGTTAGATCTGGGTCTAAAAAAGAAACAAGAAATATCATGCATGAAAGAGAAATGTACAAAAAATCTCCACTTAAAAGTGATTAATGATGATAATCTTGTCACCGTCAGCTATCCAGGGATCTTTTTTTTCTTCAGGACTCCTTAACCGAACGGCCTGTTTATCATTCTAAACCACTCCATTACTACTTGTTAAATCTGGGTCTTAAAAAGAAATCAATGTGGGTAAAATGTTTCGTTTCGAAAGATGAGAGGGGATTGATATACAATGTCCCATGATAGAAACAGCTCGAAGTTGTTTTAGGCCTAAACTTTACCCAGTCAGCCAGCAAACCAATCCTCGAAAAACAAACAAAGAACAGGAAATGATTAACAATGGTGCACATAGGACGATGTCGTGTGCTCGATCTTAATCAGATGGTTCTCAGTTCGAATCTGGCCTTGTGCTCACACCTTGATTGCGAAAAGATGCCATACCTGCGATATTCCATAGCCACAGTTGCAAAATTGGCTACATGGGATTGTTAGGGGTAGCAAAATAACAATCGAAAAAACTCTTTGGGAGGGGACTGCTGCATACAGTGAAGAGGCTACCCTGGTTAGTATCTTGACACATCTCTCTTCTTTATAGGGTAGCATGGTCACAATTTATTTTCGCTCATTGTCTCTCTCTCTCTCTATATGGTGTGACTTGGCACTCTTCATGAAGTTCGCTTTTCACAATCGGGGACAATGATCCAAACGTATAAAAGGGGAATTAACCCCAAATATACATGTGAATTTAGTGAATGCAGAAATAAATTAGTAGAACACATCAGTGATAGTTTGAGGAAATCGGACAATCTGTTGAAAAATTAGGAATTTTTGAAATTTGGTGTCGAGACCACTGGATCAGAAGACCAGTCTTAGTAGTAGCCTTCTGATCCAGCGGTCTCGTCACCAAAAATTCATAACTTTTGAACAGATTCTCCGATTTTCCTCAAACTTTCACAGATGTATTCTACTAATATTGCTCCATTTACTCAATCAACATGCATTTTTGGGGTTAATTCCCCTTTAAGGTGCACATATTTTGCCAGATGGCTTTGACTTGGTGTATTATATCAACGCCTTGTCTACACTGTGTGAGATGTGCGATGATTGACTTAGAACGTACATGTACATTTGATTTACGCCCATGGCATTGATGCATTGATTCGCTGTTGGAATATGATAACAGAACATCAAGGTTACATGATAATAGTAAGTAGGTTTTATGTGATCTTCGTGTCCTCTAGAAAAAAATGTTTTCTAATGTGCAGTTTGTGCTGTTTTATATGAGATTTTTTCCCTCGATAGCTAGAACTTCCTATATATAAAGGCTGATACTGGTTCAATAAAGGTGAATACATTATTAAAACATGCTTGGAAATCAGAGTTATATCGTTCTGGGAATAGTTGTGTAGTGGAATCGGCACCACTCTACTGTTACCCCTCGATTGCCATGCATGATCTGTATATCATGTAACAAGACGTATAGGGTATTAAAGTGCGCAAGGCGTGGACCATTCACAACTTGTGGCTTGCACACACACACACACACACACACACACACACACACACACAAACACATTCTTTTTCAATGATATTTTTTCCCGACCGGAGATTGCCAACATACAAGTAAAACTTAACAACGATAATAATGATTACAATGATAATGATGATAATAATAATGATGATACCAAGACGTGGAATTGTTTACATAATCATTCTTGTTCCTATTGCGATTTTTATCAGAAGTATGGCTCATTCATTCATGTATACGACAGGATGGACATACCGGGTCGGAAAACCGTTTGCTGACTACCGATATTGACCAGAGGTATAGTAGGTATAAAACTGCTACTACAATGTTTGGTAATTGGCCAGCAATTTGATTTATTAATACAAACATAGTAATCCGTAGAATACAAACACAAATCATCATGACTATAGTTTCATCGCAACAAACACCATTCTTGTGAGCACAATAACATTGAGGGATAAGCTGAGTATACTGGTATAAGCGATACATTAAACAAACCGAAGCTTAAAGGGGATGGCTAGTAACTGATCAGTGGGAATCAGTGGGAATGCTGAGGGATGATTGTTCCAGTTCTTGTGGAATTCATTTAAGAGTACATTATATATCTATTGTTGTGTGAAAATTATTTGCTTCAGAACTGTCTTATATTCAAGTAATGTGCAGTTTAATGCCCCGTCAGTGTAAAGGCATGCTAACCTGGAAACATTAAACTGCACATTACTTGAATATGAGACCATTCTGAAGCAAATAATTTTCCCACAATAGATATATAATATACTCTTAAATGTATCCCACAAGGATTGGAACAATCATCACCCAGCATTCCCACTGATTCATACTGATCAGTTACTAGCCATCCCATTCAATAAGGAAAGCTCGATGAACATTTAGTCGTTGTAGCAAATAAAATACAAACTTTAGAATTCGAAGTTCCTTACTTCCGGAAAAGAAAAGAACGGAAAAAAAGGGGGAGAAGTGTAAATGCGTCCGGGATAGGCCTTCTGCTTTTGTTGAATAATGAGGTAGGATAAAGCGAAATAATTTATCGCACCTGTATTATCCACTCTTATGTTAAGTGTTTTCCACCGCTCCTTATAACAAAAGCATATCCGGGTTACGACCTTTTGGAAAGGCTGCACATTACAATACATTAGAAACAGAACCAGGGACCCTATCATCTTTGATCACATCTGTCTGAAGAGAAGGGGATTTTCCCTTCATATCAAACTATAATTGATGCCTTGCGCTACTGGCTAGCGTTCACATCTTCAACTGACGTGTATAGAACAAAGCATAAAACGAATCAAAAAGACAAACGAAACAAATATATGAGTGCAAATACAAGCAAGCAAATAAGCAAACACGAAAACGTTGAACACCAGTGTCCACGTCCAACTAAATGCTCTTGACATAAAGTCAAGCCAAATTTTATCAGATCTCAGTAGTTACTGTTTATAGAGTCGTCCACGCCTTCGTTTCCATAGTTTTTACTCATTCTATGCTTATTTCGTAATGCATGCTTATTTCACTCTCTCTCTCTCTCTCAATCTAATAGCCTTGAATCTCTGTGTTTATGGAGCTGTCCGCACTCATTTCCCGTCGTCTCCATCTACAAGAGCGAATTTCCGTGCTTGCATCTGATACATTATCTGTCTAACGTGGTTCACCGACAGAGAACAAACCTCATTTTGAAATAAATCAGAGGAAATAGACTAACTTGGACATACAATATCATCAGAATAACGGAACCTCCAACACACGCACACACACACACACACACACACGCACGATGTATGTATATGTATATATGATTACATTATTATTGTTATTATTATCATTATCATTATTCAATCACAAATATAAATGTTACATAATACAAAAATTGTGACAAAAAACGAAGTGTTATATTATATATGTGTTTATAATATATATATAAACACATACATATGTATATACATTATATATAGGCCTATATATGTATATATGTATCATTCATTTCATTTATGCAAAATATATGTACATAATTTCAAACATCACAATATCTTTTTCCATTTACATTAATAGAGAAATCGTAACTAACATTATATTACGCTGAAAGACTGTGTAGAATATGCTAATCTTGTGTTAGCTGCGACACTGAACACAGGTTGTTGCTCGGTTCTGTGCTCCCCAATTGAAGGGTAGGGAGAGAAGGCCTCATTGACAACGCCGACATCTGCTTCGTAGTTTGGCTGGGGAGAACAAGCAAACAAACAAACAAAGAATAATGTTAACCAACTGTGCACGACTTCGGTTACACAGTGCGTCCAAGTACATCATGTCCTACGTCGATATATCAAGGTAAAAACATATCATATAGAATAGGTAAACATAATCATCACATGCAAACACAAACACACACACACACATTTTATACAAGATAAATATAATGAATAAACTTATGTATATATATATATATATATATGTATATAACACACCCACATATATATATAGATGACATGCTCATGACCAGTGAATGAGACAGGGTTTATGACTTGCGCGGTTGTTGTGAATTATTTTTGTGCGACAGTTATATGCATCCGCTCGTAATCGTTGACACGCATAAGATCATAAATCAATAATTGTAAAATTTACTAGTTATTTGAAAGCACACAGAGAATTTTGCTTAAATGTTGTTTGTCTTCAGCATGTATTAGAATTTAGCTTGTAAACACCTAACTATAGGTGACAGACGCTGGCCTACTTACCAATGCGGTGGGAACAAAAACTGGGGCGGAACAAAAGGTGAGTGCGCAGACGACTGTTGACAAAATTGCCACCAAAAGCTCCATGAAGGCGAGAAAAATCCCAGCTGTGGTCATGACCACCTGCACTCAAAAAAGACCGCCAAAAGAAAGTAAAAAAAGAAAATCTCACAATATAGTTTTGGAATTATAATGATGATAATGGATAAAATTAAAGCATACACAAAAAAAGACTCGCTGTTCTGTACATGATGCTTAATAGGTTTATTTGATTTTCATTCTATCATTCTATGTATTTCAAGCACACGCAACGTGACGTGGGGCTCCAGAGCTCTTTCAAGACAACCCCCCCCCCCGACTTGACCCTTTCATGGAATAATGATCATGGTGATGAAAATTGTGACAACAAATCAAATGATTACAAGAAGCCTTTCAGTACCTTAGGTATGAGTCAAAGGTGCAAATGAATAACATTTCCTTGCAATCTTCTTATATTTCGTTTCTTTTGGTTTTGGGTTTGTTAATTCATTTTTTTGTTTGTTTAAATGAAACACATTATAACAATGACGGGGCCCTTTGGCAGAACAATTTCAACACTGATGGGGCTGCCACGGATAAAGAAGACCATATCATTATCTTATTATATCATAACCATATTATCATATTGGTAAATCAGGCGAGACTCACGTCTGGTCTGGATTTGTCTGGACCGTGGTCTGGACCCTGGTCTGGACTGTGGTCTGGACTGTGGTCTGGACTGTCATGTGGACTGTAATCTGGAGTACAGGAGTGTCCGTAAAACTTTGCCATCACCAGACAGGATATCATGACGGCCGAGCAGACCAGAGCAATGATCGACAATCCATAGTAAGCGTAAACCTGTCAAAAGTAAATTGATAACGAGTGGCTCACGTGATGATACTCAGATTAATGGATACATGTAGTTGATTTATATGGAAGCTAGTAGTACCAAAGAGTTAGTCACTTTCAACACTTGCATTTCCTAAATTATACTAAATTTCAACACTCGGAATCCAGTTTACGTACATACCTGTTGCTATGTCGGGCAATGCTAAGGTAAGAATTTCGCTGTTCAGAACGAACAAATGGAACACGTGTATGCACAAAATCGAGTTCACATATCTTCATATATATATATATATATATATATATATATATCTATATATATATACATACGATCTTCATATGATATACAAATATATATATATATATATATATATATATATATATCTTCCATTATACCCACCATGATATGTTGATATTTCATGAAAGCGTCAAACAAACCACACGAAAATGATACCAAAAGATTTTGGATGAAACATTCTTTCATGAGATATCAATTTACTGTTCAGAGTTTTGTTTTTGATTTTTTTCTTGATTTGTTCCCATGAATATATCTTGAAGAACTGCCTCAATCTAGAAGCAGTAATGATAACAAACCAATGTCCGTACTTTCTATATTTTCAACATTGGCTGGAACTTACAGTGCACAACAATTACCAAATAAAACTTCATATCATAAAATGCGGAACTGTCTAACAAATGATTTTCGTATGAAACACATCAGGAGAGATTTGTCTCACCATTAATCTGTTCTTCTTGTAGGCTGCAGCAGCAAATATCCCGGGCAAGAGAAAAATCTGAAATATGATAGAAATCCAAGCGCGACATCTTCATAAACAGTATCCAAAGTTTTTTTTTATCATTCGATTAAACATACGCACGGTTCTAGTTAATTTGGTATTCAACAATAAATTGACGACGGTTCAAATGCTAATGCTCGCTGTGAACAAGGCAAATAAGTCAACACATAACAAGAAAGCACGCATGAAATAATGTGTGATGCTCCTTTTCAGTAAATGACAGAAAAAACAAACAAACATAATTTGCCAAATTACTAATTCTCTGTAATAGATTAGACGACATGCACAGTTGATCAACGGAGATACTTTAATGTGACCCCGTCGGTTGCAGATCAAAAGCTAGGGGTAAAGGTTACAGAGGAATAATGTCAGTGGTAAAAATGTCAAAGGTGAAACACTAAAGAAGACTGAAGACAAATACCCTCGATATCATTTATCGTTTACACATAATGTCCCATTTGCTTTTGTACATTCTTTATTTAATTTCTTTTAGATCTAGTGTTACGGGTATGTTGTTTGAGAGAGCAGCATCATCGAGTCGTTTGTCCTTACCATTCCCGTGTACAGACCGATCCCATTGGGAACCCCGCCTTCGAAGACGATATCGATCACACCGAGAGCTATCGAAAGCACTGCGCAGACGACGTGACAACAACCCAGAATTCCGCCGGCCTTCGAGGGATAGCAGTGGGCCTTTCTGTTGATAGCAATGGTGTGAGATTTTACTTTGATAGCCCGAAAGAAATTATGTCATGGTCAAAATTTTATTTGTACCTTCTGTAGACACCATACACGCTCGTTGAGTGAGTTCCTACTTTCTATCCATTATACCGCTTTCTTCCTTGTCCGGTCTCTCCTTATCTTGTCAGCTCTTTTGCTTCCGATGGTGTCACTACGTCACTATCAAGTAAATATCTATTGCCATATTCAGGCAAGTACAGATGACTAAACTTCATCCTATCGTTTGAAAATGTGATTTTCACCACAATGTGTGTGTGTGTGGGGGGGGGGGGGGGGAGTGTATGTGTGTGTGTTTTTTTTTTAAATAAATGTTCATAATTTCTTTATAATGTATTGTTCTTATACGCATATGACATCTTAAACAGCAATAGTCTTGTCATCCGGCGATGGTGGCACCGAAACTTTAAACATGCATAACTCTGGAGCGGATTGTCGGATTTTCTTCAAAATTTCTCTGATGTGTTCTAATGATATTGTCGCATGGACAGATTCAACTTTATATATTCATTCATGTGGATTGAGTGAATAGACAAGTTCAACTTCATATATTTATTCATATGGATTGAGTGAATGGACAAGTTCACCTTCATAAGTCATGTGGATTGAGTGAATGCAGCAATACTAGTAGAACACATCAATGAAAGTTTGAGGAAAATAATGCCTGTATGTATCGCAAAATGATGACGATTTTGTCTTCAACTTTTAGTTTGTTTTACTTTGAATCCAGAACGGATTGTATATCTATGTATGATTTGAGAATAAAATCAATAAAGATCCAGGAAATGAGAACAGTTTATGTGTTCAACAAAGTCGAGATCAGTTATGTGTTTTTTTTTTCTCCATCTCCAACATAATCAAAACAGCACAAAGTATATAAATTACGAATAAATGGAAAGAGAAAAAAAACCAAAGTGATATTAAAAAGCAGTTGTGCTATGACACTCTTACCCATCGTCTTCTCTGCAGGTGCCATGTGAGCTGATATTTGACGGGCTCCTTGGCGGGGGACTCCTCGTTGGCGGGCTCCTCGGTAGCGGGCTCATCGGTAGGGGGATCCTCGGGGGTGGTGAGGTGGTGTATCCAGACATGGTAAAGATGCCCTAGAACGAAAAAGGATGCGTTTCTTGTTATCATCTTTTGCTTTATGACAGTCATAAGTAATCTCAAACCATAATACCAATCGTATTAATCTCTTATAGTGGACTGGTACTCCATGGCCTTGTTTTATGAGGAGTTATACTTGATATCTATGATAAGTCTCTGGCAGCCTGTGTGGTAAGGAAATTTGTAATCGATTATATCTTTTGATAAAACGGGGCCCGGGACATTAATTTTATCGAACGAAGTGCGCATATTCTCCAATCTCTGCAAGTCGTATCAATATACAGGAACCAAGTTCAAGTTGATTTATTAATTTCCGACAAAATAGGAATACAAATAAATGTTCGCACATACAAATAATGTCACGAAATTGATACAACAATGTGATGAACATAATAAGATGTAATAAAGACGCAGGTAAATCTCGTACGTTCATTAAGAATTTCACGCGTTCGCCGTCTTTTTTTTTTCTTTTTTTTTTGCGAATGACATCACTGGGAAATCAGTGTTAACCCTGATGACCCTACTGTGGGTAAATAAGACCAAATAATAGTTATTATGACGTTGATAACTGCACCTTGAAAACCCAGATATGGTGATACACGAAATGTGGCTTGAAATAACGGCAGATATTGTAGGTCATGTCAATACAAAAGTCAAAAGAGTTTGACTAAAGAAATGAAAATTGAGCTCTCATAAAGTTTATTGAAATACATTTTCAGTTGCTTAGTGAGAACTGGAAACTGTCGTAGAAAAATAATACAGGGAGAATTCCACACAGTCATCTTTTGATAAAACGTACACAGTTCCTTGACTCTGTTACTGACATAATATAAGTATCATACCTTCTGAAGTAGCTAGGTCAAGTACTCTTCTGAATATGCTTCTGAAAAAACTTAAACATGTTGCGTTCTCTTGATATTTTACTTTCTATTGTTGTCCTACTGTGATATCACAAAGTGTTAGGCTAGTGTTCCTATCCAGAAATTACGGCACATGTATTGAACCAAACTTTAAAAAAAAATGTATGAATTCAGACCAGATCTTCCGACTTTCTACAAGCACACCCCAATGGGAACCATGAGAATCAGAGACACATGCCCACTTTACAAAAACAGATAAAAAAACCCCGAATAAATGAAAATAAAAAATTGCTTATGACAGAGGCAGTGAAGGTTTACATCGGTACGCGACACGCAACCAAGTTGGACTGGGGGCCCGGTGATGGTCAAAGTTAACACTCCTTTCTTGTCTTTAAAATGTTGAGATTTTTAAAACGCTGACAGTCCTCACGAGCACGTTAATGGCATGGGTGATCTGAGGACTAAATCAATTGTGCTTGAAACTATCTTTTCCTGGTCTGATGATAATGTACAGTCAAATCATAGCATATACTGTATGCAAATACTTTTAGAAATAGTTTTTCCTCATGACGGTGGCAGTAGTTATTCGATTTGGTCCCAACAAGTTGTTATTACTTCAAAGCAATATTCTCTTTCAAAAGACATGATTAATAAAGCTCAGAATATGGGATCATCCTTGGGAGTTAGCGTACACAAACTTAGTTTGAACTGGACATGGATTAAATCCCACGTTGGCTGTTGCTCAGACAGGTGACCAAAAACACCCCACACCCCACACCAAAAGCGCTGATTGTAGATCAAGTAGGATACGCTAGCACTGTGTGGTAATAATTATATGCAGAGACTAAAGGAAATGGTATCTTCAGTGAGCCAAATTTGTGATATCAATCCTGTTAACATTTTGTCTTCAAAAGCGTTCTAAACAGATTTGATATGTGCAACGTAAGACGGATGCGCACCTCACTCAGAGTGGGTGAAAGTCATCTACCTCCATTTTCCAAAATAGTGAACTAGTTAACCAACTGTAGGTCTACGTATCATAAATGTACCCCATGATCCCTGTATATGAATGCGCTTTAACTCATCAAAAGCGAAACCAGTATATGAACGTGCACAAATGGTACGAATCTGAACACTATTGACATAAATAACTATTGTGCATGCTTTGCAAACGCTGTAGAATGGGGGCAGACCTGGTTTTCAGAATCTTGCGAGCGCAGCACTAGCAGAGGTCTGCTACTCTTATATGTTGTGATAAACCCCAAATAAGCCTTCCCGTCGATATTAAGACATAAATGAAATTTGCAAACCTCAGTTTAATGATTCGATGAGAGTCCCGGAGCTTTGGTAGTCTGTGATACCAGGAAGATGGAAAGACTCGGCTACTGCATGACAAGGCTTTCTGCGAGCCATGTGCTGCTCTTAGAACAGACCAGTCCTCTATATTGCAATTGATTGATATGGGACTACCAAAGCGTGCTAAAGGTGGTAGTGGTTGGGTGGGTGGGTTGAGGAGGCCAATATAGGGTGAGGTATAGGTGACAAAAGGCTGGGAAAACCCCGATGCCAAATCCTGATTACAGAATGGCTACACGAAGCCTGAGATTCAGGCTATGGACAAAGAAGCGCGCGCCTCAGTTGACCTGGGCCCCTTTTCATAAAACTTGTTATCAATGAGAAGTTATGATATTTGTTACAAGGATCTGAAATCCATGCGCCTGATTGACTGAGAGCAAATTTGTCGTTGAAAAGTGGCAGATAAAACTGATAACAAGTTTTTATGAAACTACGGGACCGTGGTCTACTTTCCGGGTCGAACAGCACTCGAATCGCGAATACATGATGTTCAGATAAACGCGGCACCCCGAGAACCCGTCAAACCGCGTTCGTAAACGCCATTCGAAATTTAGCTGAAAGGGTGGTACAGTTTCGTTGAGATGGGGTTTGAAGTTTTCAACGCTTTTTGATGATGATTTTTCTTTTCGATGGAGGAATGACCAACTTCTTATGGAATATAAAAGAGCATCTATCGAAGAGGAATTCAAAGTTTATTTAATGGAAATTGGTTATTAACTGACTGAGATATCTAAAACGAAGCGGTCATAACAAGAGGTGGGACCCACCTTTATTAGAGCCGCTTTGCTTTACTATTTTATCTATCTCAACCATTTCAAAACCAATTTTCATCTAATAAACTTTGAATTCCTCTTGAATTGTATGCTTTTTAACTTTTCATAAAGTGGTTTCTAAGTATATGGCAAAAGTTCAAAGCTAAATTGTCACCTCAACCAATAATATACCACCTCTTTAAGTCGTGTTATCAGAGCCAGGCAAGATTTACCTCAAACTGGTTTCTTTTCATACAGAAGTGGATAGAACATGTAGAATGTGGTGAAAGCTGGAACGAATTTCAGCCTTGTTACTATAACTTTCTCCACTGCCTTGGTTCACCTGGTAGTTTACCTCACATAAAACTATTACATTATGGGCCTACAAATGTGTGCGTCTCCAAACCATTTAGGTTTCTACAAGGGATGTGCACACCTTTAAGTTTGTATTTGAAGAAGCAATCTGGTGACCACAATACGCACGTAATACTTAACACTATTCTGAGTACACTGCTTCAAAACGAATAAGATGAGACTAATATTTACTGCTCTTCATTGGTGCGTGGTTCTATTGAAACACAATTCTGGTTCCCGTGACGTAATAAAGGCAGAGTACTGAATTGAGAATCCACCGTCTATTGTACATCTCTGCGAACAAGCATTATACCTTCAACCAGTTCCACCTGCCTGATTCAACTGCCACACCGAAGAAGTGGCAGAGAAAGAGGTGGAATTCCCCTACTGCCGAATAACATCCTGGTGTCGACACACAAAATGATAAAAACAACATCAACAACGAATTGTACACTCCATGGGTCATTTACTGCTATGAATGGAACTCCCTTTGGAATAGACATCAAAAGTGCATCTTCATTGAATTCGTTTAAGAATAGATTTACATTTTTTTCGCAGAATATAACAAAATGTTTCTGACTATATATTATTCTGTCTCTTTTCATGTAGACATGAACAGATTATTTTTTATACCTGTATTATATTCAAATGGATTTTCAATTTCAATCATAAGTTTGAAAAATAAATCGAATGCGGGGAACTGCTTCATTGTAAACTTTGAAATTGATATTGAGTGCTTTATTTGCCTAGTGTCGATCTCATGGGCCCTATTTGCCCGGCGTCTAGCTCGTGGACCGTATAACCCGTGTGCCTATTTTAGTTGATGTCCAGTTCGTTGTTCATTATTATAGTAACCATCTCTTGAACTTAGGAATCTGATTATCATCATGTACAAGTCTTCAGTCATGTATATACATATATTTTTTTTTTCAAAAGGAAGAATGTGGAATAAGATTCACGATTGTCCATTCATTTCACCCATCAGTGACCCTCAGCGTATACAAGTAGGCCTGCTACCCTTGTGCACAAATCCGGGGGGGGGGGGGGGGATTATTGCTGCAGAAAAACCGGAAAAAAAACCCACACAAAATATAGGGAAAAGATATATGTATAGTGATTTAGAAGCCAGTGATAAGACTGCAGCTGACACAAATAATCGTATTGATTCTTTAAGGCTCATAAAAATATGGTGGATTTGTCTTTACTCAACCAACAAACCAACAAAGAATAGTAAAATGCACTGTAAAGTAACAGTACTTTATACCCACAAACGTGTGATTTACTGGACTTGGTTGAAAGATGCCTCGACCATGTCCTGTGCAACACCGTCTCATTGAAAAACAAACAAACAGACAGATAAATAGTGCACTAGTTTGGATATGTGAATCCTATCAACGTCAGGAATATAGACCTGTATTGTATTATAGGTATATAAGGAGCAAGGGCGCTTCCTAGAGCAGTAGCGCCCTCTATTCCTAACGAGAAGTTAGGACTATTGTGGAGCCGAATAGTAACCGCAGACGCGTATTATAACCACAATACGTCATGTACTCGAAGATAGCAACCCACTTTTGTGGCCGAGGTACATAGAACAACTTTAAAGATGGGTTACTTCCTTTCGCCGCCCCCAATAGTTGTGATGTCATAGTAGGCCTACTTACACTGTGTTAACAAAATGTCAAAGGAATATTCACACAATAATTTGCGAAATTTCCAGGGGAAACTTGCCCTTTAATTTGATTTAATTTGATTTTATTGGGTTTTTTTTATTGGTTCCTGCATTATATCATTGCTCATGCAGATACATAAACATATATCATATACCTTAATGGTACCATGCATATAAATGGATATACATGAACATTAGTTGCTAACAAAATGAGTTTTTTCATTACCTTTAGAATATACAGCAATACATTTCTTCATTGCCTGCACAATGTCCAACAGAACAGTGATGCAATGAATAACGCTGGAGGGCTACTGTAAGCTGTAACAGCTTAAGCATTGCTTGATTTAACATCGTGAGATTTTGAAAATGGCTTATGCTTTTCTGGTACAGAATTATAATAATCACTCCATCGCTGTGGTATCGGGTATGAATATGAATTGCTTTAGCATAATCAGAAATAAGCATCTCAGGATTAAATAATTAGAAGAAATACTCTAATCAATCATTTAGTGACACTTAATGATCACACTTGCGCGTGTGGTTACAAAAGATTTTAGACCAGCAATAGACAATAGTTTTGATATCATCTTTCAGGTCTTGAAAGCATTTTGTCTTAAACGTGGCCGTAAAATACTCATCACCTTGTTATAAGATAAAAGATGAATATCTTTAATCTGTAAAGAAGACGGAATACTACGTTATTGTTCTTGTGTTAAACGTAAAGTTCCTATTACATTGAACATGAATTTAGGCAAATGAATTAAGCTTCAACTTTGTTTTAACAAACATTCGGAGTCAGACAGAGGGCCTTGCATAACCTTGACAAACATTAAAGAGCAGGAAAAAAAATGATTACAATTACGTAATTGCTGACAAATAAAACAGCCTGGAATCGAACCTTGGAACTTTGCCTTTGTTTATCAGTAAGTTTAATCGTCTAAAAGTAATCTGGTATGGGGTGGTCCGCTGCACGTCTGGTAAGGCAAACAGTGCAGGACCCAAATCATACATAACGCTGTTGGCTGTTTATTTAACAAGTATCTCATCATTTGCTGTGACAATGCTGTGGAGTACGGTAGAAATCGAGGTTGCATCGTAAATTGTTATTTTCGCTCTGCACAATAGTGACTGCGCTTCATAGACCATGACAGTTGCCTTTTGCCAAACTTTTATGTTATTATTTTTGTCATGACGGTTGTGCAAACTTCCTCATGGCGCATCAACGGGCACGAGGAAACCATTAAAAGCGATTGGTGACTACGAAGTGATCCTGTTTCATGAGACCAGACAGATGACACGAATCGTACAGGGATACTTTTTGTAGATACTTCGAAGAAGGGAGGAGGTAGGTTCTGAAGGTAATCATGACGGCGTCCACAGGGGAAAGTACGGTGTCTTCCAACCACGAAGAGAGCCAGTCGACCACCGAGTCAACTCACACTGCGGCAACCGTCCTCGCTACAAACGCCGCACCAGCGAGCTCAGAAGAAGAGTCGCCACCAGCGCCGTCAGCATGGCGGTGTTGCTGCTCAGATTTCCGCTCGAGACACGGCGGCAGGGCATGCTTGTCGAACGATCATTTCTGCTGGGTGGTTCCCGCCAAATATTGGCTAAAAATTCGGCTCCTTGCCGTCTGCGCCATGTTAGTCGGACTCTTCCTCTTGATCATGTTTCCTTTGCCCGACACGCTGTTCTTTAAATTTGGGGTTGTCCTCATAGCAGTGGGAGGATTGTTCGTCACAATAGACATCATAAGGGGCATTATCGCCAATCAGTGTTTTGGGTCAAACGTGCCTACGACCAGCAACCAAAGAGGACAGACCATCGAAGTTACAGGAAATGCAGGGTGAGATAATCATCATTGTCATTTGATGATGACGGTGATGGTGGTGGTGGTGGTGATGATGTGGATGATAATGATAGCAATGATACATAATAGATATATCATATCTCATTATATATTATGCGATTCACTTTTCGCTTTGTGTTTCTTTTTCATTGACTGAAAGTAATCAAACTACTGGTAATATGTGATTGTTTTAAGGATGTTTTATATTGTATTGTACTTTGCTTCATTTTTTGCTTGATGGGAAAAAGAATAAACTAAGCATGATATACCTAGTGGTAACGATAACAATAGCAATGGGAATGATAATGATGAAAATGGTATCGGTAAATATGATGATAACAATATAAATTCAATAGTAAACATGTGCTACAACTTATTAACGGTTGGAATTTTCTTACATCATTAATTCATTTTTTTTTTCTATAGCATCATAAAAGGTACTTGTGTTGTGGGCTGATAAATCATAGAAACAGAATTAGCCACAATCTGACAAATTGTCGCTCAAGACGGTAACGTAATAGGGACCTGATATTTCCAGAACGGAGATACATAAAGAGTTTGTGTATAATATTGCAAGTCATCGGAATGACAGTGAATCAGCTGCTTTGAGAAAGAGAACGTCACAATAACAAACCATCTGCGCTATTTGCAGTTACCATGGCAACGAGTAAGTTGTCACTGGGATGTTGTCACAGTATAGCTGCAGTTATGGTACCTTCATATTAAAATGATGGTGAACTTCTCATTGAAATGGGCCCAGGAATCGAAAATGAGGGCTTCGGGGAAGTAGCTTTACCGTCCTGAGATGTCACCTTCGTTATATACGTACATGCAGGCCGATTAAGAATTGGGCCATAGAAAATTCTATGGTACATTTAAAGGCTGGAAACTGTTCTTGTATCGACGAAGTTGCTGTGTCTATCAGTCATGATGAAAGAAACTAACATCAGTTTGTCAAGTCTAGAAAGAATAATGAATCTTCCATCTTCTTGCTTCAAACTAAGAATACAAAATATCGACATTGCGTCGTCTACAGCCAAATGTCCTGTTCAAACATGCTCTATTTAACTCCCAAATACTCGCTGGTCCCCCTTACCCCCGAAAGTTGCAGGCATCAACACAATTATCTGATACTTGAAACACTGAAGTCTGATAATAAGTGATTTTCGAACAAAATATTTCTAAACATTGATTGCCATACTCTGTCAGACAATTGTTATGAGTTTTTTGTATCACATGATTTGTAATGTTGATTCTTATATTTACGGAAATAAATGACCATGCCATACCATACTTTAATGATAAGTGGCAGCATAAATGTATATGCCCTGCACCTTGATTTTCTTTTCTTTTTTTATGACAAAAAGAGAAGAGATATTTAGATTGAAAACTATTTGTGTCTTTGTGCACGGGTTTCATTGGGAGATTAAAAGAAGGTGATATCTACCTGACTGTTTGGCTAATGAAAAAGGTGACAAAATTTGGTGACGTACAGACAGCAGATTATATCCCCATCACAACCTCTCCTGTCTTTGGGCATAAGCAACCAACCTGTTACTAGATCACTTCGTACAAAAGACAATTACTAGTATAGCGGTCATTCCTTTTTCTCTCCTATGTTCACTGATAACAATGTCTTTAAAGAAGCATTAGGACAAAAATCTCGTACACTGGTGCTACCATTTTGAAGCATGAGCATAAAACGCTCTCTTTTCGTAAAGATTTGGGGGAAAAACTTCTGAATCTGATTTTCCCTTTTAAGGTTCGTTTTTATCAGCGCCAAAAAGAATTATCCAAAGTCTAAGAATGATGCGAATCGGATGTAGGCCTTAAGGTACCACACTATTGTCATTTAACTGGTGACCGACCGCCCCTCCCCCTCCCCTCCCCCTTATCATCAATAGTAAATATTACACACAAATAGTCGGAAAAAAAACTCACGCGCAAAGGACGTCACCCTCAAGTTGTGTGTTTTATGTAACTAATATAGGACACGGTTAGTGATTTAACACAAGGTATACGACTCTTATCGCAAAGCAACTTTTGACGTTTTGCTATTACAGGCAATACTGATGTATAGAAAGATTATATTAACAGTTTTGATCTTTTTTTTTTACAAGTCACTGCCTTTTCTTCACTAATATTTGTTACTCTTCGGGTATAGGCATATCATGTCTTTTAGTATTTTTTTGTTTCTTTTATCTGCCTATTTTCCATCCATTCTGGTCGATTTTTTAAACTGACTCATCTTTCTTTTTCTTTTTTTCCTTCGATTTTAACTTTAATGTCTAAAATCTTAATTTCACTATAGCTACATATTCTAATGTATGATCTTAGAGAAGCAGCTGCTTTGGAACACAGAATGAAAATAATATTCTTTTTCTTCCCGCTATTCCCATCATGACAGTAGTTGGTGGAAATGTCTCCTCCTTGAAATTCAACTGTCTTTGTTTCCTTTCTGTCTTTCCTCGACTGAAAACATGAGCTGGCACATTGGGACATATCTCGAAAGAATTTGATGATAGCGTCTCTTCGAATATGCAATTACAGAAAATGTTTACACGTATAAAATCAATTTTGAATTTATTATAAATGAGTGTTGTTGTCCTCGTAGGTCCCGTCAATTTTCAAAACTTGCAATTTTCAAGGATCGTTAGGATAGTGCTAAATAAAAGTTGAATTGAAGATGAGAGCCAGTCACTTATGTTTTGGTCCAATTTCCTTCCGATGATGTTTTCCCTAAATACATGTCGTATTGAGACAACAGAGAGTGAATTGTAATATGGAGTGAGTGGCTCACTGATTGTTAACTGATTTTCAATGATGCGATGTATTGTTTTGGTCGCAATAAGCTAAGTAGCCATCATCCCAACCCCATTTCGATCGCCCCATCGAGCACAATTTATTTATACTGCATTCTCTTTCTGCTTTCTTTCGGCTACCATAGATACGGAGACCACGAAAACCTCGGGTTCACAGAGGATGACCGGCCGCCCGACTACGCCACGGCCATGGCCACTTCCCCACGGCTACCCGACATCGTTTCTCGACCACAACCTTTGGACGTAGCGATCAGCATGGACGCCGTCGACGGCACGTCACGTGATCAGGCCCTGTCGCCAGATATCCTACCCGGCAGCACACGCGATCCTGCCAGCCCAACCTCAACCATTCCGTTGCCAGCGGCGCCGAGTTCGACTTATTTTTCACAGGAGGCTCCGCCATCATACGATGACGTTATCAAGGAGAACAATAGGCAACAATCACGTGACCCTAACCCAAGGGGAGATCCCGACGACTCTTCAGGGTCGTAAACACAGTTGATAATCAGAAAAGGACTACTTACACAATGATTATTTCTCTATAGTAGCTATATAAACGCTTGTATTTTATTATTCTTTACCACTGTATTATTGGTTTGTACAGCTTGTTTCTAAGTTTGATAAATATTTTTTTTTTCGTTTTCGTATTTATTGTCCCAGGTCCAAAATGATAATTCTTTAGGAGAATAGAGTTTGATTCATTTTCATCTACTTATTTTCATTCAAATGGTGGATGGCCCTATCAGGCAAAAACTTACTTGCAAAGGCCGGAGTTCACGTGATATTACAATGGTGCGAAATGTGAAATGAAATTAGAAATGGACATTGAATGATGTACCCATGAACAATGCAAACAAATAACTTTTTTTTTGTCTCTGATGGGTTCCTTCTTTCTAAGGCACTCATTCGTCGTCATCAGCATCCGAAATGTGAAATGTATGTGACTTCAAGGGCAGATTTGTTTGCCAAAATTTGCAGACCTTGCAAGAGAGTTGAAACGTTTGTACCTCGGAGATAGGAAAACGAGTTGAGAGTGTATTTGCTTATTCTTCTTAGTCCTCTCCTCCTTTCTGTCTATCTGTCTGTCTGCCTGCCTGTCTTTCTCTCCCTCTCTCTCTCTCTCTCTTTCTCTACATCCTCTTTTGTTGTTTGTTTGACGAGATCTGAAGTAGTTCACATTTTAAGGAGTCTTTATTGGAAGCCCAAGGTCTAGTGGACAAACAGTGAACCTCAACCACCTCTTGACACTACATATATGTCAGTGTACGTTGCGTGCCTGGCGTTCCAAATCATGTCCGTGCGAGGGGCTGCCATGACGTCATCCACTTTCAGCTGCCTCCGCGGCTTACCTGAAGTGCAATTCAAACTACTTGTAAGAGTGCCTTTAAGCACAGAGTGAAGATAAGGTGAACCGAATGATAGCGGGTACATCCAAATTGGACATGATTTAAGAGTGTAATTTGATTTCAAGTTTTCACACATTTTATTGACAATAGTGAACCACGTGTGCAAATTGGCTGAAGTTGCAATGTCATTCACAATATAAATAAATATATATATATATATATATATATATATATATATACATATATATATATACATACATATATCATACTCTTGGTCGATTAACTCGCCACGACATAGTTGTCTCATCCTATTTGCATAATCACGTGGTTGCTATAAAACGTCACTGTTTACTTTAGACATGCGTGTGGAACTTTGAAATTCTGTGACTTTCAATATTTCGTGTCCAAACAAATCAAGTAAATTATTCTTCTTGTCTAATATTACGCTACTTATTAAACCGACCTCGAACATGGTGCTGAATAGCACTTCAAGTTGCGGCTGCTCGCGTTTCTTCTTATTTCTGAGGTCATCTATTGCCTTTCTCGCTTTCTCGTATTGTCTGCCTTTCTGAGCTCTCTTTCACACTTTCCCCGTAACCCTCATTGAGAGGACTCTATTTAACATTATGGCTGCTCATTTGACAACAACAACACGACAACAACAAAAATTGTCGGACTTCTCTATCTGAGCTTTGAAGTGATATCTATTTTGATGACAAAACACTGAAGCATAATGCCTTGAAGATTGTTCTGTCTCTATCACAATAACCATGAACCAGAAAATCTGAAAAACCATGCTCATTCAAACACTACCGAGACTATACCATGTCTACTTTGGAAACAATCGAGTTTAAATCGAGGGTAAATCCGGAGTAGCAGAGATTTTTATGCCTCCGCCACGAAGTGGTGCCGGAGGCATTATGTTTTCGGGTTGTCCGTCCGTCCGTCCTTCCGTCCGTCCGTCCTTCCGTCCGTCCGTCCGTCCGTCTTTCCGTCCGTCCGTAATGAATTTTGTGGACAAGGTAACTATCAAAAGCTGTTGAGGTATCCTAATGAAACTTGGCATGTATGTGTATTAGGGGGTGAAGTTGTGCCTATCAACTTTTGGGTGCACGTGCTCAAGGTCAAAGGTCAAAAGGTCAAGGTCAAATACATAAAATTTCACTATTTCCACCATATCTAAGTAATGCCTGAAGATATTTTCTTGAAACTTAGTGCATACATGTATTACCCAATTTAGATTCTCTGGTGAAAGTTTGGGTCATGAGGTCAAAGGTCAAAGGTCAAAAGGTCGAGTGAAAGTATTAAAACTTCTTTTTTTTCTCTGTAAATTGGAAAATTGTTCAAGGTATCTTCATGGAACATAGTATATACATGTACTGACTGGCAGTGATTATCTAGAGAATGTAGGGTTCATGGGGTCAAAGGTCAGGGGTCAAAGGTCAAGTGCAACACTTCAAAATTTTACTATTTCCCTCATGTTCATGCAATGCCAACAGGATTATTATTTTTTTTTTACACTTGGTGTATGCATGTGTAACGTAATAGAAATTCTCTGGAGAGTTTTTTTTTTTCCTTTTTTTATGCCTCAAAGGTCAAAAGGTCAAAGATCAAGTGAAAGTGCTGAACTAACTTTTTCCTCCATATCTCGGAAGTGGCTCAATTTATCGTGAAACTTACTGCATATTTATGCATGTTCTACCTGAAAGTGATTATCTTATGAATTTTAGGGTCAAAGGCCAGATGAACATGGTAACAATTTACTATTCAGTACAGAAATTGCACTTTTTCTCCATACCGGTACCATGAAAATTACTCAATGCATAAATGTATGAATGGGTCAAAGTCAAGTTAAAGTCCTTAAATCCCCAAATACATGCTCTCCTATTCATCCAATTAAACCAAGGTCAAGGAAGGAGAACATCCAACACATTTGTGACAAACTTGTCATTTCAGTATTTTGCCAGTTTTGTGAAAATGTAATCACACATTGTCCACATGTACTATCTAGACCTATTAGGAGAATCGTGCATTATGGCGGAGGCATACCAGTCGCCATAGCGACATTTCTAGTAGTGAATGGATGAAGTCTTGGGTATAGCATTGATCATGATACACTGAATCAATATTTAGAGAAACAGTGCGCCAACTTTGCTTTGTGTTGCCAATCTTTGAAACCTGAGAAAAGAAAAAGAATTATATGAAGAAAAAAACACCAACAACCCACGAATACCACGTGTGGGATATCACTTTGGTAAATGGATCTAGTTTGGCAGAGTACCTGGTATGAGATATCACTTTGGTAAATGGATTAAGTTTGGCGTAGTACTTGTATGGGATACGACTTTGGTAAATGGATTATAAAGTTTGGCAGAGTACCTGGTATGAGATATCACTTTGGTAAATGGATTAAGTTTGGCGTAGTACTTGTATGGGATACGACTTTGGTAAATGGATTAAGTTTGGCAGAGTACCTGGTATGAGATATCACTTTGGTAAATGGATTAAGTTTGGCGTAGTACTTGTATGGGATACGACTTTGGTAAATGGATTAAGTTTGGCGTAGTACTTGTATGGGATACGACTTTGGTAAATAGATTAAGTTTGGCATAGTATGAGATATCACTTTGGTAAATGGATCAAGTTTGGGGTAGTATTAATCATTATACACTGCAGCTGATCTTTAGTATAATCATTTTGTTACAACTCTTTTGAAGAATGTTAAGTAAATTGGTGCTTGATTTATGATGGGAATAGATCAAAACAAGTGAAATGTTTGTGTGTGTTGTGTGTTCTTTTGTTTTATTGAATTAGAGGCTATAACAATTTTATTTTGTAATTTTCACAGAATGATTTTGTCATTGAATGTACACTGGAGGTAACAAAGTTACAACTCTGCTTATTTCTAGGCTGCAATAATGTCAAGCAAGTGGACATTCTAACCAGCAGCTCTACTGTGTGATTTGTTTGTGTATACGAAATAGGGAAAATTCATTGCATATATTGCATGTAGATTCATTTATTTTTATCTATAGATATCAAATGAGTGAGAAATAATCAGTGCTTCAACTTGTTTCTGAAATATACCTTAAGCAGGGCCGGATCCAGGAATTACGTAAAAGGGGGGGGGGGGGGTGCAAACAATATTTCAGGTGCTGCTTGCGGGTTTCATCTCATTTTCCCTTTTATTTCTTTTGTTTTAACAACAAATAAGAGGGGAGCGCGCTCAGTGCGCCCCCTCTGGATCTGCCCCTGTTTAGGAATTGGTTAACGTTAGTAATATCCCCAAAGATTCAGAAGGTAATTTGCACGAATTTGCCAACTTTGAAATGTGTTGCCAGTTTGAAATTCATTTATGAATTTCACCTACATGTAAGAGGCTTATGAAAACTCTATGAACTAAAACAAATAGTCACATACAGTGTATGAACAATAAAGATTTCAAACAGAACAATTTCCAGGAACACCAGCAATGTCCATATTATTGTAAGAAAGTGTTATGAAATGGGCATTAGAATCTCTGCAATCTGATTGGTCAATTGTCATGCATTGATTTGTACTGATCCACACTGAGCCATGCGTCCAGTAAAATTCAGACGCATGGCTCTAGTCTTGTGTAGAGTTGTAGGTGTACTGGACGCATGATGGGGAAAATGGTGGTTTTTCATGAATTTACGGGCCCATTTTATAACACAAATGATACACAGGCCAATGTCGTGGATCAGTGAGAATTGGATGCTCTCGTCTTTTTTAAACTTTCATTAAAATATTGAGAGATAACTTTTTACAATTTTTATCACTTCATTTTGACGAAATATCAGAGACATTGTAACGAGACATTGTTAGCGTGTGGGACCATTAAGTTTAAATAATATTTCTATCATCAAAACATTGTTAAACGAAGTGCCTCTTTTAATCGTTGTAATTCTTGATTCCTCGTCTATATCCATTTCCCTTTCCCCTTCTCCTTCTGATCCTCCTCAACGTGAATTTGACATTACATGTATTCTTCTATTTCTTTTTTTTTTTAATCAATCCCCGGTGTCATCATGTCCAAGAAAAGAGAAACTAAACATGTATGTGTTCATATTTGAAAGAGAATCGGAATGGCTAAGATGGAAAGTAGATGATGTTGTTGTTGTTGATGATGATGATGATGATGATGATGATGATGATGGTGATGGTGATGATGATAATGTTGGTGATGATGGTGATGGTGATGATGATGGTGGTGGTGATGATGATGATGGTGATGATGATAATGATGATGATGATGATGGTGATGATGGTAATGATGGTGATGATGGTGATACTGATGATGATGATGATGATGATGATGATGATGATGAGGAGGAGGAGGAGGAGTAGGAGGAGAAGGAGGAGGAGAGGGAGGAGGAGGATGAGGATAAAGAGGAGTGATGAAGAATGAGAGATGGAGAGGAAAAGGGAGAGAAGAAGATGTGATGGAGAAAGGGAAGAAGGGAGAAGATGCGGATAAAGAATAAAAGAAGGAGGTAAAGAGGAGAAGGAAGAGATTGGGGTAACGATGAAGAAGAAGAAGACGAAGTTAAAGTGTGAAGATGGGGGAGGAGAAGAAGGAGGAAAAAGAAAAAAAGCGGTATAGATGGGGAATACTGAGAAAAACTGACGATGGGGAAGTACGGAATATTGATGTTAGTGTGGATGTCTGGTGCGGATCAAAGAGCGGGGTATATGTCAGCAAAATGTTTACATAAACTGAAAACTTCTGAATACCTGATATCAGAAGATCGGGCAAAGCATGGCACCATGATCATCAGAAGACTCAATGTGCTAACATAATGATTTGATATCACCAAGGAAACTTAAGGTTAAATGTCTTGAGTTTTTTTTTTAAATTTGATTATGCACTCTCGTTCTACGGACGCAGAGTCCATGAAAAGTAGCACTTGCATGAGAAGATTCAGTTTTGCGTACATGGACGAGGCCCCCTTGTTTGGGAGGGGGAGGGGGAGGGGGGATACCCCTTCCCAGACCCTCTCCTCTCCCCGCTGTCGCGGCGTTAAGATATAATATCTTCAAATGATATATGACCAGTAAACGAAAAACTTGCCCAACAATTACATGATAATACTAAATGGTGTAATTTCATTTCATCTTTTTTTTTTCATTGAAATTTTAATAGATATCCAATGTATTGTCTTACTTTGTATTGATTTTCCCCAAATATCCCACAGAAAACATGTTCCAGATCGTTAAATTTCAGTCCTAAAAATGCAATAGCTCTCTCATGCGGGAGGAGAGTTACCCCATCCGACATCCTTCCCCTGCTCGGTAGTCGCGCTTAGATTTTAGATCTTCACATGATTTGATCAGTTATATCTTGTAAATATATAAAAAGCACGCAACATTTACAGAATTTAGAATGTTTGTGGGTACGTGCTTTTAGTCTAAATAAATAACTATAAATAAGGAATTATCGTCTAACTTTTTGACTGAAAATTATACAATTATACAACCAAAAATGTGCACCAGACCACTGAATTTTAATCATTAATATGAAAAACCTCTCTTGTGAGGGAGATAGATACTCTGCCCCATACCCTCTCTCCCTTGCATGTTTCCCCAAAGATTAAACATACCCCTGCCCAGCAGAAAATATTCCTGCACTCCCTCTTTATACCTTACCATGATGGGTCGCTTTACTTCCACAGAAAGGTCCACTATTTTTTAACCCTTGTGTAAAATATACAAAAAATTCCTAGTAATACGGGCCTGTAGGTTGAATAAACCATTTTTTCGGTATTTTCTTGCTAGTTTGTTGATGTTGTTGTTGTTGTTTTATCGACACGTGTGAATCGTAGAATGCCTCTCTTGTACTGACGCTTCTGAATTATTGGCAACGTTTTCATAGTAGTTCACGATGTGACGACTCGGTTCATGGACGAAGCACATAACAGGCGTGAGCAACAGTTGTCAAATTAACGCTATAACTGACATGGTAATCGGTAAATGATATCACGTAGCGGTGCCTACGGAGCCATTATTCGCAGAAGTACCACACAATATAACGTGGGCGACGTGAATTACTATTCAATCCGGATATTTGCTTCAAGCAAAAGGCAAACAAAGCCTACATTAAAATATTTTACCCTCATAACTGAAGGTCGTTATATACATTCATACATAGTACAGCATAAAACTGGATCCCTCTGCAGCAGGATAATGCGTCAGGGCACAGTTGTTGTACATGGTATCTCCTGCAGTGTAATTTCTTACTGATAATAGTTTCATAAAATGTAGACTTGGTCCCTGGCTGTTGTTAAGGGTTTTATTTCGGTTTGATTCTACTGACAGGAGAATTAACCTCGGAACGGCTGTTAACTGTCCCCGAATTAGAGTCCAAAATCTGACAGCAATTACGCCACCTCCCCCTTCATGTCTGTCTAAAAAGTTTGTCGGGGGGGGGGGGGGGGGATTACACAAGTTCTTTCTTTTACTTATCTTTTAACTTCAAGGAATTATTTCCCTTATTAAAGCATCTCATTGCATTGCATTTGTTGATGTTCTCGTGCCCCAAGCCACCGTTATAAAAGAGGAAAATGTAGAAACAAGCAAATAACAGTGGACGCATAAACGAAAAAGTCAGGTCATGCGGATTTCTTTTCTTGAGAAGAATTGCACAGGCATACGTTATGGGATAAATATGTTTAGAATTAAAAGAACTATTCTCAGCGATCTTCACATTGAATCTTTTCCTGATATCTATACCGACTTATGATTATTCTCTCTAGAAGAACAGAAAGTGTAATTTTGTCTATTCATTCCTAAATAAAGAAGAAGAAAAAATTTTCATTGAAACTGAACGTTTCTGGTTACCAGTACTTTACGAACAGAGTATTAAATACAGATTAACGTAAATGATTATTGTTCTCCTACCAGTCAACTCTGTATCTAATTGACACGTAAGAAATTTAATTCGGACAGTTCACATGTAGAATATCCTGAACGATGTCCTTCTACACAATTGTGTGTGCGTGTACGAAAACGTGTTCGTGATAAAGAGGCATCTAACATGCTGTGCCCGGCACCGAGGCATATGATTAACACGACACATCGTCATTAACAAAGTACAATAATTACTTTAGAGAAGCAAACGTGCATGGAGGTACAAAGGTCGCTGACTGTTTGATAACGGGTTGGCTAAAGTCTAAGAGCAACCGTTCAAATCACCTGAATCTTTGGCAGTAGTTCCTGATAATTGAATCTGAAATCTTTGCCAGAGCGGCGGGTCCTGTGTGCTTGTTGCAGAGCCAGAAGTGAAGTATGACGATAGGTTTCTAACGAGCAAGATTCGAATAATTTGTGAGCAGTGGGAATCATGACGTTTCCTATGTATAACATTTACGAATATTCTTCAGTGGACAATATGACTGATTGCTGAAGACTGAAGACTGTGAGATAATTTCCTGACATTTTTTTCTTCCAGTCCAAACGCACTGGTGAGATTCGTCGTTGGAGGAACTCGTTGACATCCTGCGGATTTCGTAACGGAGATTGCTATGGTCGTACTCGACAACCGTGAGGCATTAATGCCACATTTTTCATGCTATGTACGTGGGACTGAACGTCGGAGCTGACGGAAGATGAAACTTCCCATCCAAGTGCTACATCATTTCTTATGACAACATGAACAGCAGCTGTAGAAATAGCAGAAGTAGCAACAGGTCATTAACAAATGTTTTCTCATTGCTAGAATCTCGACTGGCGTAATTACAGGTGGGACTAGGAAACCTCAAACATGCCGAGAGAGGACGCCGTATTCTTCTCCAACAGACGGCAGTCTTACCGCAGAAGGTCAGCTGTCGCAACCGATCGCACGCGATGCTGCTGTACGCCTTTCCAATGCCGGGCGTACGCGTTGATTCTCCTGAGCGCTGGTCTCATTTGCATCTACCAGCTGATACCGACGACCTCTTTCGTCGTTTTTCTCGGCTCCGTCGGGATCTTCATAGGGATCTTTCTGATCCTCCTCGATCTCTCAATGTTTCTGCAGATCAAGAGGATGCAAAACCACAGACGACGATTTGGCGCCAGGGACGAGGAAGGAAACAGTGACGATATTTGGTGAGACTCTGTCAATTAACAGGCTGATGAAAATTATAAAGACTGAAAATGAAAATGATAAAAACAACGGTAAAAATAACAAAATGGGGAATAATGATAACGATAGTGGAGTAATAATGATAATCATTACAATAAGAATGGCTATAACAATGGTAACGGTATTTAAATATACTGTCAAAAGCTCTACCAGTTTTCCAAAGAATAAGAATAAGAATTACAAAGAATGAAAAAAAAATATTTCAAAGACTGAAAAGATATGTGATATATACTAGTTGTAAAAGTGAATTATGTGCTATCCCTATTCTTCTACTGCAGTCACAAGCGGTAAGCCTACACACCGCTTTGAATCGAAATGATGTACAATGTATTACATATTGAAGAAAATATGTATTAAAGCCAACTTACATATTAGGGGGTGCATTTCATTTCAACGACATGACCGTTAAATACAACCACTATCTTTGATTTGGTAGATAAATTCCCCAGGAGAAATTCTGCGTGTGCATCTGCATCATTACCGTCAAGCCGTGTTTTAGACTGATTTAGACTGAGTTTTTGGCTGATGTATATAGCATCGTGACGGTGCAGTCTGATACTCCATGTTAGCAACCAGCGGAGAACGTTGAATGTTTTCACGTTGAATATAAATAAAATCGAGGTGTTTACACATTAGCATCAACACATACACTGACATATATATTTGCGTGTGTGTAGCCATTCATAGGTAGATTTCTACAACTACAGAAACAAGGCAAAACTCGCGCCAAACACACACACACACACACACACACACACTCACACACACACACACACACACACACACACACACACACACACACCAAAATCTCAATAGTCACGCAATCATTTCTACATGTAATTTGTTTTTATTCTTTACAAAGATCGGTTCATCCTTGTCTTCGCAGAGAGATAGAGTAAAAAGCCGCTGTGACAGTTGCCCAAGTGATTATACAATTACAATAAAAAAATAGTTCTTAGACTAGACTCAAATAACTGAAAGAAGATGTAAACTTATCTCTGACAGGACCACGTCTCGACGTCGAATGCGTCGGGGTCTCTCGTTTGCCGAGTCGCCGCCGGACTACGCTACGACGATGAGCGATCCGGACCGCTTCCCCTTCCCAGCATACCTCCAGGATGGTGCACCGTCTTCCGTTACAATGCCGACTTCGCTCAACCTCGCTGAGATTCAGTCGGTGAATGAGGAGGATAGATTGCCGACGTATGCCGAGGTGATGAACGGAAATGGTGGAAGCGTCCAAGCGGATGATCGTGATGTCACAGAAGTTTCCATGGCAACTGGATGTTGAGTGCCAATGAAGGACACCTTGAGGAAGACTCATGCAACGTCACTAAATCAGGCTGAGCTGTTCTCAACATACAGTAAATCATGAGACGAGATCGATCAAGAACATTGATCAAGAGACGGTAATGCCATTGAAACCGACCTTTCAAAGTCTCTAATCGTTTTAAGTATAATATTCGTTGCATTAACTTATTTACGGGACATACCATTTCGTGTTAAACTCATAGGCGTGATGGACAGTAATGGAGCTTGACTTTGATAGATATCAGAGAAGCACACTCTCGTCAGATGCTCCAAGGATCACCCTGTGTGTTTTTATCATCAATCGCTTGCCTAACATTGCCGTCCTCGGACCATGGCTCTGGTTAACATATTGTATGGTCGCTGTCTGTCGTAACATTATAACATACCTCGAGGAGACTTGTGCAGGACGAGAGGATGAAAAAACGAATTGTTTATAGACGACACCCATTGGCGACTATTCAGGGAGGAGAGGGCGGGAAGAGTTACGTTGCAACTCGCCTTGGCTCCACAAGTCTAATATAGACCATCCGATTTGATTTTACGAAAGGCAACTAGAAACCGCAATATTGAAATGGATCTTCATTGAGTTCGTCTACAATTGATATCATGCAATATTCAAAAGTACTAGTCACGCCTAGAGACCTCCGAATAACTGATAAGAAGGATCAGCTTGAAGCATTCGCAAACATATTGGTCATTGTTAATTATGTTATCACATTCATTACTACTGCTTTTACTGGTTATGCTCTAGATCAAATTCCTATGAACTCTGTGCTCTGTATTCTATACATGATCACATGATATGTAAAAACAAAACTTGAAAACATTCAAGGAAGATGTCCTTAAAAACAGCTGAAAAGAGGGAAGTGGGTGTGTAAAATACTGGGTAGATAACCAACTGCTATTCTGTTTCTCATGTGTTGTTTTTGTTTTGGGGGTCTAATTTAATAATTACTCTGTGTGTGTATGTGTCTAGTGTGTGTGTGTGTGTGTGTGTGTGTGTGTGTGTGTGTGTGTGTGTGTGTGTGTGTGTGTGTGTGTGTGTTTGTTGGTGTGCATGGTCAGTACGATTGTGAAGTAGGGTTTGAGGAAGGACAGTGGATACATTGTATCATCAACGAGGACATATAAAAATCTGTAGAAGGTGCTTACCAAACGAGGATCTGAAAAGTTGCTTTGCAACATTCTCTTCTAAAACCATAAAAATAAATCGAATTCGCCTTCTTGGAATATCTCACATCGAAACCTGATGAGGACATTAACCAAGGTTAAATGTGCAAAACCTGCTTGTGATACATAGATCTCCAAAACATACAATTTCTACTTTTTGGGGGTTACCTTCAATCGAAGGAGAGACGACGGAGACGCATTGACTGCAAGAAGGAGCAGAGGTTAGTGATGTGAATGCTATCAAAGAAATAGTCCACGCTGATGAGGAAAATCTTGTTGTAAGCTCTTCAGCTGTCTTCAATGTTACCTGGACAAACTGGGGCTGTTTCACTGTAAGATCTAAAATCAATCCTAAGTTCAATTCAGCTGATCTTAGTGACAAATTTTAGATCGATCGATCAGTCCAGAGAAGATAGGAACTATTTCACTTAGCGAAAGAAGAACAGTACAGTCAAACCTGCTTTAGCGGCCACCTGTCTATAGCGGCCACTGAAAATCCCCGAGAGAAAAGCCCTGTTAAAGACCCTGTATATATCGGCCACCTGTTTAACGCGGCCAGCGTGTTTTTCTGCTTTGTAGCCGTGCCAGTTATTCATGGGCAACGTTCAGTGATCGCCACCGCTGCATTCATAACTCATTCAGTCATGATAATGCAGTAGTGTTATGCTTTCTTCAGGACTGTACACATGCTACTATGCAACAATCTTACGAACACCGGCATTGTTCAATGCATGAAACACACGTGTGCATACGTACATACAAGTACATGTAGGCCTAAGCACTCATAGATGTATACATCGATGATACATGTGCATGTAGGCAATGCACACAAAGTTGGATAACCTATATATAGCGCCCATCTGTATATAATGGCCACCAGTCTTTCGTCTCCCTTGGGTGACCGCTATAGACAGGTTTGACTGTATCTTTCGCCTACTGTACCTTGTCACGTTCTGCAATACGGTACACTTTTTAATCTCGATGTCTTTCCCAACTAGTCCTAGATATGTCCCAAATTTGATTCCTCGTTTGTTAATTGAATGGGTCCCTGGAAAAGTACTTTAATATAATAAATTATGTGCCGTTTACACTATCCTATGTTGTTTTTTTTTTCTAATTCAAACTTTATTTTCACTTTTTTTTTCAACAGAATGTACAAGAAACAATATTATGAATTTGACATGCGAGTCGTTGAAAATATACATAACCAGACAGGATTATCAACATGTTCATGTCTACATGATAAGTAAAAAAAAAGAGATACATACACTCAATATACACTCTGCGAAAAAAAAGTGGAGGTACCCACTCAAAATCTATATGACGGATTCCTCCGAAATTTCAGAGGAGACGGGAGAAGAGATGCATATCTCCTGTCATGTGACCCGCGTTTTCATTAATCATATTTCAAGAGTTCTGTTATGCGGAAAATTTAATACGATGCCAATTAAGTTGTGTGTGTGTGTGGGTTTTTGTGTGTGTGGGTTTATGTGTGTATACATATACTATAATTATATCTATGTATAGATATATCTGTATATCTATATCAATGATATGTGTGTGTGTGTGTGTGTGTGTGAGGGAGAGAGAGATAGAGAGAGAAGGAATGGGATTGCCTGTGTGATTATCATTAAAATTTGTGCATAAAAGCTGGAAATGAATTTAATGACGCCTTGGATGACGTCACATTATCACGAGTTTGACACAAGATAGCAATACGAATTTTGAATTTCGTGCAAGCTGACCCCGAACATGGTCAAAAGCCGATCAACAGCCGAAGCAAGTAGGGCCTATACGATGTCTGCAGAAGGTGACGTGATGGCATGCGAACCACACACGAAGATCAAACGAAGATGTGAATATTTATTGAGAAATTTACCCCTTCTTCTCACCTCCGAAGAAGGAAGCATAATGTCTACATGAAAATTTTGTCATCGCTCACAAAGATGCTGCTGAAGCTTGAGAAACTTCACAGGCGGTCATACGACTAAATAGATGTTTACAGGACCAGAAGAGTCGAATTTTTAGATTTTCCTTAAAGGAAACCCTAACCCAAGAGAAATGTGGATTGAGTGAAAGCAGCAACATTAGTACAAATATCAGTGAAAGTTTGAGGAAAATCGGACAAAGTTATTAATATTCTATTTATAATAAAGTTGTTGTCCACACATACGTCATAACCTCTAGTAGTCTCCTCATCCAGCGGTTCCAACACCAAAACTTTAAAAATTCATAAGTTTTGCATCTTCACTGATTTGTTCTACTGATGTTGCTGCTTCATTGCTCTTTGGGTTTGGGTTATCTTTAAATTGTGTGCTTACTTTCGGGACAGGCTGATGCATGCAAAGAAGCAGCAACTGTAATAAGTTGTCTGCTGACAAGGGGGGGGGGGGTCCTTGCCCTTCCAAGAGGGCCCTCTCCCGAACAACTATTATATAGAATCAAGAGCCACTGATTTCTTTGGGAAGTTTCTGGATATATTGAACTAGTATCTCATTTGCCCATTATCAAGCTGTACAAACAACTGCGATGCTAACTCACACGCTCTACGTAGACGATCACGTGATGTCGCGAACTCCGAACACAAGTGTGTGGGCGAAGTGCAAGTAAGATGGCGGGGCAGTGGCTTCAAAGCGATTGCCCTATGAGACATCCAAATATCTTCTTTTAAGTTCAATGATCAGGAGTTTCAAAGTCCATGGTAATTATTAAAGGCCTATCTATTACTTGGGAGAGGGGATTGGATATGATCTGACTTGACGAATGCATGTTAAAGGTATATATCATGATACAGTGTATAGTTTACGTTTGTGTTAGGAAAATCGGCAGCAGCAACAAATGGATTTACCATACTCTTCTCATGACAAACAGATTAAAAATGACACTTAACAACACCGACATGATGACATTAATTCGTCCTAAAGATTTGAAGAAAACACAGAGGAAGTGTTTCCCCCCCCCCCCCTGTGTGTGAGATTTTTGGAGAGCGATTTTGCAAGCATCTGTCTTACACGCTTATGCACAATCAGAAGGAAACATACTTAGTAGCCTCCATCCCTAGCACACACCCACACGCACACACAATGGATGATTTATTTCTGTCGATTATATTACTGCAAAAACATTCTGATGTCGATTTTTAAAGTTTTCAGTAAGATCTTTCACACACGTCAGCTACGTACTAAGAGAAGAAATTTTCGACTTTACCAAGGAGTTCATGCTCTTTGTGAGTGTTGTTTTGCAAATTCAGACAGACGTGTAAGATATCCTGATATGTGCGTGTGTGTGTGTGTGTGTGTGTGTGTGTGTGTGTGAGGAAAGAAATTTCAAGACTTGAATATTCGATCTTCTATAAAAAAATAAAATACAAGTAATAGACTGAATAATTAGAGCGACGAGAGTGAACAGATTCTGCGCTTTCGTTTGTGGAAAAAATGCTAAAGGTTGGATTCTCATGTTCTATCAGCCATATTATACAACGTGTAATTCGTTTTGAAATACAGTGTATATGAAACATTCATGAATGAACTTGTAACAATTAGACAGAATAGTTTCTACGCTCGGGTTTGTGTGTGACGAAACAAGGTGTTTAAAGTTAAATGATTCTGCTATTCGTCATTAGGCCATGTATTTTCTTTTCGTGTTTCTTTTTAATACATGCAACAGAACGAAGTAAAAATAAGCCACAACCGAGCATTATCATTGCATTGAAAGTATGATCCAAAGCTTTACAATTGGCAGGAAAGACGGCAGGGGACGGCGCTATAACGTAGATTCCTTTGAGAGGAATATAAAATTTGAGACAATTTTTGAGGTATCTCAGTGCTTGGTTGTGAAAGGTTTTTAAACCAGCAAAGCCATTTTTACACTTGTGTTTTAACCCCGTACTTTCTCTGACCCAGGACTATCGTTAATCCCGTACCAATTTTTTTTTTTTTAGCTTTTTACACTCGCCAATAAATCCCGTACTAATCTCTTGTCCTGGGCTAAAGAGAAAACTTACCTTTTTACACTCGTATTTCTCGTACTTTCCAAACCACATGAATATTCATGATTACGCTGCGCACTGTACAAGTACACGGACGCACCGGCAGCACTTGATTACCTCGTTTCTGATTGGTCAATGGGGTTCGGACGTCGTCTCCGTCGCTTAGCCCCGGATTATTTCTTTGTTCTGTTTACACTCGCTTGCTTGGCACCGCAATTGCGGTGCTAACCCTGCTTTTTTGCAGGGCCAGATAGTACGGGATTATCGGTGGGGCTAGCCCACTTTGGCAAAAACAAGTGTAAACAGAAAGTGGGCTAAGGAAAGTCCGGTACCATCGGTGGGGCTAAGGCACCCCCTTAGCCCCACCGTTGGTACGGGACTAAGAAAAATTTGCAAGTGTAAAAAGCCCTCAACAGTATCTTAACTATACCACCCTTTTTATTACAGAAAGCCAGTGAAGAGACTTAAACAAGGTGAGAGAATGTGAAGACGTTCCTCCTTAAAGATAATGCGAGCAGCCCAATTCTGTAACCTTTGCAATCTGATCGTACCATTGAAAATTAAGTTAGGAGACCATAATACCACTGCGATAATCTAATCCGGACAATACACAACTTCTCATTGCATGATAACACGCATCGTGATTTCATACTTCCTTATTTGTGACACATTTCTTAACCGAAACCGAACAGATCTGCAAATATAGTTTTGATCAGTCGCTAACATGCTACTGTCAAGATAAATTCCCAAGATCTGAATTGAAAGCGACAGAAATATTTGAGACTAATATTGTTCACATTGTTAAGGATTCTATACGTTTCAGACATCTTTTATACGTTTCAAACTCCATGTCTTATTTCGATGAAACTTCCAACGTTTTTTCCTTATATTAAGCTGACTAGACTTGCTTTGTTTTGATTTGACGTTTTGGCGTCACTTGCTCAATTTTCATTGCTGAAAAAGCAGACCAAATTGGGTTTTCGAAAGGTGCAATTCTATAAAGCACAATTGAATTTAGACATGTATATCTTCTTAATACTTAAGCTGAAAAAAAAATTGTTCGACTTGTGCGGAACGTCATTTTGTGTATATAGGCGTATGGCAGGGGCGTAGCTTTTTATAGCTGTGTGTGTGTGACCAACGATGTATCGTAGAAAACCAAAAACAATACATTCCCTCTACCAGAAACTCGTTTTTACATTTAACCTTTTGAAGCAATGTAAAAACGCATAGCTCTTAACTTTAATTCACCTAATTACACCTACAATATAGGAATCGTCTTTTGCTTCAGGTTGTGGCACACTATTAAAATTAAAAAGCTCAAAAAGTAAAGTGAGAGCAGGAAATGTCAAGCGAACAGTTGACGCGCGCTAGCACAATGTCAAAAGCTGCTTGTCTATAGTTCACGATTTACGACATTACTGTATGACCATTTTCTAAACAAGCCATGGTTATCAGTTTCATCACATGATAGTGGCTAGGCATTGATGCACGGTGGAACAAAAAAAAGTAACAAAACAACAATGATAACAATGATGGAAAGAATGACAACTGGGTGGGTTTTCACGGGGTTTGACGGCATTTTTGGTGTTGATAAGAGTCCAATATAATGGACCATCTACGCCCCCTGTCAAGACAATAATATCACGCTATTGGTCAGGGTTTTGTGATGAAATGTCATGTTTTATGAGTCATGGGATTACTCCAAAAGGCCATTTGGAAATGTCAGGCGAATTTCTCAACTCTGAATGAAACAGAAAAAAAGGAGTCCCTCACAGGATCCACTGCTTTGGAAAGCTTCGACACGTCTTTATTAAACGTCGCCACGACTCAAGGTGAGTTTATCCCTGCGATTATTATTGTTGATTGAAGAAAATAGTACGTCTATAGGTTTTTTTTTTCTTTTCATGACCTTTTCCTTAAAATATTGGTGATAAGTTATGCTAAAGATGAACAATGGTATTAAGCCATGCGGAAATTACTTTACCACTGAATACTACAAAAAAAAGTAACAGAGAAAATGAATCATTTCGATATTTAGGGCCATGTTTTCTCGAGGATATATTATTTTGCGTGTTTGTTTCGATCTTCTAAGAATGACTAAGCCTATAGCAAGAATTCGATGAAAAACATATGACGTTCCTTTAAAGGATAGTAAATGAGTCCCCTTTGTTTACCAGATCAAAGTCTGCGCTGTGATATCGTCCAAATGGATTTCGTAGGTTAGCAAGTTTTCGATCAGCAAACATTGATATACTGCTAGTTTCCTGCTTATATTGTTTTCGCATTCTCCTGTGATATTGCAGCTCAAGAAAAACTGCGATTTATCGCAAAAACTCCGACAGGATGTATCCACGGGAACAGAAAATGTTCCTTCAACTGCTTTGTTATCTAACATGACAGTTTCCAGAAGATCAGAGTTGTTCAAATCGTTCTTTGCAGTACTGGAATAGCTCAACGAAGATGATATGGATCCGCGTCCTGCCCATTTGATCGCTATACACTTCCACACTTTCGTCAATCACAGGTGAATTTTTCAGGAAAAATACCCTCTACCTGCAATGGATCTAGAAAGTTGAGCCATAGCGTCTTGATCATCATTGTCATTCAATGTGCAGCTAGCCCTGTTGAAATAATTTCATTTTCGAAAACGTAAAGTGTGCAAGAACGATTTTTATGTGCAAATTCCGCTTTGTAGATTAAACTGCAAGCACACACACAGGCTGAACCATGGCACAGAGCTCCGAGCTGAACGTCCTTACTCGGGCCAGATTCGGGTCGACGAGAAACGGACACCGCGGTGAGAAGGTTGTGGCCAAGGCCCTGGTCGTGATGGGAGTCGGTATGATCTTCCTGCTCGTCTACGCTGCCGTGCCGCTAGCCCCTCTCCTCATCACCGGGCTCAGCATCGTTCTCTTCGGCCTCACCGTCCTCATTCTGGGAAGGCTCATATATTGTGTAAGGAACTCGAGTTCGCAAGATGCCGGAGGACCACCGGGAAACGCGCCACGAACGAGTCGACCTCGTCAACGACACGTAAGCGAGTCATCGACCACGGTTTCACAACGTCAGATGCAGACGAGGACGGAAACAAATTCATCTTCTATGCTAGAAGGCGACATATGGTGAGATAAAACCTTCACATGCTTGGTCTCTTTCTCTTTGTGGTTTATTATATAACTACATTTGGATGTATGAATACTGATAGATGTGGCCTTTTATGTATATATTATGACAGCAAAACACAAACAGACAAACAAACATCCTTTTTTGTGGCACATTTTGCCGTGAATACTCAAAGAAGCATTATTAAGAATGCTTTTTTTTAATCGGGTATGCAAGCACTGAATGGAGTTTATCACAATAAATGCACACAATGAGCATCTAACTCATGCCTCTATGCATGAACTGTGAATTTCTGTCTATTTTTTATAGTTGCAATACTACAAAATGCCAAAAAAAAAGTTTGCCTTACGCTTCCTTACAAAACAATACTATCGATTAGACTGAAGTAGATTATTATGAATCCAGTTGAAGCGTAATATCCAAAATTCTTATAGATGGTTGTTAATCGGCGAAACGTCTCACGAAGAAAATTTTCAATCCATTTTTTTTTAATTCATAAAAATATCAAAGACTACTCTCGATTAGAATAACCAAGTGTGATCAACATGGTCACTCTAGATTGAAAAATTTCAATCAATTTTTTTTTTCATTTATAAAAATATCAAAGACTACTCTCGATTGAATAACTAAGTGTGATCATCATGGTCACTCTAGATTGAACATTTTCGATCCATTTTTTTTTTATTTATAAAAATATCAAAGACTACTCTCGATTGAATAACTAAGTGTGATCATCATGGTCACTCTAGATTGAACATTTTCAATCCATTTTTTTTTTCATTTATAAAAATATCAAAGACTACTCTCGATTAGAATAACCAAGTGTGATCATCATGGTCACTCTAGATTGAACATTTTCAATCCATTTTTTTTTTCATTTATAAAAATATCAAAGACTACTCTCGATTAGAGTAACCAAGTGTGATCAACATGGTCACTCTAGATTGAACATTTTCAATCCATTTTTTTTTTCATTTATAAAAATATCAAAGACTACTCTCGATTAGAATAACCAAGTGTGATCAACATGGTCACTCTAGATTGAAAATTTTTATAAACAGTTAATGGTTTGGTGTTTTTTTTTTTCAAAAGCATGTTTTACTTTTTTTTAGGTTTGAAGTATATAAGACTTTTTACTCAAATTTCTTAAACTGGATGCACTATAAAAATGTTTTCTCATTGAATAGACACTCATACAGATTTATTCAGTATTTATAATGTTTGAGTGAGAACTTCACAGTTATGACTGAATGCATAAACTGTAATAAAAGTTTTTTTCTATTGCAACTGATTGCCAAATTGCCCTATACGTGAACATCGACAAAAATAAGCACTGAATTGATCAGTGTTTTAGTAGTAGCCATGATGAATGAAAAAATCATGGGCGAATATACTCGAGCAGGATTCGAATCTACGACCTCCTGATCTCCGGACAGGCGTCATCTCCACTAGACCACCGAGCTTCCGCCCGACAGCAAGTGGTGTCAACAGCAACATCTCGACGGAAGAATTTCATGAATTTGAATAATTACGCAGTACCCGCTGCATGCTATAAGGATTAGAACCAACACACTGCAAAAAGTCCGGTGTTGAATATGAAACACCGAGATGGTGTTAAATATGAAACACCGAGATGGTGTTGAATTTCCCGTGCTCATTTATGGTGTTAGATTGACACCTCTGGGTGTCATTTCAAAATATGAAATTGCTTTATTAATAGTTTCTTTGTTGCTGTTCTTCTTGTTGATTTTGAACATCAACAAGACGATCAAGAGTTTTCTGATAAAGCACTTGATTTTTGAAAAAAAGGTGTGAACACATTTACACCATTGTAACACCAGTTTGTGTGGTCTCTTATTGAAGTTGGACGGGTTTATACCATTGACATTAACACCAGCAATATCACATCAACACCATGCGGTGCCATTGTTGATTTAACACCAGCGCAGTGTCAAAATATCACCAGCTACAAAATGTCAAATTGACACAACAAAGTGCTAGCATAGGTAAACACTTTTCAACACCATCACAACATACTTTCTACACCTGTGGGTGTGGTGCTCTGTTGTCACTTGAGCGGTGTTAGATTTAACACTCATGGTGTTAACTCTAACACAGATTTTTTGCAGTGACAGTGCTTATTTACGTCGATGTAGGGCAATTTGTCAAACAGTTGCAATGAAACACCTCGACGGAAGAATTCTATGAATTTGAAAGCTTTTTCTATGTCTCACTTTAAAGGAAACTGTACTGTGGCACAAACATAGCACAGAAAAAAAAATAATCCGTTCTCTCTGTTCTGTTGGTTTGTCCTGCCCATGGCTTATGCGATCCCTCATTAGCTTCTACGATTTTGGTCTAGTTCTCACACAGGTACATTAGTTATTGTCTGATACAAATGCCATTTATATTTTCATCTTTCGATCCTCCCCTTTAATATTATTGCCCATTGTTGGCAAATTAAAAAGAGAATAAACATCGAAATCTGTCATACAGCCGCTTACATCAGTTTCCTGCTGTTATAGTAAAGAGCAAAGTGAATTTAGATGACAAATATTCATATCTATGCAAAATGGCAAATATGTCTAAGTCAGAAACCCCGGAAATAAGAAAGGCATTTCTATTGATCAATTTGAGCAACTTTGGCGATTCCAAAATCACCTAAATTCGAATTTTTGAAGAGAATTATTTCATTGTTCATAATTATTTTAAACACCGTGTATGAAGGGGCAATGTTTATGGTACTGCCGTTAATGAGCAGGGAAGGATTTCAGTTTCTTAATTGATCATGTGATCACTGCTGCTTCTCCATAGGGGAAAGTATACTGTATAGCTGGGAAAATAGCAATGAAAATAATAATTGTAAAAAATATAATAATCATCTATGCATAAAATATGAATGTGTGTGAACTAATGGTGTTGAGTCATAGGAGTATAACTATAGTTTCAAAAGCCTCTTGTCATTTCTTTTTTTTTTCAGGACAAGCGGTTTATCTCTTATGATGCCTTATCCACCCCGTGATCCCCCGCCTGTCTATTCGGCTACCCCGGTGGATTTTGAGACCGACGTGGACTCACAACACACACGCGAAGATCCCGACGACACCGTGTCCGAACTACCCGTCCTTTTCCCAATCTACAGTCGTCGACGGACATTATCCACCCCGCCGCTGCCTTCCTACGAAGAGGTCATTGAGTTAGATAGACTGAGTGGAATGGACACGATGTCCTCATCGATGCCGACGCTGTCATCGCCGCTGTCATCGGTATCCACATCAACGATTACGACGTCGACAGCTGATATCATAAGTAGGCTCGAGAGCGCTGTGTCGTCTTCGACAGATACTTGTGGAGGAGAGACGAACGTTCTGTTATATTGTCCAAGAGTGCAAGCCCTTCCAAGTAATACACAGGTCGAAAACAATTCGTGATATCAAGAGGTCCCCTGTGTGCCAGTCCAAGGGGAATCCAGTGGAACTAAAGAAGTGATGAACCTCTTTTTGCCGTCTTCAACTATCAGGGATTTTTCTTTTATTCCCGTGGCATACTATATTTTGTTCATCGATGCTTCATAAAGTAATTTGTTTTTTGTTTTGTGACATCAAGTCTGACAAAAAAAAACCCTTCCTGTATTGTACCAAACACTGCGGTCAGCGCTTTTTTTTTCTTACTGAGCTCCGAGCAGATAGCTAGAGAGAGAGAGAGAGAGAGAGAGAGAGAGAGAAGTTACGATTTAATGGTTATCCCATTCTATGAATGTTTGTCTGCGTACCTTTATGTTTGTACTTAATAAAGTATACTATAAAGATATAAACTATGAGAATGCAACACATTATGTTTACTGATATGTGAGTCAGATGCAGCTGTTTACTAATGAATTCTATTAGATAGGCTCATCATACATTCATTTTAAAGGGATTGTACAGTTTTGGTTGAGACCTAATTTCAGGTTTCTAACATTTTTTGGTGAGATAATGAGAAACCTCTTATGAAATATGAAAGAGCATGTAATTCTATAAGGAATTCAATGTTTATTTGATGAAAATTGGTTTTGAAATGGCTGAGATATCCAAAAAAGAGCGATTCTAATAAAGTGTGGGACCCACAGTTTATTACGATCGCTTTGTTTTACTTTGTTTTTGGATGTTTCAGTCATTCCAAACCGGATTTTCATCAAATAAACTTTGAATTCCACTTGAAATAGTATGCTCTGTAATATATCATAAGTATTTTCTTGGTATCTCTCAAAAAGTTAAAAGCCCAATTCTCATCTCCGCCAATACTGTATCATCCCTTTAAGAGCCAAATGGATATTTACCTCTCTTGAGAATGTTATTCAGAAATGAAAATTAATGCTGCATGGCATATTGATATTCGTTTGTTACAAATTCTTGCGATAGGTCAGAGTATGTAAAAGAAACCGAAGTTGTTTAATATTACTCTTCGCTTTCTGCCTTACCAATGCAAAGTAGTTATTCTCTACGAGAAAAAAATGCCCTTCTGAATATATTTCTTTGTATAGAATTAGTTTTGTACTATGTTTTACATTGTTCTATGTTTGTAACTTACATTTTTCATATAAAGAAGTATTCTTGTTTATATAGCAGAAAACTGAATGCATACTAAGTTTGGAGGGTCTATTAAAAGAATTCGTCTGTCATATAGCCCCATCATGGCATTGTATTGTATGCTGCTAGCCATCTGTCTGTACTGAATGGATGAATTAGATTTTCATTGACTCAGCAAACACTTGTTACATACTATGTTGACTATGTCGAAACTGGAATAATTCTTTAAAATGAAATGAACACACTGTATTCTCTCACAATGAAGTTAAACTTTTTTTAGAAATCTTGCAGTAATGACAATCTTTGGACAGTTGCATGCTAGAGTTGCATAACTCTTATATTAAATCACTGTCGAGGAAAATAGAGTTTGTCATTGTTGTGTTTTTGTTCTTTTAACAATCTCTATTTATGTAAATTTGCAAATACCTGTTCCCGTAGTTGTATACTTTATACCAATCATTCCAGTCTGACTAAAATCATTTCAGAAATACAAATTTGTGTTGTCAAAGAAAGATTGAGATTTTCATCAATGAATTTTAACTATCTATCATTTTTTTTTTGTTTCTAGATACTTTATTCCCAAAAGTAAGTGACAAAGAAACGGTTGGGTAAGGTGCTTCAATGAATCAAATTAATGATAACGATTTGAAAAGTTTTAACCCCAAACGGGTTCAGTGCCGTTTTTAACGAGTATGCAGTTACGTCCATCACCAGAAAGAGCAAATTAAATCCTTTCCAGTAATATTTGATATTCTTGAAGTTTTGATTAAACATACAATCATCTAATTTCGTTATGATTTTGTTTGCTTTCAGGTTTAGTCGGAAATATCCTTAAATTAACAAGAACAAGAGTAAATTCCTTTTTCGATCGCACTCTTTACATGATACTGACAAATGTATAACCTTGTTTTCTTTGGTTGTTCTTCTCAACCTGATTCACCACGTTGACAACAACAACTTGCCAAACAGTAATTATAAGAATTTCATACGAAATAGCAAAGACAAGATGCAAAGTAACCTGTCAGTTAGAAACATTAACTTCAAAAATTTAAATTCTTTCGTATAAATTCATTTACATCATAGCTTGATAATAAATCATTTTGGTCAGGCTGTGATAATCATCCATCTTTCCTACAACACTATTAAAGTCACTGAAATCAGTTCAGATAAAATGACTATTACGCATATTCTATATGTGCGTATTTTGAGTGGTGTGTATGTTGTGTGTTTCTGTTTTGTTGTAGGTCCATGGTGTTATACACGAAATAGTGTAAAGGGTCATACCCATGATAACTATACATTCAATCTTTCATCTCTCAATTAAACAATAAACAAAAACTTTATTGTTTCAATGTTGGACGATATATATATATATATATATATATATATATATATATATATATATATATAAACAGTGTATATATGATTTAGGTCGTTAGCTGGATGCATAGCAAATATGTGGCCATACGGGCATGTGGCAACACTTAGCGTACTCTGTCATGTCTGTAATGTAGCAGATCGGCAGAGATACAATTCGACATCTCCTATCTTTTGTTTTTTGTATTTCCGACCAATGGGGTAGATGCTTGTGACGTAACGTTAATTCGCAGATGGTTTCACGGAAGTTAGATCATTTCTGCTAATCATGTTTGATGGTGGAATTGGTGAGCGGAACGTTTGTCACCCACCTTCCCATGATCGTTGTGCGTGAGTGTGTATTATTTTGCTTATTGTTTAATGTAAATTGTGTATGTGTGTCCTCTCCTAGCATGCCTAAGAGAATAAGCAAGCTGTTTACGTCTGGCCCTGTCTACTCGTAGCATCTTACCTGTGACGTACTTCTACACGTATACGTATTATTTGGCCCCTGTATGGGTCATGGTCTGTTGTTGAAGGCATAATTAACCACTTGCAGATGAAAAATAGTTCTAAAATGTGAGTTAGGAATAGGAACAACCACTGTAAAAATTTGAATCAGTGAAATCGATGTTAAGTACAATGCATTATTAGATGTACAAAATGAGAACAACAGTTATGATAAAATTGTTTCCAGACTAAACCGTCTACAGTTACGGTTTATTGAGAAAAATACCGATATTTCCTTATATGAAGGCTTTATAGCGAAAATTTTATTGGAATGATATTTTGTGGTACAACAGATCTACGCATATGCATCAAATGTGATATCTTAAAATGTTTTTAAATCACTGCTCTCAAAGGTAAACAAGACCTTTGATCATAAATGAGGGAAATTTATGTGCTAATTGCAGTCTCACCTGACCTTTGCTAAAGGCGCTGTCGCTGTATTGATTACGAGAGGAGCAGGCAAACAGACGTTTATACTCTAGACTATTGATACAAACCACCTGCAAAGACCAAGACCCATGCTTAAGGGCCTTTGCATAAGGCTAAGTTTCATCTGAAACGCGACATCAAACCTGCTGTTTGCTAACTGCCGACCTGCTTAAACTGACCCTCTGCCCAGTTTGCTTGTCATACAGCAATGAAGCTGTTTTTTTTTTTGTGCCCAGAGTCTGATTGCAGTTTTGCGAACTAGACTGCAGTAATCCAAAGGACGAGCAAACGGTCATAAATGCAGATAACTGATGACTTAAGAAACTTCATAACAGCACTTTTTTCTCTCCCAGTAAACCCTGATGAAATTTGACGAAGGGATATTGATATCAAGGGGAAAATAGCAAGTACGAAAACAAGTTTTGTCGAGAGGAAATTTACTTGACCTTTTAATTGTAATATGATTTGACATATCTTTATATTAGCTCAATACAGAAAGGGATAATAAGTGGGATATGCTATGAAATTATCCACTCAGAGACATCCGTATAGAAATCATTGCATTATGAGAACTGTACAAGTGAAATTGTATCTCTTTGATCATGAAAAAGAAAACTTCCTTTTGTTTCGAGCATCAATGATGCTAGAAACAAAACCATGCTTACCTGCTTACGTCTACCAGTACGACCTCCTGTCTGTAAGCTATATTATCGTTGACGTTCACAGACCTTGGGCCTCAAGCCTTTGGGCCTTTCTTTTCTGAGTTCTCAAAGTCTAATGCAGGAGGGTGACTGCAATGGGCAATCAGCAATGCGAGTGTCTCTTGCGGCATTTTACTCACAAAAAGTGTAATAGAAAACATAAAAGTGATCAAACCAGTTAAGAAAAGGTCATGCTTTGCCTCAGAGTTCATTCTGTTTGATGTTGTGACAGTGAGAAGCATGTCGAGTCAAAATGAAGTATCTGAAAAGTGAATCACAGCATGATCGTGCCTAGAAACAGGGGTTTATCGAAATTTGTATTTCACGTTTTTTATTCAGCACCAACACTAGTGACAATCACGCAACATGCAATTTGCACATCATAGTAGTTATGATAATTTATATTTACTATCATATACACTGTACAATGATCGAACGTGGATGCACTTTACGACTGGATGCTTCTTTTAAAGAGTGAACCATCGTTGAGGGCGATATAGTCTCGCACGATGTGAACGATCGATGTCATCAATCGGGTGCAATGTCACGCTCAGCTTTGATCAGATGATATCAGCAGCTAACATGTCAATATTCTCGCCTCTTTTCTCTTGTTAGCCGAAGATGTTGATGCATGACTTCCTGGATGTTGTTCGTGATTGTTCAGATAGTTTTCCGATCGTGCGTTGCTTTGTTCCTGCTCGGTTATCTCATCTTCCATGTCCTTCCCTTATTGTCTTTTTTTTTTTTGGTCGAGTTTTTGTTTCAGGTCAAAGACTTCCCCTTGAATGGCTTCCACTTTCGTGAGGTTTTCACCGAGTTTGTTTGTTTGTTTGTTTGTTTGTTTGTTTGTTTGTTTGTTTGTTTGTTTGTTTTATTGCGTTGCAGATAATGGACTCCAGCAGGCAAGCAAATTGATGACAGTGACAACGAAGATGACATTAATGACACTACTACTACTACTACTATACTGCTACTACTACTACTACTACTGATATATGATAATGATAACGGTAATGATAATGATGATGATGGTGGTGATAATAACAATAATAATGATAATAATAATGATAATAATAATAATAATAATGATAATAACAATAATAATAATAATAATAATAATAATAACAATAATAATAATAATAATAATAATAATAATAATAATAACAATAATAATAATAATAATAATAAGAAGAAGAAGACTGTCAATATCAGTGATGATAATAGGCATGAATTTCTTGTGGTATTCTAAATAGCGCCTCTTATTAAGTCTTCATGCTCTACTACAGGGCCCTACCATTACATTTACCCTAGAATTTAACTAAACTTCTGGGTCAAAAAGACCATGGCTGGGGAAACATAATTTAGTTTATGGAATAATTTTTAAATTTCATTATCGTCATCATCCTGGTATCATAGAAACTTGATTCAATGATTGAAACTTGCTAATGCATTAGTTTTCGATGCATCATGCCACTTCACATCTGAAGTGCTTCGCATAGGTTCATCCTTGACCTGGTTAATCTGGAAATACCAATCTGTTAGTTACTGAGAGGAGACAACGATCAAGGATTGCACCGATTGCAGCCAATCTGGAAAAGAGAAGCGCAGATTGGTCATCCGCTGTCGAAGAAAAGTTGTAAAGTACATGTATGTGAACTCGGGTGTGGAGTCAAAAGTGGGCTGAGTTTTCGATCCTTGGACAGCAGAATCTTCTTTAGAGGCATATAGCCCCATCATGACATTTGCATTGTATGCTGGTAGCCAACTGTCTGTACTGAATGGATGGATTGGACTTTCATTGATTCAGCAGAAACATTATGATACATATTATGTTGACTATGTCGACACTAGAATGATTTTTGAAATGAAATGAACACACTGTATTCTCTCACAATGAAGATAAACTTAAAAAAACATCTCAGACAAAAAAGAGCAATACACATAATCGAAATACAATGTAAACAGATAAAATTGCCTTGTGAAGAATAGTATTAAAGGCTTCGGCGTGGAGAGATATGTGCATGCTGTTGTTTTTAAGTGTGTGTATGTGTGTGTGTGTGTGTGTGTGTGTGTGTGTGTGCGTGTGAGGGAGAGAGAGGGAGAGATGAAAAGATAGTTGAGAATTAGTTTCTTCTAAGTTGTGTGGAGTTCAGTAACAAATAAGACACAAACCGACCATGAGATAAGAACAGAAGACCAATGGTCAATTTGGACTCTTGCTGCTTTGGTACCGTTACGAGATGTTGTTTGTCCATGGCGTTGTCATTTCGTTTTGTTTTACCCTGGCTAGGAGCTTGCATTTTCAGTTGGTGTAGGGCCTACTCTCTTGTAACGCAATATCGCAATGCCTGTTGGAGTAGCGAACAAGAAAGCAAAGCGACAGCGGTATTAGTAATGTCGTTGCGGAGAAATATGAAGTTGATGATTTGGTTTAAGTTTTGATCATACGTACGCAACTTTATATAAGGGAAATAAACTGTGTGTGTTTGGGGGGGGGGGTATTATCTTCCCTAGCCCTCACGGAATTTACGTTGATGGGACCTGATTACGGTCAGCAGAGTGGAGATAACGCAGCGTATAAGTCAACACGTTTGTTGAGAGCAAACAACCTTTCAACCCCAGTACCAACACGTAACACGAAGATATAGGAATAGGTTTGGAACAAGTGTGTGTCTATGACAGCACGCTGGTTCCATCTCTTGCCGTCGCTAGTAGAGAGGTCGAGAAATGTCTAACTCTACAGACGGATCCATGACAGTCAAAACTTGTACTGTTTCGACTGTTTGAGGTTCAGTCTCATTGTGTTGGACTTCAGGTAAATATTCAGCAGCAGGTTGAAGTATGAGTATGCTGAACTAAAATGGCTGGTTGTCTTTTCCAGGACAATTCAAGGAGAAGGCCTCGTACTTCGAGGTTGAGGTAGCATGAATCAGACGTAAACATGGCTACCCTGACCTACTAATGCATCACGATTAAGCTCGCAGCATTTTAAACAATGGCTCGAGATGGACGAACAGTACAAGGAATGCCCTATCGACGACCACCGAGGCACGAGTACAAGGGATGGCATAACCTTCGGTGCAAGTCCTTTCTCACCATCACGTTTGGCGCCCTGCTTATGATTGTGTCGCCAATCGCCAAAGCTCCGGCTCTGATCATTGTGGGCATATGCGTCATCATGACGGGACTCGCCCTCCTCTTCATGGACTATGTGGCGAGGAATATGTACAAGGACCGGACGGCGTCGGTGGCGGGAGACGGCATATATCGAAGTTGGGACCGCCTTCATCGAAACCGGCGTGCACGTCGGCATCGAGCGTCGTCTAGGGCCGAGCCTAGCGCGCCGCGAGCGACCACCGAGGAAACGAACAGCGGAGACAATCCTCCGACGTACGCAGCGAGTATCAGCGTTGAGGAATTGATGCGGTATGTTCCCATGGTCCTTTGAGTATTTCTCCCATTTTGTAATGTATGTGTTCTATACATGTTTCTTTGTATCTAGCGTTTCAGTGTAACAGTGTATAGATCATATGAAATCATCTGAAATGCCCTTTTCTGCACAGTCGTGACAGTGTCATTACTGAAAAGAAAATAGTGAGAAAAACAAACAAACTAACACATTTCCGGCCAAGCACTGTCAAAACGTGTCCAGAATGTGCTGCATAAAGGCCAAAAATTGTTTGTTTTATACACCTCTTTTGACCGTTTTTTAAAGCTCCATTTCTGGTCGCTTAAGCGGGGTTCCCACTATCGTGCGATCCTTTGCGAACGCCACGATTGGACATTCGTAACTGATCGTGGAAAATTTGTTGAACTCGACTGAAATTTCACGTGTGGATACGAGGTTATGCGAGTCAATACGCGTTGGTACGTTTGGATGCGATATGGTCACGATTGGTCTATTTCAAGCGATACGATCTGTCACGATCTGGTCTGCCGTTCAAATACGATCCGACAGGATTGTCCTGATTGAGTTCACGATTGGTACCGATCTAACATGACCATTACGATCAGGATCCCCGATCTGGTACGTGCAGCAACGTACTGATACGTTCCACTACGAATACCGCGAACCAATACGGGCTGCTGAGATAAGATACGATATCTTTTACGATCGGGATCAGAAGCGACCCCCATTTAAGGCGCGATTGGACCCGAATGGGAATATTATAGTCCGGCTGACGATGGATTTCATTGTTTCCATTAAATTATGCAGAGTGATTAGGCCTATTAATCTTATCCACAACCACTGATGATGGCAAGGCTTGACAGGTTGACGATGATGACAACGTAACCTTTGCAGTGTTGCTTATGACGATTATGTTATCAGAGAGAAAGAAGCACCCAGGCCAGCCATAACCTCAGATATTCCCTCGTCTAATATTAAACGTAAAGAAATTAATAGATTATTAAATCGACATGCTCACCCTCCCCCCTCACAAAAATGAAATAACGAACCCAAATACATAAGATCAGATGATTGCCCCTCTTCCCCAGAAAAAAAAAAACAGCAAGACAAAATGACCTCTCTCTCCAATACACGAAGAAAATAATCATATGATGAAATGGAAGCTAAGAAAGAGGATGGGATCATTTTGAATATCATGTATACATAGTATTATGTGTTATAATGTCTATACGCTCGATATAAGAAAGTTGGCCGAATGGATAGTATTGTTTATGTGTTTTCACATCGATTTCACATTCGCAAAGTGTATGTATCATATGCCTTTTTATTTCAAAATGTCGTTATCTCATGGGTTATCAAAAGTTTGGTTTATTCGGCTTGATTTAGTGTTTTACTTAACAATGTTTAACATAACTGATACACACACATAACAGAAAAGTGACTCCCTAATCAAAATGATGCCACTTTTTAACAAAAAAGGAGGTTTTACGCAAAATTATTTCGCAGGGGTTATATTGCTACACTTATTGAATAACTAACTGTGAAAAATAATAAGAGTGATCTTCATTGTCATAATCATACGAGTGATCTCACATCCACGACAATGGTCACTTTTACATTTGCAGTAATAATGAGAGTTGAAAATAAAAATTTTCCTCTAAAATTATGCTCTACCAAACATACAAAAAAGACATTGAAAAGTGTCAAAATAGATGTAAAGGGGTCAAACGATGGCTGATGAAACAACAACTCTTAATTACTATATGCTATGTACAATACACAAACAGCAGGATACTGCACCCCCCCAAAAAAAAAACCCAACAACTCTGTAATATACTTTAAAAAATTAATCATTTGCCATTGATATGTACCCATTCAAGCACGATTCATTAAATTATTCTCATCTTTGTACTGACGTCAGTCAATACGTGCAGACATACAATTGCCATTTTATTTTTGCTCATTTTTTGTTTTCGTTACAAAAGTTATCCCATATCCTGCACTTTTGTGTGTCTGTATAATGGTAATAGCAACTCATTAATGAAAACATCATTAACACAGTTTATGAAAACATCTAAAAATCTGTAATACAATTTTCATTCTATGAAGTCATAAAAAAATGATTTTGATAATGTACCTTACACATTACGACAATTAACCCCACACCGTCATACAATTTACCGTTTGGAAATAATAATCTAAAGATGTAGGCTACCACCTATGAGAATACAAAATAAATCAATTTATGAGTAAAATAAGAGCAAATGGGCAAAAAATAATAATGATAATAAGCGGAAGTGAAGTGAAAAAGTCGATCCCGATCAACACGATTAAGAAGCACGATTAGAAGAGATTTGCTGCGTTTGGATACGATCCTAGACGATCTGATGCGATGATCACGATCAAAAACTAATCGTGTTAATCGTAGAAAATTTTTGAACCGTCCAAAATTTTCCTGCGATTAACGCGATTGCCACGATTGACCTTAAGATCTGATACGATCTGATAAGACCATCACGCTTGCTGCACGATTAAGACCACGATTTCAATCGTGGCGCCAATCGTGATAGTGGGAACCCCGCTTTAAGAATTGCCCAGGGAGCAGTTGGAATCTTCCTTTTTAATGTAACGGTTATCTAACCAAGGAGGTGTGAGAGAGATCTCACACATCTCTAATCTAAACACAGCCACAAGTGGTCAGGTGGCGACTGATATGCGCTTTAATAGATTAGTCGCTTTCTTCTTACACTGCGATCAATCCCAGCACCGTAGTGTTCAATATATTTTAGGTGAGGCGAAGACAAACGAACAAAGTGAGAAGTATTTCACTGAAATCGAACATAAACTATGGAAGATGATTAATAAAAATAAGAAAAACTTTATAAGAAAAAACTTTTAAAGAAAAGTTATATAAGAAGAAGCACAAGCAAGCACAGTTTGCAAATGGGGGAAGAGGTGATGATGATGACGAGGTTTTATATGCTTATTGGCAATGCATAAGCATATAAATCTTCACTAAATTTAATATTCCTTTTATGGGGGTGGAGTGCGAACATAAGAATAGAGAATGAAATATTGTACACCACGCATTAGATTTTGTGCAATTTATCTGGCAGTGGCGACTTTTATTAGATATATGATATTGCGAAATAAGCAAATCATGATACTTTGTGCAATAAAACAGTGAGGGTATTTTGAGTTGAAGACGTCATTCCTTAAAAGGTGATTTTACACAATGTTAAGACCAATGTCACTGTTCTGTGAAAACTGATTAATTACTTTAATGTCTTACTTTTTTAATCTTATGTCTGATTTTGATTGTTTTTAAATACCCACAACAGGGTATCTATTGTCTTCATAATTAAAGATTCAAACTATATTTGAAATGGATGAAAATGATCCTTTTCTGACAGTTTCATAGATATCAAAAAGAAAAGTTTACAAACAATTTACAGAATATACATCATTTGCTTTGGTAAATTATACCATTGCATTTTACAATTCAAATCTTCGTCAATTCTATTATAAATGTTTCTTTCGAATATAAATTGTAAATTGGATTCACAATCTTCAATTTTCTTCAATTTTCAAAATCATCGTATACTCACGCAAATCTACGAATATCTCAAAGGAGAGCTGATTGGAAAAATTACTAGATTCACTCAAATCATGACGAGCTGGCATGGAATCAGTCAGTTTCTGTGGAGATTGTACTTAATTGTACCTAGTTGTATTTTATCCGCACGGGCCTTCGGAAGAACAGTCTCCGGACTGAAGTATGTGCCGTGCTTAAATAAAAATGAATTAAATTAAATTGAATTAAAGTTGTTGGTTTTTTTTTTCAAACGAACATAGTTGCTTTTCTAACCATAATAGTAATTGGTCTACAATATACAAGCATGATTGTATGTGCACCTCCCAGTTCTTTTTTTCTTAAACATAACTTTGTACTTTGCCAGTATGCATGTATTATCTTTATTTGTTATCTATCATGTATTTTTCAAAGAGTCGAATGTATATATGCCTATGATACAATTCCTGACTTATCATGTAATGTTTTGTTGAAAAAAAAAAGAGTGAAAATGTATTGAATTGAATTGAATCATGACGAGGTGGCGTGTAATCAGTCAGTTTGTATGGAGATTGTACTTATTTGAAATCAAGTTATTTTTCAAACGAGCATAATTGATTTTGCATTGTTTAAATATCCAAATAGCAACGTTCCCCCTCCCACCCCCCCCCCCCCCCCCCCCCAAAAAAAAAACCCAAACAAACAAACAGTAATCGTGAAATACAAAAAGTATAGAAGTTCACGTAGCAGAATAACAACAATCCTTTTACCTTTTATCTACTTAAGGTGTCCGGAACCTTCTGATTGGACATTCTTACCATCAGAACCGCCTCCTGTGTACTTTCCACCAATCACGTCCATAGACAGCGACGACGCCCCCGAGCCTGTAGACGACCCGGTACTCACTGACCAATCAGAACGTCCCGTCTTCACCGTGAGTAGGCAGATCAGCGCGCTCACTTTCACATTGCCGTCGTACGAGGAGGCTACGACAACAGACATTGGAGGTGCAGAAAGTGGCATCCCCCCACGTCGCGGTGAAATAAGCTCGCCCAGTTTTACTGCAAGTGCGGACGTTGCAACCGCCGAGGTTGCCTCTCCTGGTCCTGACACTTACCGGACTGCGAGTACGGAGGAGGCCGTTTCTGTGGTTGAACTGAATATCGCTAGGTCTTCTGATCATGCCGCTCAAGGACCCGATATTACTTCCGAACCGAGGGCGCGAGATACTACTGACAGAGAAACTTCAGATACGTTTCAATTACCTGGTGTTGTAGCCGTCGTGATTCCAGATGAATGATCTGACCGCGAACTTGAACCAGAAACTTCCATTTGCCTTAGATATCTGCTACTGAATTTATAAATTTTACATCTTCCTGTCTACATTGTCATGATTTTATCGGTGACTGATGATTTGAACGTGTTGATTATGTGGTCACTGTTACTTACAATACTTATCTGTGATGCTCATTTTCGCTCTCTGGCCACGTATTTATATAGCGTTTATTCCGAATATGAAATAATGAATTTTGAAAGTTGATAGGAGCTGTCTATTTTTCTATCCAGGCAATATTTTCTTCTTTTTATTGTGCGGTAAATTCCGAGACATCATTTGTTTTTTGTTGATTGCATCTATTGACCAACTGATCATCTAAAACGTCATCCAAGGACAGGATTGTAATGTGGTCGCCTTAGCAAATTTATGTCCTTCAGATGAAATATCCATGTCAAAACAAAATATGTCACAAAAAGAAAAAAAAATGTGTCCTTTCTGAAAGTGAACATATACCTAGAAACACTTGACTTTGATCGCTTAAAAAAAAAGTTAGCGCCATATCTAAACATCTAAAGTAAGTCCATCATTAGATATAGCGAAACAAATCCTTTACAGTGTTACCTCACTTGCAATGTAACAAAGAATATTCTTGATATTATGATTGATATATATCACATTATTTTCTCATTAATTTCTGTGTTTCTTACCAGGTTTGATCGCAAATATCCCAAATGAACATGAAGGAGTTTAACTCGTTTTGCGACCAGACCCCTCATATCGAAAGTTCTGCTTGTTTGTTAGTTTATTTGTGGCTCTCCTCTTTGGCCCAAATTTACGAAGGTGGTACAAATGAAACCATGGTTTAAACCATGGGCAAAAACCATGAAGCGCCAAGTGTCGCACGGAATATTTCGTTACGAAATTGGTCATCTCGTCGACAAAATGACCGTTTCGTTAACGAAATTATCATTTCGTGGACGAAATGTTCATTTAGTTACAAAATGTTGTCATTTCGTTACAAATAATCATTTCATCGACGAAATGACTGATTTCGTAACGAAATATTCCATGCGACACTTGGCGCTCCATGGTTTTTGTCCATGGTTTAAACCATGGTTTCATTTGTACCACCTTCGTGAATTTGGGCCCGAATGTTTGCATTCAACATAAATAATTACCAGCGTGACAGGCGCTGTGTGTATACTTTGACTGCATGGACGGTCATCAAGGGCATTCTGTAGGTCGTTCGTCCTCATCCTTTCGTCGGCGTGAAAAATAAGGCATCCCACGCTCTTTATAGAGGTAGAAACCGTCATTTTCACCGAGCATTCCATTCGAGAAAAGATCTATTATAGCATACAGTAACACCTCAATAGGTATAATACGTAAATAACCACAAATTCATATTAGTAACATGGAAACATGCAACTTATGCTCAGTCGCTAGGGAGGACTGTTCAAATGTATTTTTTAAATATATTAGTATAGGTCCTGTACATCAACAAATGATTGACAGATGAGGTACGAGTAGAATCTTTGAATAGGTGTTTGTTTTTTTAGCAAATCCAAGCAATCTAAAAAAAAAAAAAAACAGTAGAAAATTACTTTGAAATATATGGAAAGTGTTGAGATATTCGTTTTGCCACAAACGTGATGCTGAGGGTATCATGATCAACTCAAGTCAACATGCGCTTGCACTGCATAGGTCCTTACGACTAATGGAATACGCTGGAACTGACTTGACAGAAACTTCCTGGTTAAAAGAAAAGCCGCCCTCTTTGCCACCATTCCGTTTATTCTATTACCAGTCGGCGGTAGAGGGCGTTCAGAAATTCTCATTAACCCAGACGTGTTCCAGTATTGAAGTTCGTATGTACACTATTATCCTCTATTAAAAGTTGCGCAAGAATCTTCTGTTGTGTAAAAATATGGGGAGTTAGAGATAAAGGGTAGTCTTATTGTGCTCATCATGACACTCTTTGAACTGAAATCATCAATAATCCAGGCTCTTTCAAGAGTCCATGGGTTTTGACACTATTGTCTTATTACTGTCATTTTCAAAACATGCAGTGCGTGATGCTTATTGTCAGACTCATTGGGAAACATTCCAAGAAAAAAAAAACTCTCCTTATTCAGCCGCATCTCCTTATTTTACGTCTGTATGCCTGCCAGTGTAAAAATTAATGCTTTTGCATCACTGCGCAATATCTGTGACAGTTATCCAGGGTAGTATCATGTATTGCAATATTATGTATTCATGTATTCGCACGCTGATGAGATATGCTTTGACAACGCATTGAATGAGCTTCACCAAAGCATCTTCATAATATACGATCATATTGATCAATGCAACTTATACATGTATTTGTCTGTGTATACGTCATCGCCGTCTAAGGGCTCACATAAAGGAAACAATGAAAAACGTGGATTGCAATATAATTATTTGTTCATTGATCTATTTATCGAGTTATGTATATACTCGAGCAGGTATGCACCACGGCACCACTTGGGATATGATCACAACAGTATACACAAACACACACACCCAAACACACATTCTCTCTCACACACACACACGCACATACAATATACACAATATATATATATATATATATATATATATATATATATATATATATATATATATATATATATATATATATATATATATATCATATACATAACACATTTACATATATACTGTATATATACACATACGTGTATATATAATTATATATATATATAGCAGCCATGAAAACTCACTTCGCAGGTGCGAGAGAATGAAAGAATTATTCTTACAAATAAAAGTTGAACTTATTACAAAATAAATGACCGCAGAACACGAACGGACAAGTGTGAATGAATTGAATCAATAACTTGTTGATTAACTGTTTCATACATTATGCAGACTACATGTCTAAAAGACGAGGAAGGTCGTAAAGGGCAGAACCAAATCTAGACCACAACGTCAAGCAGAGTCATAATTTTCTTATGATTTAATATCCTGTGAGCGATAGTTTCATTCGTTCAACATATCGACACAAATGAGCAAAGCAGCAATAAGCTGCAAATTTGCTCCTCAAGTAAATGAAGGCACTCCCAGCGCAATCGTATTTGTAGGGATCACTCAAAATAAGTACTTATCATCCCAACTAACGGGCGTAGAGCATTTCTGTTGTTTTTTTCTTTTTTGGGGGGGGGGGGGCGAGGGGGGCGAGGGAGGGACAGACATGTTTACAGGATTAAAGGATTACTAATTGCTCATATGCTCTTACTCATAAAAGTATGTACATATTATTACATTTTATGTGTATGATATATATATCCCACATCATACTATATAATATATAAAGAGTAAAACAGTCGTATAAAGGAGCCAAAAAATTAATACAATTTTTTGGCTCTTGCGGAGTTTTTATACGACTGTTTATACTCTTGATAACTATTTATTACACACCGACGCAGAACTTTCATATTTTGATTAATATATATATATATATATATATATATATATATATATATATATATATATATATATATATATATATATATACACACTCACACATATTTGCGCGTGTGTGTGTTTGTGCGGTGTGTATACAACCACTTTCTTATCAGTGAGATATTCCGTATATAGATAATACCGATTTCTATTTTAGCACATTTTTAACATATCATAATGATTGAAGCGCACTTAAGAGAAAAATCAGTTTCCCACTTCTTGCTGCTGTTACGTTAAAATCAGGAACATATTTGTAAAGAACTTAGATTGTGGCACATGTCAGTACAAGTGAGATGTATTGTGTAACAATGCTTGTTACACTAATCATTCCGTGCTGTGCAGAATAGGAAACACTGCACCACAATATCATAGTGTGCTTTTCTTCAAAACTTGTCGAAGATTATACGATATGAATCAATATTACTGTATGTACACCATTTATTTTTCCTGCCCAAATATATAGTCATAATATGTCACTGTTTATACATCATCAGTATAATCAAATTTATAAGAATATAATTGCAAACTATGACACCCGCGTTAAACATATTGGGAACGAGTTGATATAGGATTCTTAGATTCTCGTTCATATAGAGATGTACTGGGAAAGTGATATGAAACTATGCAAAAAGTGAAGATAAACAGAATTATTACCACATTATCTATGTCAACAAAAATACCATGAATATTCACAGTGCACAGGTGGAAAGTGCGTATAATAGAGAGCACTTCACACAGTCAGGTGGATAGATTAAATGGATGAATAAAGATGTAGTACATATTTTGTATCTGTGGCCAGCCAACAGTTTGCACCAATATTCAGATGCGTTATAAGCTGTACAGGAATTGCTTTTTGATGACGGTTGAATTTTGTCCCTTTCAACCACGAAACCTTACATTGCCGCTTAGAGTCCTTAACCCGTTTAAGACTAGTCCCGAGCATATTTCGGCAGGTGCCAATGGGAAGTGTGTGTTAAAGGAAAATCTGCTCGTCCTCAACGGGTTAACGTGTATGTTGCTTCATTTTATTTCACCTGTCCCGCGAGCGACACTATGTCCGTGGTCTGCACCGATCGCACTGAGTACGTGTCAATAATGTATGTATACGGTCTCCTCGCGAACAACCACAACTACATAGCTGTGTGTGCTACATAAAAACTACATTCGTGTGAGCAGAGTGTATGGTCTACACTGCCCGGTCTCTGTTTCAAATAGTCATACCTCTATCATAACAGTCCTTCATGAGTCAAAATACTTGTATAAATTATGGGAACCGACCATGCATGAAGAAAGGAAACGTGTACAAAAAAGGAAAGGTGTAAATTATGAATACCATGCACACAATAACGCCACCTTGGTCTGTTGAAATAATGCCTGCTCCTTTGGATTTCAGAACAATGGCAAATCCTATTATAGAAACTCCTGTTTATCTTATCAAAGCATGGAATTCGTATTCTTTGCAGATTTGCATCGATGATTTTGAACAAACTCTTTCCATGTTTTTCGGATTTTGGTTCCCTTTTTCACCCCGACAAAAGAAACCAGCCCCCTCCGACATGTGCCTGGTCTACCACCGGAATCTAGATTTGAAACAAACCTCTCAAAAATGGTGTTGTTTTTTTTTCCCCGGTACAATTACCGTTACATAAATCTCAGATATATCAATCATTTTTATTTTTACACGAGAGTGGTAAATGCATAGTAACAATTATTATAAAGATGTGAGGTAAAATTCATCAGGCACTATGTTTACTATATAATATTATAATGTCTACTGCTGTACAATGTAACTTTGAAATAATATGAATCATCTTATTCACAAAAATCTTGTTACTATCCGAGATATTTGACAGGTATATAGGTAGGTGTTACCCTCAATGTTTTGTGTGAACACAATAAAAGATTAAAGCTCAACCAACATTGTTAAAACGAAGCAAAAATAATTATGGCAACATATCTCTCATGTGAAAGTGAAATTGATGTGATATAGTCATGTTGTACTCCGGAAACTAATGATAGCTCGGTCACAGTAATGGTTCACATTTTAGTATCTTTTTTTTCTTACTCTTTTTTATCACATAGGCATACCCCGATTTTCTTATTTGGCACCATTACATCATCTGGTCTTATCTTCTATCCCTTCTCCGTTTCTTTTTCACAAACACTGATTACTCGGGGCTTACAGCCAAACAAGCTAGCTTTCATGTAGGTCCCGTCATGGTCATACTTCTCTTTGATCGACCCCATTTAGATTTCGATCAGTTATCATTACATGTAATTACTGTGTTATCACCATGTATATTGTTTGTGTTCGCCACATTGTTTACAAGGTAAAAGAAATTGTATGATTTCTGTTATAATGTTCATAAATGAGAAGTATGGAAATAAATGAATTGAATTGAAATTGAAATTGCTCATCTTTGACAATGTTAGTCTAATACAATATTGTGATTCAGAAACAAGGCCCATACCTGTATACTGGTGGATTAAACATAATCATGATACACATCAGTACACACTTAAAATTTACATGATATAATGGTAATATTGGTATATTAATGCATAAATTGATGTTTCGTACATGGTATCAATGATGGTTATGAGGCATATACATTATGGCTAAATAATAAACACACAAACACACACACATACACACACATACACACAACTGACAGACTCAACAAATCTGCAGCATCGAGTTAAAAACCAAATGCGCTAAAATGTTTAGCATATCTAAAAAAAAGTTGAGTAAATCCTGGACACATTTTGACCCTTTTCCTCTTGAGGATTGACGCGTAAAACGACCGACATCCATTTTCATTCATTTTGCAAAGTTGTCTTGAAACAAGTGCCGAAGGAAGTGGTAATTGTCCAGAAGATCTTTTAACGTTTCACGTTTACTTGACGAATTAAGCCTCATATCTTGTATACCACAAAAGTATCAGAAGCATTAATGTTTAATCAAGTTTTACATATAAATAACCGTAAACACGAACGAAATAGGGAAATTAATGCATAGCTGATGTGGTAGGTGCTATTATAGACAGGGATTCAGCCAGAGAGTGACAAAGTTTGTTTGAAAGGTCAAGGCTTACAAACTCATTATTTTCACATTGATAAAATATACATGTTGTAATGATTACAGCGAAGAGTACTAGTAATGTTTTAGCGCATCGTGTGCAGAAACAATTGAGATTACCTTCTTTTTCTCTTCACGGAGGAGCGATAGTGATAAACAATCTGATGTTGGCTACAAAGGCCAAATCAGACATCTCATCATTACACCACCGGTGTGTCTTTGGAAGAGAAGAGGATGGACACGAAGGAGAATAAGGAGGAGGAGGAGGAGAAGGAGGAGGAGGTGGAGGAAGAGGAGGAGGAGGAGAAGGAGGAGGAGGAGGAGGATGTGCAAGAGAGGGAAGACGAGGAGGAAGACGAGGGGAAAAAAACTAGTACAAGTACTCATTAGGAGTAGTTTTTGCGAGACTTGTAAAGGTGAGCTGTGAGGGCATCCCATTAGGCAACGAGTTTCCGCCATTCGGTATGTCACGTGGGTTGTCCACATCAGTCTCGGGAGTAATATCTTGTTCGAGAAATTCTTCAGTCGAGAACGGATCTGGCTGGCTTTGATATTCCATCATGGGGTCTGGTCGCTGGCTTCCTCTCCCGTCGGGCAACGTCTGCCACTCTCCCGAGTCTCCAATTCCTTTCCTTCCGATGTCGTCAAATCGGTCGAAAGAGGAAGGGTAGGGATCTTCCTGAGAAGACTGGAGGCACCTATGACAGACGAAAATGCCACCAGTCGCAAACAAAAGCAAGCCAACAACAACTCCACCTAGAAGAAGACCACTCGTCGGCCACACTTCGGGTCTGAGGAATAAGAGGGCAACGAAAGCCGCGACAAAGGCGGCTACAACCAAGATGCCGAAAATTGTCAAACAGATCCCTACTGGTGTGGCGGCGCTTGACTTCTTCGGGGGTTGTATGTAGCGAGGGGGTCGCTGACGTACTTTGATGTGGTCTCGAGAATAGACAATGTCTGGCTGGTGGCGTGGTGGTATCGTAGTACGGGACTTGGGAATATCCGTCTGCATCGGCTGTTGAGTGATCAAGGGAACTTTACGGACTCCGTTTCTTTGTCTGTCCAAAGAGGATTGTGGAAGATGACCGTTCATATATCCGTTCCCTACGGGCTGCTGACGGCCACTCGTAGGCTGTCTGTCCAGGGGCACGTGCTGGCGACCACTGTGGTATCCGTTCGCCATTTGGCGTTGCTGAGTACCAGTAGGCTGTCTTCCCAAAGGTCGACGAACATCGTTATGCTGTCCAGTCAGAGAGCCCAGTTGTCGAGTTCCATTTGCTCGTCTCTCCAAGGAGTACTGTTGGCGACCACCATAAGTTGGTCCCTCTTGGTAAGGATGTTGTTGTTGTTGTTGTTGCTGCTGCTGCTGCTGCTGCTGCCTATATCGCTGCTGCTGTTGCTCTTGTTGATGTGCAGTCGCACTTTGTAGAGGTTGGTGTGGTTGCGCTTGGTCCAGGAACAAGGCGAAATCCACCAGGGAATTCGTGCGCCTCATGGGTTCTCCTCTGGTCGGCCCTTGGCCGTATCTGTCCATGAGAGACAAGCCGCGTCCCTGCTCCTGAGGAGGTTCATTGTCGAAGTAATTCCGAGGAGCCTGGCGAGGGGATGGAACAGGTTCTGGACTCATCACGTCATCCTCCTGAATAGGATCGAACACTGTCTGCTGGACAGGCTGCAGGCTCGGAACGAACCCTTGCGACACACGGCTGTTCAAAGCCTGCGTGAGTTGCTCCCGCACTGAACTCTTCGATTGGCGATCAACCATGGGAAAGGTCCCAAAATCCCTGCCTCCTGTGGGGATTGGACTGATGTGCTTGAAGGGGGAATCATTCGTGTTGTAGCGCCTGGAGTTGCCGTTCAAGAGTTGGGAGTTCTGCTGCCCCTGCTTTCCAAACGGCCAGTGACTGAAAGGTTGTTCTAGCGCCATAGCGGTCTGGTTCTCTCTTGATCTGATTGGCAAGGATGGAAGTTACTCCTGCGCAAGCCAACGGCGGAAGGACGGTGGAGACGTCGACGTCGGTTAACCCTGTAAGATCACGACATGAACGAAAGCGTAAATGATTTCCTGACACAGTGCCCCTGTAATCAGTCATCACATTAATTAGAAAATAAACGAAGTCAACATACAACGAAGTCGTGTTCTGAAAAAGAGTGTCGACAAATAACAAGTCAACCAACATTTTCAAAAGGTGATTCGTACGAGGATGTTAAAGTGACTGTACAGTACTGGTTGAGGTGGGGATTCATGTTTTGAACATTCCTAAGTCAGCTAATGAGAAACCTCTTATGAAATATGAAAGAGCATGTAATTTTAAGCAGGATTCAATGTTTATGTGATGAAAATTGGCTTTCAAATGGCTAAGATATCAAAAAAGTGATAATAACAAAAGGTGACAGGCCACGCCTTTTATTAGGATTTCATTGTTTCACTTTGTTTTTGGATATCTCAGCCATTTCAAAACCGATTTTTATCAAATAAACTTTTGATACCCCTTAGAATTGCATGCTCTTTGACATCTCATAGAGTGATTTCTGAATATCTCGGAAAACATTAAAAGCTAAATCTTCACCTCGACCAGAACTGTACACACCCTTCAAGCCACTTTTTTTTTCACCAACAGAAAGTAACACTACCACTGGACCTACTTTACAAAGTACAAACGAGTTCATCAATACTGACCCGAGTAAGATGCGCACCAGACACTGCTCATGGCAGTGTGATCAAACCAGAATTAAACGAACGTATGATTTTCTGGTATCTTCTCCAACTTCCGTCTTTCCCCCTACATTCTCCTGACTGGTTGTTCATATTTAGTCAGTCGTATTGGTATACAGTCAGAGTATGTACACATTTTTTTTTTTTCAGGAAAGATTCATTGCGGTGGTATGACCCCGAAAAATCTCTCTATTGTCGTGGCTCCATTGTCTCCCGTTCGTATGCGTAGTTGAATCTTCATAACACGCAGTCTTTTTACCAAACAGTAACCGTTGTTTTTAAAACTCCTATGGAAGGATGTCACGACTAAATGTAAAGAGTAATCATCAAAAGTTGTGTTTATTGTTACATGCACATAACATGTGATTATTTATGAAGAAGGGCATATGAATTTCCACACACAAATATGATCCTAATTACATAATATATAAACAAAAGTATTCATACCATAAATCCGTCATTCGTGTTTGATTATATTTTCTTCGGAATGAGTGAAATTGTCGATTTCGATGTTAATGTCGATGCCAATGATAATCCTGTGAAGTGAATACCACTGTGCCCAGTTTTAGAACGGTCGAAATGAAGGCGTGGTCCTTTGTGCCTATGTCGAAAGCGTGAAAGTTTATAAGCATTAATTAAGAATAAGCAGCATTTCAATCATAATATGACTCACCGATTGGGCTGAGGAAAGTTGTCCGATGGTGTTTGATGAATAATGTTTGTTTTCCGTGATCACATAGTTGCCTTTTCTCTCGTCGGATTAGAGTGAAGATAACTCCTGGCCATCATTACAGAAGAGTAAGGAAGAAGGCGTTCCCGATAAAGAATACGAAATGTACCAGTTAATCAAACTCTCTGGTCCGTGATCTCCTCCTCCCTTTTCATGGTTCCACGCAAAAGTTCATATAGGAAGAACCTACGTTTGAAACTTGAACTGGTAAATTCCTGAAAACACGATGCCCTTGTCTTCTTCTGTTAGCAATATTACAACTCTGTAATATACTTTTTGCCATAAAGGTGTACACGCATAACGCTGTTGGAAGGTATTACGCGATGAACACCGTGGCATTGACTTGATAGGGTACAGCACTGCACCCGCGCGCACCGTTGGTTGGGAATGGGTTGCGTGATTCTCGAATGCATTGAACTGAAAAACGAGACGGGCAGATACCCATTCATTGTCGAGTTATGACGAATGTCGGAATTTCATCTTTTATTCTCAGGCCCCGCCTTGAGATCGACGTACTATTTGGGCTGAACGGAGGGTACAAAGGTCTGTCGGTGGCAAATGAAGCGAGGACAGCATTTGTCAGAAGATTTGCGAGTAAATAAAACAATATTTTGCTCACTCTGTTTCATTACAACCTATACACATACATACATACACACGCTCACACACACACACACACACGCATACACATGATGAATATTTCAGATCTAAAAATAATGATCATCTTAAGTTTTTTCATACTTTACCAAGATTTTTTTTCACGGAGTCGAGGCCCAGAACACTCTTATCAAATATCGTTTTCGATTTGCAATTGATGGGCGTCATAATTAGATGTGTGTTCTAATTGATATTACTCGTATCCGGGCAATTACCCCGACAATTACAAGGTTTTTTTTTAGGGTTAGGGTTAGGGTTAGGGTTAGGAGTTTGAGTTAGGGATAGGATTAGGTTCAGGATTAGGATTAGGATTAGGGCCAGGGGAAGGGTGCGGGGTAATTAGGGGGTAATTGCAACCCGATATTACTGTACACTCAAGAGTTTGCATTTAACAGAATATTATGCAAACGAAAATAAAAGCAACCGTAAAATTATCGCGAATCCTATTCAGAAGCGGGACTGTAAAACTAACGAAAAAAAAAAAATCCGCATGTAATCATTCCAAACTTCTCTTCAATTTGGAACCGCAGTAGCCCAAGCACTGATCCAGTCAGGTTCACTCCACCACTTCGATTGGAAGTTCCCCCACACATAAAAATTCTTTAACTTATGAATAATCATAATGATTTATAATGATGTTAAGAACACACGCATGTGAGTGATTAGAGTGCATCATCTTAAACTACGATTTCTGTAGCGATGTGACCGCAGAAAACATGAACAAAAGTGCTCAATAAGAAAGAAGACTGATCTTTTATCCTGGCACAGATGCAAGACGCTTGTACAGCAGAATAAAATAAAAGTAAACAGAAGCTACACAACACATCAAGACTTTACAAACACCCACCCACAGGCACTTTTTTTGTTTATCAATAATCTTTATTTGATTTCTATAATTTCACATGACAAAAACATTCATCTTGAATGTATAAAAACAATATTGATCAACTAAAAAGAATGATAGAATAGATAAATACACCCACACACACCAACACCCAGACACACCTACACGAGCACACATACACTCACTCACACACACACACACACACACACACACACACACACACATGGACATAAAGAAATAAATCATACACAAAACAAAAATAAGAAAAGCTGGGCCGGAAGATTGGTTACCAGTCAAAGATCGCATTATTTTTAAGATTTTACTTTTGACTTTTCATTGCATTCAGGGCGCTGCTCCTCAGTATAACATTGACTTACTCCATAATTACATCCCTGCTAGATCTTTACGCTCATCCAACTCCGGTTCTCTGATTATTCCAAGATTCACTACAATATGGGGCACACGTGCCTTTGGCCATGCTGCTCCCACCTTATGGAATAACTTACCTTCAGCCGTAAAAAATTGTTCTTCATCAGACTCTTTTAAAAGCAGTCTAAAAACTCACTTGTTTAAAGCCTCAATTTGACTACTCATTACATGTACTTGATATTTTTTTGTCCTTTATCTCCTTCACTTTCTCTTCCTTCCGCGCCTAGAGCACTCTGCAGAGTGGATTTGGCGCTATATAAATCATATCAATTATTGTTATTATTATTATTATTATTATTAAAAAACAATAGAAACTGACTGCTATAAAGAGCAGTCAGCCGAGAAGTATGTTTGGTATATCACTGTTAATATTTAGAGGTAACGAATCAATTTATTCTGGCAAAAGAGCAGGCCCAGAGGCCTCTCATGGTAGACCCCCGACCACCTTGACGCTCGTCATTCTTTCCCTAAGAGGGAACACCACCCGGGAAAAACACATCAGGTCTGTTTAATCGGCACCTTTCACGAGAAAGACTTAAACATAAAAGGAACAAAATCAAACCAAACAATCATGCCATAAATAATACACACAAAGTAAGACCGACAAGTTACGCAACAGGAAACAGAATCCTGTCAAGATGACAGGAGAAATTTAACACAAACAAACAAACAAACAAACAAAAAACAAACACCTTCGAGCAACGGAATGATACTATTCACGAGTTACATAATACCACAAAATATCATTCCTTTATGAGTATATTTAGGTTTAGCAACATTATTATCTGCACTCATATCGTATTCCCTTACATGGGCTGCGCAACGTTTTCATGGGAGTAAAATGTTACCCTCTCCCCTCCCCCCCCCCCCCCTCTCTCTCTCTCTTTCGACGGAAAGAATGTGCCGAATCCTCAAGGGGTCTTTTAAATTATTTTTTCGATTTTCACTCCGATATTTTCTTTAAGAGCCCATCCACCGCCACCCACCCCCCCCCCCCCCCTTTCAGCTGCCCCTGCTCCATGCCGTTCCATTGTTGTTACTGTTATATCAAGGTATAGTTATCAATATACATCAAACTATAATCAATGATGAAAAGAAGGCCAGATTCTTAGAATACTCAGAACATTTTCAGTGGCTTTCGGACAAAAGAGACTACTGCATCTGATTAGCGTTGCATAATGAACATCTTGCAAAGGAATTGCTGAAATGGCGTCCAAGAGTAAATTGATAACAGAAACGAAATAAAGCTGCAAACCATACAAGGAACTAACGTTAATATTTAATTTACAATGCAATTAAAGCCTGGGTCATTATTTCATTTTTTTTTTTTCATTCCAACAGAATATTGAATGGAAAAACATAAATTTCGATAAACATGTACGGCATACACTATCGTGTGGATTACACAGTGCGAGGAGAGTTAGTGAAAGGTTAACAAATCTTGATGTCTGTCCATCAGGATCCCTCATTCATTCATTCATTCATTTTCCATATCCAACAGAAACATATAAACATTTTACATCATTGAAATGTGATGAGAAAAGAGATCACTATCTTCCCTCGGTGATCTTCCTTTCATCATCCTTTGGCAAATACAATAAAAAAAAAAATAACAAAAAGATAACGAAAATATACATTCCGTGGGGCTCAAAGCGATATTTTTACTCAATATAGTATGAAGTGTAAAAAGAATCAAAATGGAAAAACGAGCAAAGAAAATGAGCAAAGAAAATGATTAGATCTGCTCGTCCATCACGCTCTAACCACAGTAAAATTTGCAGAACGCTGTCTAGATTCTGGTCTCAACCCTTAGCGTTATCATATTGATATTGATGAAGAGTATATGTTGAAACAAGGAAGGGAAAACTGACCAGAAACAAATAATAAATAGTGAAAACTTTGAGCAAAGAAAATGGGTTTTCAACGGGATTCGAACCCTTACTAGACCGGTGCTCTACCGACTGAGCTATTGAAAGCCCTAGTTCGGTGTTCGTCCCAAACCCTTAAAAGGGCATTGTACCGGTTTTTTATTCTTTTATATGTTGTTCTTTTAATTCTAAAAGACCCAGCGGTGCAAACAGAATCAAAATTTCATAACGATTTAGTCCGTAATTTCATGTTGAAAATGGAATTTTTTTTGGCGAGAATTATGCTAATGAGCTGACGAGCCCGGATGTCGTGATGTCACAGGTGCCAAATGTTTCACTGATTTCAAGCCCTCGCATACGCGTGCGTTAAATCGTGCCGAGTGTAGCAGACGACGCTTAGGCCCAATTAAGCTAGCAGGCGGCACTTGTGTACTGTCCTATCCATGCAGCTGTCTCAAATTTCGCTGAACCAAATCGCACCAAAATTACAGGATATACTTCTTAGCATATTTTAAAATACCGTATTATATTTGAACGAAATCGGTAATCGAGAAGTATCAATATTGACGCCGAATTTCAAGTTGTCACTAAAAAAAAACTCACACTTCGCGAGAGATCTATGGTAAACGCGATATGCACAATCTAGAACTGAAGTTAGCCGACTAGTGCTGTGCGAACGGGGAATTTACGAGGGAACTAAATTTAAAAATATCATGATTTTAGCGATTTGTGTGATTTACGAACTTTATTTTTCATTCAACTTAGCTCAAATAATTTATAAATTGATTTCTTGCTCCCGAATACTTGAAAGATTTGTCTCATGATGTTAGATGGCTAACTTCAGTCTGTGCGTGCGCAGAGGCAAGTAGGGCTACTACGCCGCGATCACTCTTGTTTAGTCGTACAGAGCAGATTGTTTTTAGCGACGACAGGAAAGTCGACAACTTCACTTACGCTTCTCAACTTGCGATTTGGTTCCAATTAGCGTGAGCAAATGGACATGAGTCATAAAATACTTCTTGTGATTTTGGTGCAATTTGGTTGGGTGAATTTTGAGATATCTACATGGATACGGAAGTACTCTAGCACTATGCCCACACCAGCGCTTGGATCGCGAAGCAGTGGCACTGTTTGTATCTACGTGGTCGGGCCACTCTTCCGAGGTATGGGTCCTACTAAACTAGATCTAAGTTAGTCCTTGGTGTTAATACGACCACCATGAGATTTGTCTCGACCACAAACACATTGAAAATCCATAAAGCAGATACCTTACCTGCAAAATTCAGCACAGAAACAACAGGGCCTGCAGCACAAGGGCCTCTAGCGGCAACGCTAGACCTTGAGTTGGACTAGGAGTCTGGACTTTCGTCTGGACTTTCTTCAAGTTCTGGCAGCAGGGCCATTCGGGGTATGTATTGCATACGAGACGTTTACGCTGTGCATTTAGCGCTGTGCACGTACAGCTGTCGACGGAGCGGCGAGTAGAATCTTCTCGGTCCTTGACTGCTCACTAGTCCTAGTCCTAGGTCTAGTCTAGAGTCTATATGTACTGAGTGCCGTTTTCTTCTAACTAGGCGTAAACCGTGATTGCTGTTGACTATTTTTTGGATTTAGATTTTAAGAATCACTCAGTCCTCATCTTCGTTAGATAGTTTGAACTGTGATGTCGAACCATTATCGCTCATCATCAATGCATAGTTAGTGCAACGTTACTTTTTTTACACATAGTTTTCTATGGGCAGCACGTTCGGACAATGATGCCAATTTCATTTTGCATATCTGGAATATTCCCCACAAATTCGGTCTAAATAAAAAGCTTTTGAAGAGATTCCTTTCAAAAATTAATAAATGTTGTTTAACATGTTTATTTCAATTCCATATTGCAAGTTTACTAAATAACAGTTTTTGCAGTACTTCGTGTGAGATTTCATCAGTAAATTGACATGTGTAGAACCTTTCTAGTTCGCTTTGCTAAATTCGGAGGTTGGCACCTGTGACGTATGCCAAATTGTGTGGATCGTTCCTTGGCTTGCTCGTTTTCATTTTTTTCAAAAAATCATTACAGGCTTATCCTGGGTTTTAGAATCCTCTCTTTCCAGTTGTAGGCATCAAAAAATGTAGATTAGAATTATCAGACAAGTAGAAAATGTCAGTACAGGTTTCTTTTAAAGGGGAATACTAAAGAAATAGAACTATATACACTGCAAAAACTAGGGTGTTAAATATCTAACACCAGCACAGAATCGAAAAATATCAACACTCTTGGTGTTGATTTTAGGTCCCGTTCAGAAAGAATCACACCAACTGGTGTCGAAATATTCAATTACAGGTTGATGTTAGAGTTTTGGTGTCATTAATTGGTGTTGAAATTGCACATGCGCATAAGTCAGAGAATTCGAGCAAAATCATTGGACGAAAGTTGTCATGTGACCTCGCTCTGCGCTCTCGGATCGCGCTGCTGGCCGGCATTTATAGCTAGCTAGCTAGCTAGCTGTGTGTGCGCGGTGGTGCATGCATATGTTATGTGTATAGTATGCATTATCAAGGCCATTTTTTATCGATGAGGTTTTCTTCGCCTTCGGGCCGCGGGTAATGAAAATTCGACTCAATAATATCCTCATTAATCAGCAGTTAGACAGCACAATCATGCCGATAAGTGTAAAGATTTTATTCTGGAGATCGCCGAATTAGAAAGTTGCTGCCACTAAAACCAGAAGACATCGTAGGATTCTTTGAACTGAGTAAGTGTACGGTACCTGTTTTTCAGGTGTTTGTCATGAGTCGACTGTACAATACTGCTAATGCATGTGGAGCATGTGGAGCTGCAGCTAGAGTGCGTGCGACAGACTAGACGCCATCTAGTAATTTATACAGAAACCGGGCGCTAGGTGCTAGCGTCCGGAGTGCGGTGCTAGCTCTTTCGAACCGTTACTTACGTAGCTGGCCTAGCTCTAGACTCGGTCTTATTCGTACTATACAACTATAACGAGTTAAGCTATTGGCACCCATGATATAGTCATTCTATTACCCGAGGTCTGTTCAAAATGACGACTTACCGAGACGTTAGTCTATACTCGTAGTCTAGTCGAAGTTTACCGGTACTCTTACCAATACAAAGCCATGGCCCTTTTTATGAATGCATGGGGGGGGGGGGGCGAGAGCACTTGTGTAGATTATAGTACTGGGATGTGCTGCTTTGACCGCCTCCTTTTGTGGGCTCTGATACACAAAAATCACCATCTGTTCTGGTCGGCTTCCGTGATGACTGTTCCCAAGATACCTGAAATTGACAACCCAGCTTCTCTGTGTACTGTCCTAGCCCCGGGACCGTCCCGTGATTAGCGAGCTCATTTGGTGAGCTGCCTGATCACAGCAATGTTCGTCTGATCTATAATTGCTGTTCTCACGATTCCCGAACTTCTCTCTTCCTTTCTCTCTGTTTCCTTTGTTCACTCTCGGCTCACTCACACGCACGTACGTCCAGCATGCACAGAGTACATGCACTCATCGACTACGCTTGCTTCGTAACGTGCAAGGCATTGCCAGACCGGCCGGGAGGGGAGTCTTTACTGGCCTACGTACTCGAGTGATAGTGATACTCAGTGACAGTGCCTTTTGAATTGCGTGTGTTGATTGTAATGTTATGTTCATCGGGATAGTGACATCATGCTAATCAAGGGATCTCCAAAGGGCAGGGTGTGGGGTTAAAATGATGGATTACAGAATTCTCCAAATTAATTAATTTGGAGCTCTCTAATGATGTTATTGAGGAATATTAGTTGGCAGCTCTCTGGATATGGGTCTTAATAAAGAACTGCTATTTTAGGGTTAACACTTGAATTTTGATGCACATGTTCCCTAGTTCACTGAAAAAGTTCTAAGGGCCAGTGAATTAATAAAACTTCAGAAACATTCACGTAAAAGGATTAACAGACTATCTTACTTTCTGAATTCTAAGTAAGATGAGGGTATTCATCTCAGATTATATCTACTTTTCAATGAATAGAAAGCATCCATACCCAAGCCGTCAAGGACAGATGGTGGTCCGGGGAAGGTCCGAGAAGGTATACCCAACAACCTGCTGCAGGCTGCAGCTATGATGAGGACCTCAACTGGCTACAACACTGCCCGACATTAGCACGTGATTCTAGCCTGGTTGTAGAAAAGATGCAGTCTACTTTCCCTGTCAGACAACATATGGTCAAGGAGGGACGCACTGCATCAGACATCTTGGAACAGTTTCCTTGTTTTGAAACTGTTCCTGGTTTGGTATGTATTTCAAAATATTTTACCTGTCTTTTAACACTATCGGGCCCATGGGCAATCTAACATGGCTAGCACACAAAATATTTTATTTATAAGCCATTGATAAAACATAGGCATTCAAAGAATTAAGACATTACTATCATAATCATTATTGTTCATATAAAACACCTCTCAGCTGGAGGGTACTGCTCCACTTTTACATTGCCCAGCAATTAGGTTGAAGTAAACACTAAACAAGGTACTTAAAATCTAATGAACTCCTTTGTAGCACCTTGATTGTAACTCTGGCTAGACTTGACCCAATGAATAAAGTGTGAACACTTCTTCGTGCATGGCACTTCTCAATACAATGGACAATGTAAGCTTGGTTAGTGAGTGGGCATCTTAATACAATGCCAATGGCTTTTACATAGGTTTAGCATGTAATGTATATACTGTACAGTAACATATAGCAGAAACCTGTTTAAATAAGATACATGTACTTCTTCCCTATGTAATCAAGATGGAATACTAAATTTGCCAAATCAACTTGAATTCCCAAACTTATCAATGTCGTAAAATAAATGAAATGTGCAACTTTGTCAAGTTTTGTAATGCAAGAGTGACTATGATTTGGGGCATTACAATAACAGCTACACTCTCTGTGTCGAATTAAACTTTATGTGTACAGAAATTTCATAAATTTCCTCAAGACTGGCAGGTACGTGGGCAAGTACATGGACTGTGATTCTCCTGTTGTGATGGTGCCTCTTTCCAAACGAGGTGGTCTTAAAAAATGTTATGCCTTTTCTAGAATAGAAAGTTGTGTTGTAACAATGGAGTCTGCTTTTTAGACTGCAGTGTCTTACTTGCCCTAAAATCAGAATCAGGCCTGGACTTGAATATTCCTGCTGTGAAATTATGGATAGCTGTTGATTTTTTTTCCTCTCTCCCTCTCCCCTTTTCCTTAAAATATATTCCGGCAGATTGAAGAAGATTTTCGAAAGATGTTTCCTGAGAATCACTCACGTTTCCTGACCAAGTGGCCTGAATTGAAGCCCAGGGTTGTGGCACTTGCTCGACAACTTCTGAAGCAGAATGGAAACTTGACAGTCATGGAGCTCCTGTCATCTTTTGACAGTTCTGACCAGAACAAAGAAGGTATTTTTGCACATTCCCTGGAATGCACCCTCTAATTTCATACAGAGTCTGAAGTGTCATCAGAAGTTAAAATTAAACCAACCTTATCATTAAACATTCTAGTGATGGTCAATTTTTCATGGAGCATAATCACACTCCCACATAAACACAACACAAATGTGGGCCAGGAAGCTTATTTTCGAGTAGCCATACAAAATTTTCCCCACCCTGAGAGGGGACTCCCTCCCTGATCATCCCCTCATCTAGTTATTTCACTCCATAGGATTTTTTTTTTACAAAAAACAATTTCCAATACTCTGAAAGTATATTGTACTCACTTAAATGTGCATCAGAAAAAGTTTATTTCTAAGATGCCAATTGCTAAATTTTCCCTACCCTTAGATGGGGCAGTCCCTTCCAAACCTTCCCCTGCATTTTACCCATCTAACTTTAACTTTTAACATTTTTAAGTCGTCCAAAGGAAAGACCTTATGCCGTCATATTTGTCCGTCTGTCTCTCCGTCTGTCTGTCAACAATTTGGTATCCACTTTTTCATCGATCTATATCTTGGCTCCGAGTTAACCAAACAAGTTCATATTTGGTATCGGTATCCTTTAGGACTTTCCTGATATTAAGCTCATTTTTGTGTTGAGGTTGAGCTTAAAGGCAAAGATCAAAGGTAATTCAATGTCACATGGGTTATATAAAACAAATGAAAATAGATCTTTCTCGCAATATCTCAAGAACGGTTTGGGCAAACAACTTCAAACTTGGTATATGTATACCTATGGAGGTGACAATGATCTTTGACCTCAACCTTTGACCTTGACCTTTGACCTTGATTAAACATGAAAATAGCTCTTTCTCGTAATATCTCAAGAAAGGTTTGGAGAAACAACTTCAATCTTGGTATATGTATACCTATGGACGTGGCAATGATCTGTGACATCAAGCTTTGACCTTGACCTTTGACCTTGATTAAACATGAAAATGGCTCTTTCACGTAATATCTCAAGAAAGGTTTGGAGAAACAACTTCAAACTTGGTATATGTATACCTACGGACGTGGCAATGATCTGTGACCTCAAGCTTTGACCTTGACCTTTGACCTTTGCCCTTGATTATTTGTAGACAACATTTTGAATACTGTCCATATTGGCACGGTTTTCAATTACTCGACATTGGACGACTGCTTTGGACGTCGTCCATATTATTATACACTTGGCTTGATTTCTGCTATTCTGATGGCAGAACCCCTTCCCACACACTCCCCCTGCTTTGTCCCTTCACTCCCTCACTCAGTGCCCCCCCCCCTCCTTTTTGTCTCACCTGAACAAAGTTCTGGCAGAGATTGACATAGTAATCGCTTTTCCTGTTGCTGTGTTAGAAAAATGTTAAAGGCTTTTGTTGAACTTGCTCTCATTTCTCTATTTCTGCATCAATTTTGTTCAAACTTGGAACAAATAATCCTTGGGTATTACCAGATGTGAGTTGATGAGGATGATGAGGTGAAAGGTCATCTAGGGGTCAAAAGATCAAATGATGCGAGGCCATGTGCATCATTTTTAGCTCACCTTAGCCGAAGGTTCAAGTGAGCTGTTGCCATCCGTTTTTGTCTGCCGTCCCTTGTCCGTTGTGCGGTGTGCGTCATCTGTAAACTTTTATATTTTCATCTTCTTCTGCAGAACGAATGGTCGGCTTTTAGTCAAACTTGCAGAGAATCATTCTGTTGGGTAGAGTTGTTCAAATGATAACTGTAGCCCCATGGGGGCCCAGGGGGAGGGCCCCCAGGGTGCAAAATTCTCAAAATTTCAAACATCTTCTTCTCCAGATCCACAAGAAGATCAGTCAAGTTGTTTTGTGTGTAGATACCTTTATAAGTAAAGAATGAAAGTTGTTTATGACAACTCCTGTTGTGCCCCCTCCTTGGATTATTCTGTGTCAGTTTTCCTAAGAGTTTTCCCATTCAAATCTCAAAATAATTATATTGCCCTAGCGCCCTCTAGACAACTACTGAAACTCCCCTTTAAATGAATGTTGAGTAAAAGTTGCCTTCAGTGAGTTTGTACACAAATTACCAATGAGATTGATAACTCAAAGTTTAATTCATGTCAAAATGAACAGAGCCCATGGAAGTACAAGAATTGTATATTTATTAAAGGAAAAAAAAATATTTTAATCTTTTACAAAAAGGGAACAATTAAGCTGTGATCATTCAGAGCATTACAAGTTACATTTCAATGATCACAGCAAGTTCCTAAAATGACCACAAATTACTCACTGGACCATCTCTTCATGCATGAATGATCAAGGTTTTTAATTATAGACAATCAATGACTACTAATCTGATACATGTGATTGTAATAAAGTATCTGCTCACCATGCACTTGTAAGATTTAGGAATAATCTGCATGTGTATTGTTACTAATTGTTTTGCCAGAGTGTCCAAATGGGGGGGGGGGGGGGGGGGGTAAATGATTTTACATGCAACTGTAGTAACTCAGTGAGCAATCATTTCAGGTGTTCACAGTGAATTTGACTCTTCAGCACAAGGTGAGTATTGATGGAAAACTCACAAAAAAGTGCATGTCCTACTTTTCTCCTACTTTTACTGAAATTTAGCTCCTATTTTTTTTCTCCTACTTTTTCACCATGATCTACTAGAAAGCTTGCTTGATTTTATTATTTTGCATTTTGAAATACAGGATGGAATTCTGGTACATCTTCCATCCTCCTCCTCTTGTGCCTGTTGCCTCCTGCAAGCCAAGGGAGGTCTAAAGCTGCCTCAGCAAAAGTATCCATTTCCTCAGCAATCTCAAGGATTATTCAGTTTCAGAAGGTATGTAGCTTTTCAGTATAAAAGTGGACTATAAATAAATAATGTTATTAGTACCCTCGTCACACCTTGCATGTTCTCACTGCATTCTAGAAAATGTTGCGAAAACTGACTAAATGTGTGTACACAGGGAGTAGATGTAGCAATGGTCTATCTAAGAATTTCATGAATGTGCTTAGACTGGCTTGGACTAAGAGGGTGCTCAAGAACTTTGGGCCTGTTCAAAAACTGAACCTATCCTAAGATTATTAGGAGTGACAATGCGCTAGAACGAGATGGACCTACTGCAAACAGGGTTGCCATACTTCAATCCTACTAGGAATATGTTTCAGCGTGACATTTTCACAGCCCTAAATGTAGAGTTATATCAATAAACAAAAGGTCAGTACTTTTTGCCTCGATATTGGAAATTGATTACAAATTTGCAGCAAGAAAATAATTGTGAAGGAAATTTTAAAATCCTTATTTTCACAGTGTCTCCTTTTGTGTGAGTTGAAATGACTCAACCATATTAGAAAGACTCTTCTCAATCAGATACTTAAAACCTGCTTTGAAAATACTTGCATTTTTTACCAGGCCTCTACAGCCTACCTCTATACGTTTATAAAATTTTCTGTGCAAAGTCCTGGTTGAAGAATGTAGCTACAGTGTATATCTCTGTTCAGTTCATTAACCATAAAGTGAATTGAGCGAGATACAAGTTATAGGGGAGACTACGCTGCACATGGATGTCACCATCATGTACAAGCCCTGTGATTTATGCACTTTTCCTATTTGCTCAAGAGTTATGATGGAGCATCACTTGCAGCCAAGCCTTGATAGTCTGCAACATGCAGCCTGAAGGCCACTGCATATCATACAAATCTTTGGTCGCACAACTTGCCGACTATCATATGTGACCGTGCACCTCAAAACGAACATAAAGTCGCACACCCTGATTTTTCGTGAGGACTGAAAATAAGTGAAATGGGTCAACCTAGCCGAACTTGACTTTTTCATATTTTCTGAAAGAGCGGGTCTTCTTTTACATTATGCTAAAATTTGGTATCATAAAACGGGCAGGAAAGTGTGTGTTTTTTTTTAGCAGTTTATCTCCAACATTTTTGGTAGAGTAGTGTGATTAGGTGTGTTTTTAGAATCCCTTTTTCATTTCTGAGAAACCTTGTCCACACTCCTCACTTTCAACTCTAATAACTTTTGAAAGGATAGTGCTACTGCTTTTAAAGTTGGCGTTAATTGTGGACAGAATGTGTTAATGAGGCATGCTTAATTTCAGTTTAATCTGATAATCCCTTCATTGTTGTTACTCTGGCGGTTTACTTCCCGTTTTTTGTCCCATTCATCGCACAGCCAGCACGGTTTGGTAAAGATTAAGCACTTGAATAGACACTGTACTTCAGAGCCTCTTTTCTCAATTCACACTTCTCCTGAGTTTGTGCTTTCTTTCCAATATTTAGATATGTTAGGAGAGTCCATTTGATTTGAATCATACATCATTTTAAAGCTTAAATTCTGCTCTTTCAGAATATGGTCTTAACTAAAAATTAATGTCTGGCGACTTTTTGTTTGTTTTGAGGTGCAGGGTCACATATGAAATAAACAGTGCGTATTATTCTGTTTTATTTCAGATCTTAAGTCGCTGAGTTGTGTGACAGAAAGTCATATCGAATGCGGTGGCCTTTAGTCTAATCAGGCCTCTTAAATTGAGAAAAAAGTCAGAAAACGTTGTGCTACTTTGCACATTGCAGACATTTTCCACAAAACATCCAGATCCCCCCACTATATATGTATGTATGTATGATGATGGTAACAGTGATGATAAAGATAGAGTTTTGATAGAATTAACAAGTGGGAAAAGGGTAACTGCTAGTTTCATCGTTTACTAGTACATGTAATTTGTTTCAAACACAGAGTGGAGGGAGCATTCAAGATTTTCTGGATGGCACCAAACAGACCCAGAGCCAACCGTTCCTTCTTGGAATTGGAAATTCTAAGGCCTGTATCAGCAGTGACTTGCTCATTGTCGATCACAAGGCCATTCCATGTGGTGCCCGTACGGTGGAAGGAGCAGTAGATGAACTCTTCAAGACGCACTTTGTCTTTGGCTTGCATTACTGCCAGTCTCTTCATCAGTTCTGGACCTTCATCCAGACAGCTGTTTTCGAGATTGATGTTGGAGTTTCCTGCGAATCACCGAGAGTGCGTGAACTAAGATCCAAATTATTCACACCATGATTTGCTTCAAATGCAAGAGAAATTTTGCAATACCAAAGTTGGTGCAACATTTAAGATTAAGTCATGGACTAAGTGAAGGAGGAAAAGAGGTGTTAATCTGTGGACAGGGAGCTTGTGCAAGAACATTTTATTCTTTTCGTGGATTTCGAGGGCATTTGCAGACTCACCTTAAATCTGGTTTGCCAGATAATCAAGAACAGTTTACTGAAAATGAGAAAGCTGGTGAATCATTCGAAGAGAGCTTTGCAGGAAACAGTAATGATAACGACGACAGTGATCAAGATCAGGATATAAATGCAGAAGATGACATTTTATCCGCTGAAGATTTGAATAGGCAGTGTGCAAAAGTAATTTCAAAATTTTCAGCAAACAGTGCAAACTCTGGAAAAGTTGTAAATGACATCGTGGAATCAACCAGTTTGATTGTAGGTGATGTAGTAAAAAGTGCATCAGCGGCAGTTAAGGCTACTTTCTTGAAACATAAACTGCCCATTGAGTCCGAAGCTTATAGAGAAATACAGACGCATTTTGCTATGCTTGAAAAGCCATTTGAAAATTTGAACTCAGAATATAAGCGGATGAAATATTGTGCAACACTTGGACTTGTTGAACCACAAGAAATAAAGTTAGGCATCCGGTATGAAAGTCGTCTAAATAAAAGAAGTAAGCAGTATGAACAGATTGCTATTGAAGATACCTTTGTTTATATACCCATTTTAGAATCTTTAAAGCAACTTTTGAGCAATGAAGATAAATTGCATTTTGCTACTCATGACCATAGGAGCACTGATGGTGTAATGAGAGATTACTGTGATGGTGCACAATTTGAGAAAATCCCTCTTTTCCATGAAGATGAAAATGCCCTACAAATTCACTATTTTTATGATGACTTTGAAACTGTAAACCCCATCGGTTCAAAAACAAAAATTCACAAGTTAGGTGCCTTTTATTTCATTTTGAAAAATCTGCCACCAAAGTATAATTCTATTCTTTCCAATATCAATCTTGTAGCTCTGTGGTATGCTGAAGATGCCAAAAAATATGGATTTAATGCTATTCTCAAGCATATTGTGAAAGACATTAACATTCTGTCAACAGTTGGCATTACTCTTCCTAATGGCATTGTGAAGAGGGGAACCATTACTCAAATTAGTGCTGATAATCTAGGTGCAAATGCCCTGTTTGGTTTTGTACAGAGCTTTTCTGCTAATTATTACTGTCGATTGTGTGTGACAAGCAAGGAAGAGGCGCAGAACACATTAAAAGAGGTGTTAATGGAAATGCGCACCATGCAGACTTATGAGCAACATTTACAAGAAGCTGAAGCTCAAACTACACTGTCACATGTGTTTGGAGTTAAACAAAAAACTGTATTGAATGATTGTATTTACTTTCATATCTTGACAAATTTTTCACTTGATATAATGCATGATCTGTTGGAAGGCATAGTTCAGTATGAGCTGAAACTTGTACTAGAATATTTCATCTATGAAAGGCAACCACCACTCTTGACCCATGATGAACTGAATCAGAGAGTTGCCAGCCATTGCTTAAACCGTACAGATAACAAGAACAAACCATCCTACATTAAACTGAGAACAGCTGGCAATGATGTGGGTCAAAAGGCAATGCAGGCTTGGTGCTTGATAAGAAATCTTCCATTCATCATAGCTCATGACATTGAAGAAGGAAACGTCTACTGGGAACTGCTGCTAAGATTACTAGATTGTATGGATATTGTTTTTGCTCCCCAATTAACAGCAGGCTTGATAGCCCAGTTGTCTGTTCTCACTGAAGAACATCACACACACTTTCAAAAAACATTTCCTGCCAATAGGTTGTTGCCAAAGCATCATTTCATGGTGCATTATGCTACATGTTTGAGAGAAGTTGGGCCACTCATACATGTATGGTGTATGCGGTACGAAGCGAAACATCACTATTTTGGCCGTGTTGCAGAATCTGTACGTAATTACAAAAACATATGTAAATCACTTGCAAAGAAACATCAGACAGCACTAACGTTCCATCTTCAGTCAAACCATCATTTGGAGTGTCTCGAGGTTGGGCCAGGTACTTCACTTTTATTGTCAGATTTAGATGAAAATATTAGACAGACTGTGCAAGAGAAACTCCAAGTAGAGGAACTCTCTTCTGAAGTCTTTGATGCCAATTGGGTTAAAGTGTATGGTACACATTATCAGTTGTCTCTTTTGGTCTGCCATGATGTCGATGAGCTTCCACTGTTTGGTCAAATAGAGCATATCATTGTACACAACAATGACATTTTTTTTTTTTGTACTTCTCTTGCTAGATACATTGCATTATAATTCACACTATCATGCCTTTACAGTAGAAATAAGTTTTCCACGTGGTCATGTTGTCAAGAATCAAAAGGAACTTGTTGACTACAAACCACTAGATTTAATGACAAACTTGTCAAACACAGACTCGAGGAAGTACGTGGCACCAAGGCATGTTCTTTTCAAGTAATTTAGACCTGTAGAGCCGATGTTATGTATGGTTTTGGTAAATGGTAACAAAATGTTCAAAAATAACTTCAATCAATAAGATATTGTGGACTCTTGTTAACCCTATGTAGCCCGGGCTATATTTATCTGTAGCCCCCCCCCCCCCCCCCCCCCCCCCCAGATCTTGGCCGCCGATCATTAATTTAATCTTAAAGAATGCTAATTTTTGGTACATTTTTCCTTTTGAACATCTGACCAAGTGTGCACTGAAAAATTCTATAATATTTTTGTAATGTAATATATGTAATATTTTCCATCTTTTTTTCTTTCGGGAAAAGCAAATTTATGATGCATGTGCATGAAAGTCAAGGATTTGGAAATGCACAGATTGATTTGTTGTTGCTTATTTCCTGGAGGAAAAAGAGAAAGGAAAATGCATGTTTTGATGTACAAATAGCTTTTTGTTAACTTGGTTGAGGAAAAAAAATGAGAAAGAGACTCAAGACAACCAAGTACCTACATGGGTATTTCTTTTCATATGGGTACCAGGAGTAATTGTGTGATATCATGTGATGTCATGTTCATGTTACACATGGAACATTTAGGGGCTAATTGTGAATGAACATGTTACCAAAGAAATATGCGAGTGTTTGTGAGTGTAATGATTATTGGCTTTTATCTTAGGTATAACACAGTACAAAACAGCTTAGTTTCATTACGTATTAACCAATTTGAGGTCATACTTTGGTACCCATATAAATAGAAATACCCACATGCATATTTTTTTGCCTTTAACTACTTTAGTATACAGGGTGGCTCCCAAATTGGGCAAAACTTTGTACATTTTAACATTTTCTTCTCTTGATCCAGATGTAGAATACAAGTTGTATTCTTTAGGTGTAAGTTGTGTATTGTTCATCATGATAATTCCTTTTTCCAGTTTCTTGAATAAACAAGAACCAAGTTTTGTTTGTCAAGATAATTTGATTTGTTCCTTTTCCCTTCTCTATGTGTAATGTGTAATGAATTTCTGTGTTTGATTCTAATGCATTGATAGAGTGAGTTGGATTGAATTGTTGGTGCTAAATCGTTGGTTTTTGTTTTAACAACAATTTGGGGTTGAATTCTGCATATCACTGTTGTTAAGATAATGGTGTTAAATTTTATCACCGAAAATAGAATTGAATTGCAACACCAAAGATTGGTGTTGGAATCTTTCTTTTTTTTTTCTTTTTAACACCAAAAATAGAATTGAATTGCAACACCAAAGATTGGTGTTGGAATCTTTTTCTTTTTAATACCACAAATAGAATTGAATTGCAACACCAAAAATTGGTGTTGGAATCTTGTTTTTTACACCAAAAACAGAATTAAATTGCAACACCAAACATTGGTGTTGGATTTTTTTTAACACCAAAAACAGAATTAAATTGCAACACTAAAGATTGGTGTTGGACTCTTTTTTAACACCAAAATCAGAATTGAATTGCAACACCAAGAGTAGGATTGAATTGTTTAATTCCAGAACTTGGTGTTAAATAACACCAACCGGTGTTTTCCGATATAGATACCGGGAAAGTGTTAAAATCAACACCCATGGTGTTGGATTTAACACCATTGTTTTTGCAGTGCAGGGGAACAAAGCTGAAACTATTGACTGATAAGTGAAGAAAACTCTCTCAGCTTCATTCTTTTTAACTCTTCACGCCCGGCTAAAGACAGTCGCCTCTTCTCCCCCTGGGACCATCTCCCGGCGGGCTTTACCCCGGACCTCCGTCTAACCCAATTTCCTTTCCGTCGGCGGGCCCGTCCGCCTTGAATTGGCCCATCATACATCCTCGCATTGGTTGTTGGAGTCGCTTGTCAGCACGAACGTGGTCAATGATTGCGCCCGGCGAGATTATGGCTGTGTAAAATTACACCGCCTAGGTGGCGTCTTTCCCTGAGTGGAGGGAAGGAAAGAAAAAAAGGGGGAATAGTAAGAAAGACAGATAAGGAGGAAGGGGAGAGAGAAACACTCGAAGGGAGATGGGCGAAACTGCAACACGCCACACCAGTGACATAAACTTCATAACCCCTTCCCTCGCTCTCTTCCTGAGGGACAGCAAGTGATCCTCAGCGTCGCTCTTCCCCACTATGATTAGTCTTCTCGCCATTGATTAGCAACACCCTGGCGATAATCGTGCAGAGATAATTTTTGCTTTGCATTGGCACGCCCGCGCGCCGTTCATAGGGCGACTTCAGTTTTACCGCGAGGGAAGGGTGACCTTCCAACACGATCTTTGATTCTTCTTTTGATTTTCGCGTCAGCCAAAGTTAATGGAAGGCAACGCAGAAGGGTAAATGCTGGGGTGTGGACATGAATATGTACCGATTTTTACTGTACGACCGTATTCTCTCCCTCTCTGCCCCCGGATGCATCCGCCACCGAAAGGGTAATACGCCACTCTTGAAAGGCACGCATAAACACACAGCGCGCCTTGGCACACACTCACACATCCTCAACGTGTGTATACAGCGCTTCCTCGAGCAGACGACCGAACGCGAGGCACGCACTGAATGCGATTTTTGTGAGCCCTTGTCGATACAAGCAAAGCAGAGACTTTTCCCCGCCGGCTCTCTCTGTCTCAAGTAAGGGAGCCGGACAGGAGCATTCGAGAGGACAACGTGTATAGGCGCTAAGTGTCTCCAGACATGATCGGCGCTGCCCATGGAGATTCCTTCCGACCAACCTTTAAGAAATAAACAAAGAAATGAACGAACGGGAAAGCTTGAACAGTAAACCTATGATCCGTCTACTGCAAAGCAAACTTGGCTGCTGTAGAAATGATTCGGACATCTAATGTGTAAATGTCTGCGATTGATATGTGTTAATCTTCGACTATCAAATTGAGACGACTAGTCTTTGATGGATACTCGATAACAGTGCTCCTTCTTATCTTAGCATCAACACAAGCTGGATTCAAGTCGTGGATGTCATTATGGGTTTCCATAGAGATCTAACCCAAAGTCTTCGAAGGCTCCTTCTCATCTGGACACTAGGTAAGTCATTAAACATCCATTACTCTCATGGCCTCCCTCAACAACGTTACAATCAGAAATACAGACGATAATCTAAAGGCATTGAGGCATTATTCTTATGTTTGTTTTAAATTCATGTACCTTAAACACGTCTGTTGCTCAGCTTGTATGTAAACCTTGTACTATTTCCTGAACTTAATTTCGTTTGTGTGTGTTTATGTTAACCTTCCAGAGGAGAATGAGATCTCCTTCCGCGATATAATATCATGAGATCAGTTGATAGGTGAACGCTGCGATTTTCTTTGTCATGACATCTCATTTAAAGTGTGGAAAAGATTCTCGAGTATAGCACTAGTATAATAGGTTTGAGGTAACGTTGATTGGTAGCCCATCTACAGAATAAGTTAATGACAAAATGCAATCTACGGTCAAATGTTATTAGACTCTGAGGCAAAATTATCAGTGAGATTTAGCGACTATTGATCTGGATCCCGCTTATGTAAATAATGCAAACATCAATCCGTCCAAATCATTTGTTATTTCATACTAATTCTTTCATTCACTGGCAAATCTTCGCGAATGGTGGATGCTAAAATGGGAGCGGTGTCTTTTCGTTCTCTTAGCCAAATGTGTGCAGCGCACAACGCCATACGATTGTAATCGTGATCGTGTGAGTGTGACAACTCGCCTAAGTGTATAATTAGTCAAGGAATGCGTTTCATGTGTGTGTGTGTGTGTGTGTGTGTGTGTGTGTGTGTGTGGTGTGTTTGTTTGAATGTATATGTATAAATATGTATATATGTGTGTGTGTGTGTCTTTGTGTGAGTGTGTGGCTTTGTGTGTGTGGATTGAATAGCTGCTAATATGTGATTACTGCTCATGAATTCTCAGTTGATAATATACCCGACGCGTATCCCATCGATCGGGATATCACGTGCTGAGATAATGGTGTCGTTGTGAATTTGACATTTCAATACCATTTGAAATAAACCTAATTAGATGTACAATGTATGTGAAAGAATCGTGCTTTCGCAAAGCTTGACATAATTGTCGACGCTTATATCAAAATGCTCTCTGCAACGTTTTTTAAGCTCTTCCAAGCTCATGAAGGCAACAACTAGCATCGTTTCAGAAGATTTGGTTGACATCCCACTTTCTTCCACAAACCTTTCAAGAAATATTCAGACTACCATCCATGTAGTCTGTTGACTCTGACAATATTTCCTTACGATATATGGTTTTAGGAATCACCAGGAAATGTAAAACTGCAAAAAAATGTTTATTTCACCATCAGACCAGCCGAAAGAAGATTATCATATCAGAAGTAGTGTACTCGTAACGCATGGATAGGAAATTCGCTTTAGAGACCAAAAACTTAGTAGATAACAAAATATTTACTTCGACATCACTCCGGCGACACTTAACCGAAACGAAAAGTAGGTCATTACTTAGGTCATATTCGCCTTGTTGAGTCGAAAGGATCCATAGGGAACTACGTAACGACCAGAAAACTCCATCGACTACTACAGTGTTAGGTCCGAGTCCGAGTCAATTTAACACAAGAATAGTTGGTCTGTGTTCGAAACAATATTTTGTTCACACACAACATCAAACGTGTCAAAGAATATAGTTATGATTCATACCATGTTCAAACACACACACACACACGCACATACACACACACACATTCATTCTTAAACTCAAAGCCAACATTATGTCACGTTACATTAAAGTAGGATATTCTTAACAATAATTGCACCCACAGCTATAACACGTTTGACAGCAACAATGCAACAACAGTCGAACCACGAAGGTATTGTACGTCATGATGTGAGATGTACCTATAGTGGCGGCAGCTACGATTCAACTTAAAAACAACAGCCAGTTTCTCGAACGGTGGTCAGCCGCGGTCAAATAGGAATTTCCAACTCAGAAGTAGCATCTTCATTCAACATTCTAGATCATGAATACTGTGCATGAGAGATTATTACTTGACTTACAATCAGTCGAATTATAGTGTCAATGTCATGTAATGCCATCAGTTTTCACGTTCTGGTTTAAGAGCCACTGTATGTTGTGGCGTGAGTGCATATACTAAACAGTTTGGCTGCCTCTTTTATGTCAATCATTTAAGCATCAACTTGACACCATAGCCGCGGCCACCATTGTAGCCCTGCTCCGTGCTCGCACGGACCCAACACCACCAGGATAACGCAAGTCATCCATCATTCATGGGTCCTTTTCATGCTCATTGCGAACTGACCCAGCCGAGAGCGGCTGATGAATGGCTGGACAACGGACGAGTGGCTGGGGATGGGGGGACTCGTTGCGTATCATCCTGGCGATCATTTGGCTCGATCAATTATTTAAAAGGGTCACTGCAGTTTATTTTTGCCGCTCGGCACTTGGCAAAACATTTTCACTCGTAGACCCACCGTCAGGGCTGGTATATAAAAGGAGATCACCATCCGCTCGGAAGACGCCACAATCATCCCTTACATCATCGTACGTGGCGCCGCGATCCAGCCTTCCGAATAACATTAGGTATAACACAGGTACAGTATATGGACGTAGAGAAGCAAGGAGAATCAAGCTATATATGTTTACCTACCCTTCCTCCAATTCCATATAAACAAGGCAAAATGGATGAAAACTTAAAGGACAAGTTCACCTTCATAAACATAAGGATTGAGAGAATGCAACAATATTAGTAGAACACATCAGTGAAAGTTTGAGGAAAATTGGACAATCGATGCAAAAGTTATGAATTTTTAAAATATTTGTGTTGGAACCGCTGGATGAGGAGACTACTACAGCTTGTGAGTCATATGCGTACAACAGTATAAAGAAAATGTAAAAGAAAATTCAACATATTTTCACTTTTTTCGCATAATAAAAGAGCTCTTGACTTGCCTCTATCTAAAAGCAGGGGGAATAATATTGCCCATAACATTTGTCGGTAACGAGTCAGGGGAATGTGCACTTTTTTCAAAAGATGGAGTTTTGTGAAATTCTCTTTATATTTTCCTTATATTGTTGTACGCAAGTTATTCATACACTGCAGTAGTCTTCTCATCCAGCTGTTGCTGCACAAAAATTTTAAAAATTCATAACTTTTGAACGGATTGTCTGATTTTCCTCAAACTTTCAATGATGTGTTCTACTAATATTGCTACATTCTCTCAATCCTTATGTTTATAAAGGTGAACTTGCCCTTTAAAGTTTGCATTCCTTTTCACGTGCAAATTAACTTTAAATCGCAGATGAATTCAAAATAACCATAGCTTTACCACAATCTGCCAAAATTTGGGATACATACAACATACAACATAATTTACATTATTTTTTACTGAATAATACATACATAATTTTGTTTAACATTGTATACATCATATACGTATGTTGTGTGTGTGTTTATGGAGCTCTTATAATGATGTAAAGAAGAGCAAAGTGAAGGTTAACTGCAGGTCAAATTTGAAAGTGAGTCTGTTCTGTGAAACTGACGTGATTGCGTCCACTCACGAAAGAATGTCATGGGGAAAAACGACTAATGGGCGATATAGGAAACTTTTCAGGCAAGAGAAAGAGAAAGCAGGATCGGAGGAAGAGCGAGAAGAGTGGTAGTTGGAGTAGGAGGACGAGGAGGAGGAGGAGGGGAAGAGTAGAGCGAGAGAAGCCGGTTTAATACCATTACTAAGCACTCGAGTGACACCATTTTGCCGCCCACTGCTGATGTGGGCACGATGCGGATCTAAAAGGGGGACATGGTTGATGAAGCGCAGTATCCACGTGTGCGGGTAAAAACAACGTCTTTTAAACGGCGCACAGTGTGCCATGCAAACAAGGATGAGGGGTAAAAACCCTTGCCTGGATATGGTACGGGTGGGGTGGGGGGGGGGGGTGGGGGTGGGTAAGAAGTATTGATTTGGGACAGTCTCTGATGGAGCATCATTAAGACGGCCGCTTGACCTTGCTTTTTAGCTCGGGGGTAATGGGGGGGGGGGACATACCCAGCATACACGCAAAGCGCATTAGTTCCTTGATGGTGCAACTGTAAATATTACACACTTCTACGGTCTCGCAGTAATCTCTTTTTCAGTATAGGGCCTAATTAGCATGCGTTGTCATTAATTTATTGTCTATATATTATAGTATGTAATTTAATGCGATCAGCTAGGTGTGTCCATGTGTTGCACACATAAGCCCTACAAGCAAACATGCACACACGCAAGTGCTATATAAAACACCTCGGAGCTGTTGTGAGCGTCGATAGCTGTAATACACACACGAAAATTGTCATTCCGCCATTATCACATTGTCACAATGTTCTCAGTGTCTGCTATACGTATAAGTAGATAGTGAATGTCATGAATATGATACATGAATATTCATGAGACCGTAAGACTACCTACGCACGAATTGGGTAATGGTGATTGAGAACGTTGTGTTCGCTAATCTTGAGAATCTGTTTCTTGCCAACGTCTTTGATTTCTTACGTCCATTTACATCGGCTTAGGTTATTCTTATCGGCTATACGTTGCATTCCTACTAACTTGTCGTAGCCGCATTGCCTTTTGTTTGGTTCCGCGCGAACATAATTCATGTCAACTGAAATCAATACCAATCCATGAGAATGGACGGCCGCGAACGGTAAATGTAACACTTCCTTCAGCTCCGTTGTTACTGCTTCTGATACCCCCTTCTCTCTCTTTCTCGTTCTTGTCAATGGACTTATATATGTACAGAAGAGCTGTAGCAGGATTTTTAAGAAATCGAGGAACCGGCACACACCTTCGCGGCCTTTCGCAGGCAGCGTAGTGATCCGTTAGCCCCGCTAGACCTACGGCGAGCTGTGGGCGGACATGCAGGGCGGGCGCGCGATGATGCCCCACGAAGAAAAGGTTGTCACTATCTTTATCCTTCCCATGACAGTAATTGGAAATCAATCAAACAGGCACTTCCTGGATGGGCAGGCTGCAACCGATCGACATGTCTCTGCACAAAGAATGACCCGTCTGATGGTGTAGAAGTGAGGTGATTGACTGAGAGGGAATTCGGACACACACACACACACACAAAAACACACACAAAAAGGTTGTCAATGAATATGAACTCGTGAAATCGTCTGCCTTTTTCCTTTTCACTCCCACACCTACACACTATTCACCCTCCCTAACAAGTTACGAACAAGGGAGATGGACTAACAAACAAAATACTTGAAGGAGATGTTGTAAATTGCGGGGGGGGGGGGGGTGGATTCGTCAATAAGTAGTGTGCTCAGTATTTCGACAGGTCAGACGTTGTTTAATTGTTCGAGTCAATCGTTTGGGAGCCAGAGAGAGGCTTAAAAAGGACGACTTTCAGTCGGCCCATCGATCGACAACCATTCAGTCTTTCCACTCACGCCCAGGTCCAGGAATCCCCGGGGAAAAAGAAGCTGTCGCTCGGGTGGAGATACATGACGTCCGATACCAGACGAAAGTGTTCCCAGTTATATTTGCATATAACTTCCTAATAGTCTACCAAGGGTATACCTTCATTGTACCTCTTGTTTCTAGCAATTCGTTTGCATATTCTTAAAGAGCTGAAAAAAGAGCTGAAAAAGGGGAAAACTCGAAACTACACCACAGTGCAAGCTAAACAGGCAAACAAAATCAAGACTCACATAGAAAACACTGTGAGATAGGAGTAGCAAGGATACAACATGCACGCTGTACGATACGGTACCATTTTATATGCCATGCCGCGCGGTACAAGACACTTGATAACTTAATACATTATTCTATGCCCGTCCGTCATCACTTGACTTTATTCCATTTCAACCAGTGAAACCTAAGACATAATTACATTTCGCTTTATGTGGCTGTAACTCTGCCACACATATATTCCATGTCAAACACGCACTCTCACACACACACAAACATGTATACATTTATTTCCATAAGACCTCTGCTTGGAAACTCTCGAGAAGTCTGCGATGAATAAGGAAATGGGAAGGCGAGGTGAGGTTGAGGAGTGGGAGGTGAATTTTCATCTCTTCTGAGAACTATGTTTTACCTTTAAGACGTGGACTGCTTGTTGATTGTTGCCTGTAAACGGAGCGCTGCTCTGGTGATTTTGATTTTTTTTTTAAGTGTAGTGTTTCCGATCGCAAAGCCATGTTATAGTTGACATGTACATTTCAAACATTATGCATGCACAAACTCGGGTATACGCACAGACAGTCAACAAGACATGCATGTGTTCTCTCTTTCTCACATCGCGTAAATGCATTGGCACGCAAACAAAAACAAACGAAGCACATTTAAAGATTCTAAGCATTTCTTTATTTCTCAGTTTTCTTCATTCCCCTGGATATAATAATAGGTCTATCAATGATTGAAGAGAGGATTCATAGTAATTAAATCATAAGTATGAGATGTAATATTAATGCTCACTCAAGAATCAAAAAGCGTTGGAACAATGCTGTTCCCAGAGATAAAATAATCAGCTCATTGAAGTATGAACTAGAAAACGTGAAAAGAATTGATAACGAGGCCAGGGTGTGCTTGAAAAGGGCAATCTGGAAAAACACCTCATCTTTACGTAGAGGTATTATGATATGATATGATATGATATGATATGATATGATATGATATGATATGGCATGGCATGACATGACATGACATGACATGACATTACATTACATGATTATGATATGATATGATATGATATGACATGACATGACATGACATGACATGACATGACATGATATGATATGATATGATATGATATGATATATGATATGATATGATGTGATATGATATGATATGATATGATATGATATGGTATGATATGATATGATATGATATGGCAAAGCATGGCATGGCATGACATGACATGACATGATGATATGATATGATATGTTATGATATGATATGATATATCACCTGGAAGGTGATGATTTTTTACCTTTTTCTATTTTTCTTTGCCCAATGAAGTGAGAAAAACAAAGCTACTGTCCCTTGTATTTCTTATAATCCTGCGTATCATTACTTCTCTGCAAAAGGCTGTTACTGAAGTTCTTTTTTCCCCTTGATTTTCAAGGCATGGTTTATGCTCACTGAATACACTTGATTTTTTACGAGGTTGATGTGAGTTGATGTCCGATTTGATTGTTTAATCTATATGTCTGCTCAAATCTCTTGCCTGGTTAAACGTCTACTCGTAAATTCGTCTACTTAAATGATCTCGTTTGAAGAAAAAATAAGAGCTCTCAGTGTAACATCCCGAAAGAGGTGTGTGTTAACAAAATACTTGGATTTCATGCAAGAAAAAAAAATCTCCACAAAGAGAGAATAAAAGTGTCTTCTGCTCTAAAAACTGAAATAATCACGACTTGTCTCACTGCTACTTCAAGCCTCCAAAGACAAATATTGCTGCTACTACTAGGACCACTAATATCATCAACACGTCCTACGACCTGTGCTATCCACTTTTTTATATCATCTATACTAACCATTACCATGTTTATTTTTCTCAGCGATGTGTTAGGTTATGAGATGTTACAGATGAGATTTCGTCTCGCGGTTTGTGTTCTTTAGGATCACCTTGCCCTTGTACTTTTAAAGGTCAGATAAACAAGAAAAGGGGATGGGTAGGGTATCAGAAAATGAGGAAAGGACCGAAAAAAAAAGAAAATCTGACCTCTCCTATCGTTGCAGTCATCCCACCAGAAACTATACTTTCCATGTTACATACCTGAAATGATACATTCCGTTTGTGTGGAATATTCGTGCACATAATAGGCATGCGCCTGTCGTGTTTGCAGTTTGAGGACAAATCAAAAACTTCATAAAGTAAGTGTAATGCAAGGTTCATTTTTGTCGACGGAGTTCAATCAACGCAGCAAAAAACGCAATGTTGTTACCTATTGCTGAAGCACTGCTTCGTTTGTGCGTGAGAAAAGGTAATATCCACACTTCGATTACATACGCATGTATACAGTGTATGATATATACATATATGATATCATATGTATATATATATATATATATATATATATATATATATATATATATATTTAGGGAGAGAGAGAGAAAAAAGATGTATGTGTGCTCTAAACATGATTATGAATGCATGTTCTTTTTGCTGATAATTTTCAACATTTGTATTTGAAAAAGCTGTCATCACGGTAACTAGCTAGCTATACCTACCTACCTATCTATCTATCTATCTATCTACCTATCTATCTATATGTATTCTATCTATCTATATATCTGTCTATCTATCTATCTATCTATCTATCTATATCTATCTATCTATCTATCTATATACATATAAATCATGTATGTATCTACCAATCTATCTGTTTATCTCTCTCTTCTGCGTGGTTATCGTATTGTGTTTACATCGAATACATATCTCTTGCCACAAGCATCTCTCCTGTCTGTCTTTCTTGCTGTTATTTTGCTCTAATCTAATCCGCCCACCTTGACTTTTCCGTGTCCGCATGAACAAGATCCTAATCACCGAACGACGGCAAAAGAAGTCTGACACCGGATTATATGCAGTGGAGCTGCTCTCAGTGGATCATTTCATTGTCACGGAAAGAGGGAGAGAGGGCCATGATAAGGAAGTTTGGTGTTTTAACCCTTTCCCTGCCTAGGATTCGTACAACCTAAAACCCTCTGTGACAATTGACACTCAAAGTAGCCAAAGGGTTAAACAGGAGATGCATTTTTCTACCGCACTGCTCTGGGAAACTCTCAGACTGCACAGCGAGAATCTGGAGTAATTAACGAATGTTTCTCACATCGAAAACTACTTCGCCTTTATCTCACCTCTCAATTGATGAAAGCGAGGTTTGGGGAATGCTACCCCTTCTTCTCCCAGGGCATGTTTAAAAATAGGGGGATATAAAAGATCAACATTCGGAGTTAAGGAAAATATCCCTCTTCAAATATTGGGTTGGCCCTAGGAGAGCGGAGTCAATCGATTCGGGAGTGTAAGAACTTGTAGCCCGAGTCGGTCGGTCGGGGAGTCATGAATTTTCATGCCCACGCAATGTGACACCAGCCGGGGCCGATGCAGATGAGGCGAGGTTTCTTTTGGAGGGAGGGTCTAGCGTTACTACATCTGGGAGATAAGGGTGTTATCATGAGGGTTCGAAGCGGCACTTCGAAAGCGAAGGAATAAGAGAGGGAGGCAACAAGATACGCCATGTGAATAATTGTCTATTTCAGGTTTAGTATTGGTAGCATCTCTCTCGTCTAAAGATACAACTTCGGCTTTAGTTAGAATCCTATGTTTGTCATTATTTCTCTGTATATCCCGCTAGTGTTCTGCCATCACAACCCGTTACGAGATCAAATGAGAAATGTGCCACCGTACACGTGTTCATTTTTTCCCTTTGTTTGTCTATGCTTATTTCGTATTACAGCTGTATTTTAATCCCTTGCGTCGTGAATAGTGAAAAAGATTCGGCAGTATAGCGGTCGATATTCGGGGAAGAGGGTCGTGAACTCGGGTGATGCATGGCGCTAACGCACACACTGTGGCATAACAGAGATCCGTCTCGAGTCCAGTGCCCTGTTTGGTCGTACCTGATCGACGAGGTTTCTTTGCGGAGCGAGAAAGTTGACAGTCGCATGCGGGCTGCTCTATCTTTTCTCGGCTAATGTGGCTACTATGATATTGATACTATGATATTAAGTAACCATTTTAGTAATTCTCATTGTGGGTTTTTTTTCTAGCCAGTCTCTAATTGTGATGTGCAAATTCCCCGATTTGCTGTATGATTTTTCATCTTTTGTAACGTGAACATTGATCAGTAGAAGATCAATTGATCAGAAGAAGAATAAATAGAAGAAATGGGTGGTAAACTTTCCGATAGCAAATTTCACTGTACAAAGTTCAACAAAAGAGAATTCAGTGGGTATGTAATTATGAAAAAATATATAGGATATAGTATACATGATAACACTGTCTTGTTCGTCTGTCATCACGATCCAGACATGTGGGGAAATAGAGCAAATGGGAAATAAAGAGAAACTTTGTGAAACTAGAGTGCTGTCTTCTATCGTGGCATTGACACAGAAAACTTAGGATTGTGGATGTTTTCATTCAGTTGGGTGACTTCTGGACGATGCATGTCTAGACCAGCGCGCTAGAGTAAACCTGCTGGTCGCGTGCATGCATATACTCTAAAGTGCTATCCAATCTTGCCCGGCCACTTAACCTCATTCTTCCGACTGCCAGCGAGACCTCGATATTCTGGTCCTCTCCATTCTGGCCCATTTTGTAATAACGAACAATATTTGACTGGTTTCTCTTCTCTCCGTGACCTTCCCTTTGGGGGATCCCTCAACCCTCCCTTGCCTCCCTTGTTTGCCATCGCTGGGGGCTCGCCTAGTTTCATAGTTGATTTCATCCTATACTCCATACTGGCTGATCTCCCGCTCTCCCGGTCCTCCCCCCCCCCCCCCCCCTTTCCTCTCGACATGATTTCTTTATAATGTTGTAAAGATGATGCTACAGCGTCATGTATGTGGCCGAACTACAATATTCCTAGGGCCAACAAGAGGCGTTGCATTCTTTGACCTAAATATGAGGTGCTGAAGTTTATATATATATATATATATATGTGTGTGTGTGTGTGTGTGTGTGTGTGTGTGTGTGTGTATGTGTGTGTGTATAGGTGTATGTGTGGTTATTACTGCTACACAAGATCCACGACGAATTGATAATGCTAAGGCATCTAAATCCTCTTACAGCGCTGGTTATGATATTATTACTTTGTAATGGAAGTCAATATCTACCTAAGATAGCACAACGCGCACATACTGTAATCATCCGTGACAATGATACTATGCTGTCAGTAGTCTGCCAGCGTGACAACGGTAAACAAAACAAAATATCGTGTCGGGTAACTCATAATTTGGATGTAGATTATGCATACGAACTCCTCTTGCTGTTGACCTAGACACATCTAAGATCCTCGTAAAACACTCTCTTGAATTTCTCCCTCAGAATCAAAACCAGTTGGTGGTCCCAAGGATATACATCTAGGAAATGAGTCTCATGTTAGTTTTGCTGTGTTATAAAATATTTGATCCACCAGTTTTTAGGTGCGACTACGCAAGCATCGATGTCATTACGTAACGGTTAGGTACAAGTAAAAAAACACTTAAACAGCTTTCATTGTGCTTTAATTTCGTACCATTTAGAATTGACCTTGTGCTACGGCTCATTCTATGGTATGCCATGCGGTTTATAGAAATATAATGAAATGAATAATTTTCAATCAGATATATTGTAAATTTGATATCTCTCTTTTGTTGGCAATAGGGATACAAAGCTAGCCTGAAAATACGAATCAGAATCGTAATAAGTTCATAAAGAGAAGTGACTTGTTCTCCGACGATCCAGTTGGTTTCCCTCATTTTTTTTCTGTCTTTCTCCACCAAAATATACACACACAGTAAATTGCGAATACTACGTGTACCTTTGCTTGTCATGGATTCAATTTTGCACCAGATTCAGTGGCCCAGCAGTTCGTCTCGGTTGCCAAGATTTAATGAGATGCGACACAACTTTTGATGAACCCTCAGATTATTCTTTCTCCCCACCCCCCCCCACCCCCCCCCAAAAAAAAAGCGACAAGATGAATTTTCTCGGAAGCAAACGGGGCACGTAGTAATAGTAAATCATACACCCCCGTCAGATACCCCGGGAGGTTGCAATCAGCGGTATTTTCCTTTTACCGCTCGATATTGATTTCAAGGTTTGCGTAAAGTAGCGAGTGGGTTCAATCCATCTAATACGCGACATGGCCGTCAGAGGAGGCTAACCCCTTCAGTGCGGCTATACATACATTTTATGTTATCACATCACTAAATGGGGCGTGCAATTCATGATGCGTATGCTCTATGAGAGTAACGAGTTTCATGCTATGGGATCGCCTCTCGTAATGGAAGCAGATTGGGATGGGTTTCGATCAGTCTGTTTTGCTCTCTTCCTACCTTGCTTTGCTTCCTTGCATGATAAAGTTATAGAATCGCACAATATGTCTCAGAATACTCAGTGCTCAGTTTGAGTCTTTTTGCCCATAAAGGATTGTCCCGTGCGATACTATGCTGCGAGGTATAGTATCGCTCTGATGTAGAACATCATTGTCCCGCGTGTGTGAGTGTTTGTGTTGTCTCTCCTTTGTCACCATATAATTTATGGCATCACTAAGGCATTGTGCAAGTATGTTAAGGTTTGTGTTAAGTGTGAGCATAGTTTCCATAACATCTAAATGAACGTGACCTTTACTTCCAACTTGTATAATCATCGGTAATTTTATTCTTTCTTAGAGGGAACGGGGAGGGGATTGGGGAATCGCTTAATTGTGCACCTTTACCGGTTACAGCCGAGCATCAATGGTCACATCACTCCGGCCTGACATTTGTGTCAGAGTGGGTACATGCTGACGCTTGTTGGAAAAAAAAAAAACAAATCTTACCGTTCTCTGAAAACAACAGAAATAACAGCAACAACAACAACAACCAAGCGACACACAAGTTAAGTACGGCGATTCACTCCAAACGCGATGCAAAGACGCTGGCACGATGTCGGCGCTTTCGTCTGACTCGCTAAACGTCTATCATCGGCATCGCGTCGTCATTGTTTGATGTCGACTGCGTCGGCGGTTGGAATGCCAGGATTCCTCACGAGCCTGACTAACAACACATTCCCGGCCCTCCTCCTCTAAGTTCCTTTTTACCAACCTGTCCCCCCCCCCCCCTCCCCTCCCCCTCTTCCTGAGGAATTGAAATCAGCCATTACAGCAATCAAGACGTTTTAACTTATCAAAGATTTGAAGTTAGATATACATGTTTTGTCGAAAATGAAATAAACTTTGAAATTGAAATTGAAATTGAAATTTACCCAAGATGTATTTCGCTCATATGTTTCTAATCAAGTGATCACTTGAAACATTAGCATTGCCGGTGGACAGCGTTTTGGGCAACTCTTGGAATTCTTTTCCTTTAGTTTCCGCTTTAATTTACTTTTACTGTAATTGACGTGTCTTCGCAACCAAGCAAACTAAAACTAAACAAAGCAAAACGACTAACGAGTATTGTATTTGTATGGGCGAACGGCTGATATCATAATAATGTCTCTTATAGTTAGATCGAAAAAAAAAACTACAATTAGGCCCAGTTATTGGATAAGCATGGCAAGTCTGGAGTGAAGTTATTATCAGCATGCATGCTTATTTCCTATACATGACTTATAAGAATTGGTGGTTCGGGATGGCCTTGAATCAAAATTTTATTTAAATTTCAATGTGTGCTGCAAACCCAACAACAACCAAAGAAAGCAATAGCCCTGTTTCTCTTCAACGGGAGCTACTGGGGATGGATAAGAAGTGTTGTAAGGTTGATATCTTTTGTCTGTGTGCCGAGATGGTTTGGGGGGGGGGGGGGGGCAAACATTCTAGATGGCACCGGTAAGCAAGTCATGGGCCAAGCTCATTGACAGCAGGTGAAAAGAAATTTGTCGCGACACGCTGTCGGAGCAGCGTCATTATTGCACGGTTTTCATTTTATATTCATTACCGCTCGTCGGCGCGTCGCGTCGCAGGTAAACGTGGATGCACATTAAGAAACATATTGGTGCCATGTGCAATTTACACGCAGCCTTTTTTATCTTTATCGGTAAATTGCGCAATATATGCGTGTGTATATGCTTATAGACATTGATGTATTTATATTTTCACACACACTCACACACACACTCACACATACATAATAAACATCAATATACATAAACATACCTATCATATACACTCACACACACATACATACACACACACACACATATATATATATATATATATATATATATATAATTTACACCGCATTTTCACACACACACACACACACACTTACACAAACATAATAAACATGAATATACATAAACATACCTATCATATACACTCACTTACACACACACACACACATATGTGAATATATATATATATATATATATATATGTAATACATATGTATATATGTAATATATATATATGTATATATATATGTGTAATATATATATATATATATATATATATATATATATTCATTTACTTCGCGACATATTATTCTCTCATGACTGTACACGCGGAGGACAGTCCTGTGGAATGCAATGTGAAGTGAAAAAAATCACTGCTAACTTGGGGAAGATTTAATTCGTTTAGACGATCAGCCATCGCACTTCAATTTCGCTCCTCTGCTCTAAAGTTGCTTACCTCCTCTTGCGAAAGAGAAAGGGAGAGAGAAAAAAATGCAGAGTGAGGGAGCAAAATAAATAAAGAAATACAGAAAGACGAGAGGTTAAGGAAAGAGATAGAAAGAGACAGAATAACACTGGTTTCTGAAATAGCTGTACTAGGGCTATATTCTGCCGTTTGAAATTATAATACCGTTTTTTGCTGAAAATGCAAAGCGAAAATTTACTCCATACCTCACAGTGACAATACTATATATAGTTGCCTAATCCATGATAGTTTGGATCTGCCAGTCATCTCACAAATTACCATGACTAATCTCATTCTCTTACAGCGGCAATAACAGATCATCCGCATTATACGACGGCGGACTCTTCTGGACACTATATATATTCCCAGGGATTAAGAAGGCATATTATTTTGTGAGCTGGATGTGAGTGGAAGAGCAGTCGATGTTTCTTGACATCAATTCACTCAAGTCGTGACACTGAGTATCATCAAAAAATCCATCTCTGATCAACGTGGGCTTGCGATGACCTCTTATGCTGTAGGAACTCTCGGTCTCGTCTGACTGCTGATTGCCCTCTTTCTTCTAATTCTACGTATAGATACTAGTCGGTGATTGGTCATAATGCAATCACGTGACTAATGCAGCGAGGATTGAAATCGTTATATTGCGAGTAGTGACGTCACGTCAGGTAATGCAATTCTAATAGAATTTGACCGGCTATGTAATGAAATGATACGTATTTATGTACACTATGAATAACAAATATCGCCTTGTCTATATCTTTATGATACAGCACTCGAAAGTTCCTAGGGATTTTTTTCCCTCGAGACATAATGTAGTAAAACAAATATTTTCTTTCAGCGCTGCGCTCTGCGGGAAAATACAATTTCTTTGATGATATTATACTCCTACGGGAATATCAAAATCAAATTTTATATTACACTTCTAAAATGGCAATATCTGTAGACTATTCTATTCTACTTTTCTATTTTAGTCTATTTGTCTATTCTATGTTATTCTATTTTATTCTTAACTATTCTATTCTTCCATCGGGGATATGATAATTATGTGTGGCGAAAAATAACGAGAAAAGAATGGGGGGTAAATGTGACGAGAAATAACGAGCGAATAATCTGCATACATTCCTGAACGTCATACCTTTGTTCGTACGGCACGGGACCCCGCATTACCCTTTTCGCTTCCAATTAAAGTCGAGTCTGAAGGCATTAAGGCATGCCATTATGCGTCGTCAGGGTACGTGCACATGGTTTTACGCTCCTGTTTAAGCTTCCCTGATTACCATCAAGAAGAAGAAGAAGATAAAATAAAGGAACTGAAAGACTTAACGGAGTCATGCCTACAAGCTTTCATTCTCCTTGCCTTCACTCTTTATAATCTTATGCATCGACAGAGCGCGGGACTTCGTATGTAATTTCGCCTTTGATATTCAGGTGGATGCGTAGCTTAATGCGCTTACAAGGCTGGAAAGGTAACGAGCAAGGAATAAAGCTCGCTTTATTTTCTCATAGTGCGCGGCATGATGAAATAATTGATGATGGGGATTGATATTCCATTCATCAAATTACGCGAACAAATGTGACCTGTCATCTATTATAGGGCTGCATCTTGAGAATCATTCTTCATTAGATCGTTTCCCTTTCGACTTCATCCACAAATAAACCTAGATTGGCATCCGATTTGAGCAGAAATGTTTTAACCACCGAGACTCTTGTGGTTATTGTCTCTTTTGATTTCTCATTCTTTCACAAATAAAGGAAGATGTGCATGCGATATGACGAGAATTTGCAACCGCCTATCCCGTTGCGGTAGTTTTCTTTGCATTCTGGAAACCCTCCTTCATTCTGCTCATTCTGAATCACCTGCTTATCAGCAGGATTATGCATGGAAGTACTTTGATATGCTAAGAGGTGTTTCTTTTAATACCTTCCTTATTTCCCGGTCGTACCAAAGACTTCAGAAGACTCTAGTTCAGTCGTGTCATGTAACTCAACTCTCGGCATCAACCCGACAATGACAATGATAATGTTCGGATTCTATGACCACTCCAAGTTTTGAAGGAATTGCATTGGGTAAAGCTTCTAGTATTTACTAGTATTGATATCACCGGGAACACAAACCAAAAAGGAAATAATCCGAATATCTTTCCTGTCCCTACTGACTACAGCTTCGCTGACTGTACTTGATTGTAATTTTATGGTACGCTTAACGCAAATATAAACTGTTTCTATAAAATTTAGTCAGACATACGTAGTTCACTAAATTCAACTATACGTTTTTATCTGATAAGTCTTGACTACATGAAATACATGCCTACATTGCAAAAGTCACATGGCATTAGGGAGTTTTTGATAAGAACACTTAGGGCACAGGGATACAAGGAAGAATGAAAATGTGTACATGATTCAATGGCATGGCGGTGGCTTGGCTATAAAGATCGGGACAGTGGTATTATAATTATATCAAAATATACGAAATGATGGTTAAGATGTTACGTTTAATCTATGAAGACAATATTATCTTTACAATGTAGTCAGACAAGAAGAAATCATTGTCGTTCACATTATATATATGAGCATGCTATGTCAGTGGCAGAAAAGCCAAAGGCAAATGATATGTCAAGGGTAAAAATGGCAGGTGTAATACCGTAGACAAATATAGGTCAATACGCGAAGGAGAGCCCGGTGGTCCAGATTTGATATCACGAGCTTGTCCTTTTAGTTTGATAGTGACGACATGAGAACATCATTAGCAGCAGCAACAACAACAGCAGACGCGTGCGAGTCTGATTGTGTGAGAATGAAAAAGGGACTCTCAATTTGAAAGACTACCACGTTTATCTCCTGTGTTTAATCGAACTCTTTTACTTTAATATTTCCTTTTTCTGTCCACCTACATCTCATATACCCATTGCGATTCTCATGGATTGATGTGTATTCCTCGTCTTCTATCTGCCTACAACTTTTTCCATATATTCTGTAATTTGTCCCACGGCAGTGTCTTAAACATTTTTTCCTCTCCCCTCAACTTGATACATCTCATTCTCACCAACACGAAGGGAACAATTTAATTGCCTTGATGTGCCACAGTCGAAAGATTTTCACAAGACTGTTCCACCATACTTTAATCTGGAGATAGCATCCAATAGCATTAGGCCTATATCATGTCAGCAAAAGTTTTGTTCCAATTTATGGATTTTGCGACGGAAAATAACATCATTGATCGAATGTTCGTCTACCGTCTTTGGATATCTAAGGTTCCTCCATCGTCCAAACAGGATCCGATCCATGTTATGTAAAGATAATAATGTCAGCAATGAAAAGAAAAATCACGGTTTATCAAATACGTCACGTGAATTGTCATTTGATTCATTTTGAAATACCTCCGTATAATGACTTTGCAATCAAAGACTGCTACTGGTTACTTGCAGTGACAAGTGAGGATAATCTTCTTTTCTTGCCTCGTCATTACGGACGTTAGTTCCTAGCGGGGAATGCAATTTTGTAAGCCGCCGGCCCGTTATCTCTCCACACCTGCGTCAGCCAGTAAATGACAAGCTGTTGCGATAGTTATATGAACTTCATCGAAAAGCCAATTCTCTGTTCGCGCTGCATCGTTTTATTTCTCTTATTTGCCCGCTTTTCGTTTTCTTCCCTGAAAATTGACATCATTGTGGTTGTAATTTAGTACTTGTGCTGTGTTAATAGAAGTGCTGACAGGCCAATTTTTCCTCTCCTTCCTCCACCTCTTCCTCCTCCTTTTCCTCCTTCTCCTTCTCCTATTTCGAATCCTCTTTCTCCCCTATGTTATTCTTTTTTCTTGTCTTTCTCCTTCCTATCCTAATGGATGCTTAGACTAGACAAGAGAAGTAAGAAGTAGGAGCAAGAACAGCAAAGTACTGTAAAACGGCAAAAGGAAATATGGAATGGTCTATCACCACCTCGAGACGATCAATGCCATCATATCTTATGAAATAAAGGTTTAATCGTCAAAAGTGAGTAGATAGAATTGTCCATCCTCAGTGAATACGAACAGTACATCAAAATGAATTTTAACGTCCATGCACGTACTCGCCCAGCGTGTTGCCGCTGTTCCATCTTGGCCTGATGCCAGTGTATATTACTGACTGGTATGTTCCAGACTGATGCGCGTTATTATCATTATCATTTTTTTATTTTGTCGAGAGAAAAAAAGTCTTTCCTCATTTCGTCTTCTCCTTCTTCTGTTCATTCTATTTCTACTCTCCTAATAGTGCCCCTCTGCTCCCCAAAATGTCAGAAAGCTCTTAAGAAAAGCTTGCAACGCTGTCAGTCTTCCCCTTTGCTTTTCAACTCCTACCCCTCCTGGACAGTCCATTTCATCCTTCGTCACCCAGATGTCCAAATTGTCCCCCTTTTACCATCCTAAATTGGCTCCCGAATCTCATCCCGTCATAGAGTGATTGAAATGACTGCACCATCCAGACCAAATCTGAACTCATTTCGCACTAATTGCACTTTATTATTGGAATCAGCACGCGCGCGCGCCTCCAGACGAAATCGTCGCGAGGTGTCGCTCTGTAACCCGTTTCGTGCTAATTGCGCTTTATTATCGCAATCAGCACGTGAGCTCTGCGAGGGGTGACACGGAATGCTAATAAATACTTCGATGTTTTGCGTCAGAGTCAGAATCAAATCTGCAGAATGTGATACTATACAAATGATGCACAGGATAGAGTGCGTTAGTGGAGGCGTATAGCGCACTCGAGGGTATTTACAATTGTGAAACATGCACGAGGCGAAGCCGAGTGCATGTGTTGCACTACATTGTAAATACCCGAGAGTGAGCTGCATCTCCACTAACGCCACGAAATAATCCTGCGCATCATTTGTTTTATAAAATGGGTCGAAAATTCGAAAACTAACAGCATTTTTCAGCGTTTTTCACGTACCTTTGTGGGTCAAGACGTCCGAAGATGTTCGTCCCAAACATTTACGCACGTCGCGCTCGGAAATCCCGCACATATAAGTATGATGGGGGGTTGGGTTTCCGGACACTTAAGTTCCCGCATGAAAACTTACTTATTTTACATAGAATATGCACCCTTTACCTTAAAGACTTGATATAGACTCCTCATATAGGCCTACTAGACAACATACTCTGAAAACGGCGTGAGAATTAACCTGCTAAATCGTTGGATTTGCCCTTCAAAGTGACTCCATGTACGCGTCCGGTCCCACAACGCTTGGTCTACTGTACTGTACGTATAAGAGTATACGTACGCCACACATGTTATGCACAAGGGAAGAAAGGCCGGCCGGCCGGCAGTCCGAACTAGAAGTTGTTTACAGGATTGACAGCGCGTATGCATGCAATTCAGAGGAGCCGCCGCGCGCACAGACGATCGGCAATAGGATTTAACACGCAGTGCGATGGGACTAGAATAACCAAAGCACACGTGACTCATTTCAGCGCTTCCTGTTGGCTACATTCTTGAACCCATTTTATAAAATCGATCAACGATCACGTGTTTCATCGGATTCGTATTCATATTTCGAGGATAATTGCAATCAAAGAGAAGTTAGAGATAGATTGGTAAATAGATGAACAGAAATAGAAAGAGAAGGATTTTCAGCAGTATTTTATATATGAATATATGTTCATTTATGAATATATATATATATATATATATATATATATATATATATATATATCATGTACATAAATAGTTTTTTTATGAACGGTAAGATATGTAGGCCTATATCATGTAACATAGATGCCGCTTGTTCATGTCTATTCTTTTCAATTATGTAGCAGGGGACACATCCCTGAATGTAGGCCTACTGCCATTAAACATGCAAAAGCTGCAGTTTGATCAATCATATTTTCCCTTACTGTTGCGAACATATGTCCCTTGCATATGTTCATGACCTACATCATTGGAGAATAGCGTATGCAATGACCGTGTGATAGATTAGTACTTGCATTTAGGATGGCATGCATCAGCAAGGCATTGTGATGTCACCAAATTACGAATCTTCAACAAGCTTTTATGTCATAATTCTGAATGTTCCCCAATGACCTATAGGTCTTTAATTCTCCCTCTCGTCCTATTTTTCTCTCACTCATGATAATGTGAAATTTTATTGTAAATTGCGAGTAGTCGCCTCCTCAATATTATGATGTTTCATCTCTCTCGAAAATAAGAACATTCCACATTGTTGTCATATCGCGCTAAAACAATCAATCAATCAAACAATGAAACTAAGGACATTTTTCGTTCCAAACACATCAGCACCACACGTATTAAGACAGAAGCAAAATTACATGAACAACATTTTCTGGCAGTATCTGACGCCGCCTACGAACTGCAGTATACATTTGCTTCAACAACAATCGAATTGTTCAAGCTCTGGCTTAAGATAATTAGTACGGTGACTGCAAACCGGTCCATTGTTGCCCAAGAGTCATCCAATCGACGGCAAGCAATCCATTGGGTGAAACATGATAGAAAATTTATGTCATTTGGGGAATCCTTCAGCGGCCAGTAACCCCAATCTGACGGGCGCCAGAGGAAATGTTGGGCAGAGAGAGAAGCAGACAGACAGAGAACTAGAGTCTTAAGGTATAAAAGAAAGGGAGAGAGGAAAAAAAGACACGGAGAAAAAGAGGAGGGAGAGAGAGAGGGAGAAAATGGAGAAATATAGGGCGGGCGAGAAAGAGAAAGAGAAAAAAAAGAGAGGGAAAGAGAAGAAAGAAAATTTGTTGGTTAGTGACAAGCGACAAGAGGAGAGCGATATGTGATAATTCGATGTCACTGTCTACGCGTACCCTACATCATGATTTTGAAGCAAGTTAAATTTACATGTATCTTGTTTCGTGATGGCAATGTTGATTGAAAGTGAGCGCAGCGACTCTTACATGAAAATCAAACCAGACGTCTTTCTGCATTGTCTACTGATTTCGCTGATATCATTTTGTCGTTAAGGAATTAAGAGTATATTATTAATTCACTAGGAAATACCTCAGGAAATCTGTTTCTTTTTTAAATGAATGGATCTGCAATGTGTAGAATCATGCATGTATTGACACAGGCACACGCGCGCGCGATCTCACACACACACACACACACATCATCATCATCATCATCATCATCATCATATTCTATAAGTGTTTGTCTGTGTGTGCGTGTGTGTGTGTGTGCATGTGTGTGTGTAATGTATGTTTATGTAATTGTGCACCCCGATGGTTGATACTGCTACCTAACCACTTATCCAGAAAGCAGAGCACTAGCTGATTCGATGTAGTCAACGTGATAAATTAACAGTTAGCAATGGTCACGCAGTTCGCTACTGTACAAAGAAGATCCTGTTTACCCCACGATACGTTTCTCACTGTCTAGAACAACAGATAACAAGTATGCATCAAGCTGCGAGGAAACCACATTAAGAAGCGGCAAGGAGAGTATAGTTTCACTCAGGCGATCAATAACATGCCTCGATCCTTAAAGATCTCATTTTGCGCCGATGTTTTGCTGCATGACCTATGTGCATTGCATATCAGGTGCCTTGAGGTACAAAATATTTTCAAGCTAAACAGTGCGAGCCATGGCGCTCTAGAAAATCTTTGCTCACTTGTTCTGAACGTTGTATATCCATGATGAATATCATAACACAGTATATCGCTCACATCAAGTGAAGAAGTTGCTGATGAATTTGTAGCTAATATGAGATATGAAGGGGGAAATTCTCGTGTCAACGGGTATCCTTTAAGAGGCTATAGCTTCAAGTGTTCGCTGCTATAATGGCGTCCACTTCCGATATGACGGGATAATTTCACGCCAATGCCGTAGCACTGCGTGCGTGAGCTTAGAGTATACTTTTATAGCGCCTACTACGCCCGATCAATAGGTCTCGGCGACAGGTCGAAGTGCTCGGGCCAGCTCAGACGATATTCGGTAAAAAAAGAGCAAAAAAGCCAGAGCGACCATCACGTAGGCCCCCTCTTATTTCACCATTAATATTTAATCTATTACTTAAGCCCTTCAATAGACAGATAAATTGGAAAATGGGATTTTAAGACAGTGATGGGAGAAGGATTGGTGGGTGGTGTGAGACAGAGGTGAATCAGAATAATTTGTTAATCCACTCTGTAAAATGGAAATTTAATCCGATCTATTCATAAGTGTGTTTTCTTCACGTCATGCTGACATAGCACTCCTCAAGGATTTACAGCAGAAGTAATTCATCGTAAAGACTTACAGATTACCAATCCTATATCTTTTTTTGGTTTCGTTTCGTTTCGTTTATTTCATTTCCAACTCATGCTCACATGATTACAACATTTAAATACACATATACAAATAATACAACAATACAATGAAAACAATGAACCATAATACATGATACAATTTTATGATTATATAATTTCATAATTGTTAAAATGAACAAAATTAAAGATGATGAAACTTGTATGGACAGCATTAACACCTCTAACTTCCAAATCATGATTCTGCGCAATGTGACCAGCGTTACATAATTTTTGTGCTCAATCTATCAAACTATCGACGTCTATATTATGAACTACTAATTTTCAAATTCATCGTGTATACAAAATAATTTCGGAAAACTTCATCCACTTATAGACTGTCTCTTTATGAGAAAACCCGCCCTCCACATACAGACACACACATATACACACATACAATTTTGGGTGCGTCGATCGGGGTATCAAACTACGAATAAGATGTCCATTTTGTGTAACAAAAAAGAGGGAAAAAAGATCCGAAAGGAACATCTCGCTTTTAACGGATCAGATATCGTCCTTGAAAAGGGTTTCATTCTGATAGAACTACGTCTCTTCAGCAAAAGGTTCTTTCCATAATTTTTGAAACCAGGATCATCTTCGTTGTGGCTATAGGAAAGAAAACTTACCTCTGTTTGGCAGGGCTCTCCCTTGCAGCTCTTTAGCTAACTGCATTTGCTTAGAAAGATGTAGGAGACATTACTTCATGAAACTCTTATTGATATACACTGGAATTTCTACCCTTAGATTTTGTGATAGATGGGTCACGCAACTAGGCCTATTCGTGGATCTCCGCTATCAAGGAATGATGTACCATAAAAACTTCGATCAATCTGGTCACTGTATGTCAGAAGGATTTTCTCATGATTATTTTCCATTGTGATGTGGCAACAAATATTCAACAATAAAGTAACAAACAAAAATGTTCTCTGGTTTGCCTCTAAACATGTTTTCACCTCCCAAAATGCTCTACATTCAAATCAACTTCTGCTGGCCTCAAGTTTCTGCTTTGTGCAATGTGCTTCACTGTATGAGAACAAAAATAGTCTTAGCTGATTCGTTATCAAGATCCAAAGCATGATTTGTCATATAAGTTTCTCGACTTTATTGCCTGCAATATCCGTGTCTCCGTACATTTACAAAAGCATTTATGAACCCAATGCTCAAAACCATCACAACCTAAAGCAAGAGACAGACAGACAGACAGACACAGAGACAGACAAACAGAGAGAGATAGACAGACAGACAGACAGGCGGAAAGAGAGAAAATTGATGATATATTCGAAAGAACTACCATCCTTGAGAAACCACTTTATTGACAGTTACCATTTATTTAATTATGCAGAGACTCAATCGAAGGTGCGAAATAATAGATATAGCCGGTAGATATGAAAATGTCACTGTCCCGTAATAGGAAAGTTATCTGTGAAGAGGAGAATAATTCACATGTCCAGTGAAAGAAATGTTTCGATTTATTCATGTGGGTCTTGACATTGTACCGTTAAAAATCGACCAGTCTTTGCCGTGTTCAAAAACCGCAGATATTGGCATTTTTTTGTTTGTAATCCATACATTCCTACACCAGATGCATATTATATCGCATCGATGCGAATATTGAAAACCTTTTCGCGAGACGCATTCTTACCCTTTGTGTCGGAGAAATCGACATGAAGCCGTCTTCGTTGACAATTTGAGAATTAAATGTTCTCCGTGACAGCAGAACAGGAATCCAATTTCCATCTCACATCTTCCTTTCTCCCCTATAGTGACATTTCAATTTGTCGTTCCTTCTCTTCTTTATCTTGTTAACTTTCTCGTTGTTTTTGTAAAATTGTAAAGATGGAGGTTACGCGCAATGCATCTTATCATAATGATATTTCAGGAAGGGGTTGGGGGGGTTGGGGAGACAGTCATGTCGGTGGCATTTTGAAAAGACCCATATTCCTTCAACAGTACCTATACAAACGAGATCTCCTTTATGTGACTCAGCTGGCAGATACTATAGTTATTTATTCATTCATTATCATTATTGTTATTTCTTTCTTTCTTTCTCTTTCTCTCTCTCTTTCTTTCTTTATTTATCACTTAATTAATTAATTAATTAATTCACTCATTTATTATCTGTCAATCTATCTATAATCTGTCTATCTATATCTATCTATCTATATCTATCTATCTATTTATCTATCTATCTATCTATCTATCTATTTACTTACTTATTGCAACATAAATAGGCCTATCAGCTTGAGCTGTTTTTCACTAAAAAAATGTATGATATAGATAGCAAATCCTCAGTTTTTGTTACTGTCCAGATATTCTAGGTCAGCTGCAGTAACAGAAAAATAAAACCAAATCAAACAGACAAAATTACCAGCAGAATGAAAATCAATAACATGTACAATTCGTGTAATTTCCAATCTTGTAGGTTGCAGTACATTGTCCATGCATATGCATGTATTTCACATTTTATATGTAATTTCATATACGTGGTAGGGCAACACATTTTCTCTCTCTCTCTCCCCCCCCCCCCTCCGTCTCCTTCACTCCCTCCCGCCTCCCTCCCTTAACACCATCTATGTCGTCACAATAACTTTGCAACTTTAAGGAAATTAGATATGACGCCAAAGAGGACGTCACACCTGTTTCCTTATACCCATTCTCTTCCATACATTGACAAAAAACCCACACAATTGGAACGTTATGACCTCGTTCGAAAATGGGGCCATCTTCCTAGTCAAACTCTGCTTATGAATTAATATGGTCCCCTGCATTTCCAATTTGTATAATATTTTATATATATTCTTTACACCCAATTTGAAATGTTTCTTATCGTACAATTTACATTCAATTTGACATCGTTGAACATTTTTGTTTTTGACATTGTTGTATATTTTCCCTATACTCTTTCTTTGTACAATCGTGTCCCAGAATAAATTATATATAAATGCGTTTTAACAATTCATATCATTTATGACATATCGTCAAATTTTGTTTTACATTGTAATGAACAAGGAATGCAGAAATAAACTGAACTGAACTGAACTTCTTTAATGTGCGGATAATAAGGGCACAGCGTGACTAGTATTAATGTTTCTCATTGATTAAACAACAACAACAACAAATAACAACAACAAACACATTTTCTCACCGTATGTCTGAGAGCAATATTTCCCCAATTCTATTTGCATGGATTTCCCCTCTATAAATGAAGTCAGAATGAATATGGAGTGAAACGCTTCACCTTAATCTTCCCCTTCACCCATAGAGCGCGGCTGTGGTCATATCCAAGCGATCTCATACCTCATGTCATATACTTTAGGTTGAGGAGGACGCCTCAACGACAATATCCATCAGCGTGACACGCGGGGTGACGGGCGTGTGTTCTCATGAACTAATTAAGTCGACTATCACGGCGTGTACCCCCGCCCCCGTCGGACACCCTAGCGCTATCGCCTTGTAATCACAAACACGTCTTCACCGCCCCGATGACATCTCGCACTCCAGCCGAAGAAAAAAAAACAGAAGAGAAAGGAGAAGTCGCTCACAGGAAGATGAATTTGCTGGGAAGAGCTAGGAAGGAGACGGAAAAACACACAGTAAGGATTGCAATTTAACATCCCGAATGTTCCTTAAAATTATTTTCCTGGGGTTTTCCGGCACACGTTGTACCTTTCTATGGGCATCAGACTCCTTGGTCAAAGTCCAACATGCGTTGTGGCTATGGGTGTGTGTAATTGACATTAAAGAGTTGTGAAAGTCGACACATGGAATTAAAGACTCATGTTGATCCCTTTTTGCAGTTAACAAAGGTACAAAATTAAACCAATTCGTCTGGACTTACTGTTTTAATTCCGAGAACGGTTTCACGTCCGATCCTGCCTGGACGCTTCATCACCTCGTCTGATTTGCAGTTAGCAATCCATGGAAATATTGTGAATTCATTATGACATATCATTCTCAGAAACCAGGTAGGCCTATACATCGTCGTTTGGAAACTTGGGATACCGCTGGATATACTTTATGCTGCATTCATCATTTAACATACGTGTGTGTGTGTGTGTGTGTGTGTGTGTGTGCGTGCGTGTGCGTGTGTGTGTGTGTGTGTGTGTGCGCGTGCGTGTGTGAGTGTGCGTGTGCGCGCGCGGGTGTGTCTGCGTGTGTGCGTGTATGTGTTATCCCATTATAGACTGACTATACTTCAGATGAGTATACATTTCGTGTATGGATAGTTGAATCGGATTTAGAATCTCAAAGAGAATACTAATAGAATATATATATATTTTTTTGGTATAATGGAACTACTCGAGATAATTTTTTTTTTCTATAGGTTTTCGCATTTTCATTATCCGTCAATTAGTCTGGCTTTAATCTTTGTCTTTCTCTGAGCGATACAAATGTAAAATATTATGCTCTCAATCGCGAAACCATCATCCTATGTTCGATGAGTGTGGACAGGGAAGTAATATCTCTAAGGGCACTGCATCATAATACTGTTGCATAAAAATTAACAAATATTATACCAAAACACGTCAAATGTTTATTGAACGACAAGCAAAGAGAGGTAACATTGCTTATCGTGACCAAATAATGAATAAATAATAAATGGAATAACAAAAAGGTCCCCCCCCCAAAAAAAAAAAATCAAACTGTCCTCAATCAACTAGATTTTTTTTTCATAATGATAGGCCTGTAAATTGCATTTGATGTTATCAAGTCAAAAGGCTTTCTCTCTGGACCAATACTTAACCAGCGAACGAGCTCCAGCAATCAGAGCCTTCATCATAATAACTATACACTCATATAGTGTACTGCAACGGAATAACCGCTGTCGGCTATTTCATTTTTTCTCCCCCTCCTTCTCGACCGTACATTTTTTTTTTTGTCCCTCACAATTCACCGCTACTGCTGCCAGCTAGTCCATCATCATTACCGACAAGACACACAGACGAGTGTTGCTGTTGTGTGTTTTCTCTCTTTTCTATATTAAGAAAAATACCCAAAGAGTCTTCTCTTGACAAACGAGACCGGACTAATCAGCCCCGGTGACGAAGACATGCGTGGCAAATGTATCTATACCAGGGTATCTTTAAAGACCCAAGATCATGGAGAGAATGAGAATATATGAAGAAGATGATGCGTTGCTAGGCAACCCTGCATGGCGCTCTTGTATCCGATAAAGGAAAGACATTTGTCATGGCGTGATCTCTTGGTAATTCTGAAATATATTTTGAAAATAAAGAATCACCACAACAAATATGATTATGTAAAGATATAAATTTCAATTCTTCCAGTGTTTTCGATGGAGCACAATTGACAATGACAAAATAAAAAAGATTGGCGATTTAGTCCTCCTCGTTAATGATTGAACAGATTGAACAAATCATTGTGTACAACGTGGAGGTAGTGTTAACTAAATGAGACATTTAAATAAGTCTTTACAAGTGTTGAAGAAGTCATGAATATTATTTTCATACTCGACATGATCTCTTGACGTGATCTCTTGGTAATTCTGAAATATATAGGAGCACTAAACGTGTCACGACGAAAGATCCTCGTGAAAAGAGAAAAGATATTCGTAACAATAAACAAGATTTGTACGGTCATTGATATTCGTTTGTCTTGGATCCGTTTTCAATGAATTCACAAAAAAGGGGTATTTTCAGTGTATGTCACTAACCGACGGTTCGTCAATGAGGATTTAGATGGCAACAAAACCAACAATCATTCCTGCTTATGATTATCGACACCCGAACATAGTCGGTTTGGCGCTATATATCGCTCAAGATGGGCAGAAATGCAATTTTGTTTCATATCCTTAACGAAATTCAGTATTGGCGTCGCGATAACCGAGTGCATGTGCGGTTGCCCTAAAATAAGTCAGTGCGAGAGAAAACCTTTAAAACCCAGTTAAGTGCTCGTATTTTGCTCGGTATGGCTGTTAGCGTTGAAGTCTAATTAGAACACGGCCAGAGCTGTCATGCGATAAGTACGACGTGTTTGATTAAAATTCTCCTCGGGGAATGAGGACAAAAGAAAGTAAGAACGGGAAAAAGAGAGGGAGGGGATGCAGACAGACGGATGCAAAGGGATAGATGGAGAGAGAGAGATAGGGAAAGAGAAATATATATTACATATATATATATATATATATATATATATATATATACAGAATATATCGAGAGAAAGATATGGAGGAGGATGGAAAAGCAGAGACAAGATGGAGAACAGACATTCCCCGAGATCCGGGAGAAGGGGGAAAGAGGGATAGAAAGGAGGGAAGAAGGTAAAGGGGGGAAGAGAGAAGGGAGGGGGGAGAAAGAGTGAGAGATTGAGGGAGAGAGAGAGAACGTGAGAGAATGCTGAAAGTGAGAGAAGAAGAAAAACACGCTGTCAGTCCTGGAGGACCAACAAAACAGATTTATCACTCCTCATATCCTAATCATGAGGATCCTATTCATCTCCCGCTCTTTTACGACGCTCATCGGCATCCCAATAGTCGCAGCATCCCACCAACCCACGACACCCCCGGGATACGCGGTTTCCCGCGCTGTCATCAATGTGTGGGGCTCAGCTCTGTCGTCTGCTGCAGCACGCGTAACTCTCAGTTTCTCTAATGTATGCTTCGCCTACCCCACGTGACTGCCTTAAAGGCAATAATCTCTAATTTCGGCAAAAACCGTTTTGGGCGATCTGGAGTGGACGAACGCTGATTGTTGCGGGAAACGATAACGTATACTTCTTTAGATTTTTTGGATATACAGATCGATTGATATGCACGGAGCACCGACCACAGCTGTCGGGTCTGCGCAATACCAGTGCTCACAACCCCTAACCTGCTTCCGAGAAGAGCTCTGGCGAAGCTGTCGAACGAGTGAAGCATAATTTGGTCAGCCATTTATCTTCACTGTAAAAGCTGCGATGATTCGGATTAGAGGAGGGAATAAAGAATGTTGGAATCAAGCAAGAGAAGGACAGAGGGGGAGGGGGGGGGGGGGAGGGGGAAGATGAGGATGCCTCCGGAGACAAGTGGGTGGGGGTTAGGGTCAGGGAAAGGAATTGAAATGAGACCGTTGAAAGAATCGGAAGTGGCAAACATTGCAGAGAAGCTCAGGGAAGGGAGCGGACTGAGATGGCATATAAGCATCTAGAGAGCCCAGTACATTGAATAGAGGACAGGCAGGTGATGGTGACGTACGGAGGGGGGGGGGGGGGGTGGGGGAAGGGGGTGTAAAAAAGATGGAGAGAACGACAAACGAAAAGAAATAAGAAAGAAATGTCGGGAAGGACTTCACATCTAAGTATGTTTGAATTATCATCACTGTTAGTGTCTCATAAGATAACGAGTAAAAGGAAACATTCTCTTTCATTTAAACTTGTAGATATAAACTTTCAAATCTCTCATTATTGTTTAGTTTGGTTGCAAAAGTTCCTTCAGCTTCTTTACAACTAGATTAATATTTGAAGTCATCTTACATTGGCAGCCAAGTTGTAGAAATTGAAGGATCATAGTTTTCTCTAAGAATTGCATTTTTTTGGTAATGTCTTAATGGTTTTGTGCGATTCATTTATATGCCTTTTGTGAACCCGTGTTCAATAATTTGATCGAATACCTTAAACAGTGAGGAGTAATGTGTTTCCTTGCAGTCGTGCTGCAAAAATACAAACAAACAAACAAACAACAAAACAATTGTTCTGGTGAATCTCTGTATTCGATATCATTTTCGTTCCTGTTCAAGCTATGATAGGAAAGATAAAAAATGACCTTGGTAGCTATATGGGAACAAGAAGAATTGTGATCGCGATTGTAAGTGGCGGGTATATCGCTTTTCATACAGCTACCACTCCGCTCTGCGCAATTTTCCGGAACTCAGCCAAATTGAGTTGAGAGCAGCCGACATGTTATCTTTTTCACTAAGTGACGATTAATCAAACAAAGAGAAGGAAAAAGGGAGAGACAGAGAGAGACAAACGGAAGAATGAGAGAGTCGTGGTATGACCAAAAAGTTTGGAAAGACCAACAAATGTGGATATCACGAGGTTTTTTTTTTAACACGAGAAAATCATTCTTCCTGTACGCCCTTAAAAAGACGTGAGTGAGCAGTGGGCATGGTGCCTAGCTGAGCTAGTTGGTGATGACGGCCGAATTTCAAAGGAGGCCGTCTTAAAACAAACCATCGATTTGCTACATGTACTTAAGACTGTCTCCTCCGACAGCAGCTTAGGTTTGCTTTTGGTTTTACTTGAATTCTGAATGAAGGAAAAAAAATTCCATGTCACCCACGGCACCAACATCGAAGTTATCCCTTAATGAGACAACATTTCCGATCAAATAAAATGTACAACCGTAAACTCATTACATTTGGAAGTGATCAGCAGAAACATCTCAGAGAGAGACCATACCACGGAAACTGGATATTTATCGGAAAGAAATGTATCATTTCTCTTTTATTCTATTACCGTAGAACAAAGGTTTAGTGTGGACGTACATGTAGTATATGGTATTCATATCTATGAAAATGGTTTAAAAACAAACCAACAAACAAACTAAAAAAAATCTAACCAGATATTCAAGACAGGAAAGTACAAGGTGCAAGGTTTTAGATTAGAATGATAATAAACACAAACAATAGCAACTAGCCCATTACATCCAAAGAGCAAAACATAAAGACGAATAATATTCCTCATAATCCTTAGATTACATAGAAACTAGCCATCTTCAGCAAATGGTCAGTGTTTCCTAAGTCTATTTGCATAATTTGATATATTGTGAGCTTGACGTGTAGTAACGATAGATGATTCACCGATTTTAATATTGAAATATCAATGCAAAGAAGTAAAGCATATAGATTAACAGAAAGACAAATATTACGTCTAATTACAAAACCAGCTGATCATAATTACATGTAACTGTCGGTAGTATAGTTTATTTTGATATAATGATAAATTGAGGTCTATATATGGCGTAATTGACATCAATGAAAACGCGAAATGACTAAAAAATCAAGAGTATATAACTTCTCAATATACCAGATTACATTATACCATATCAAACGGTACCATATAGCTGTGCAGCAATACACTACATTACAATGTAGTAGACATTCATACTTTTGCGAAGGTTATTATCGCGAACATTTTTAGATGTTTGTGTCGTTTACATCAATCTGATATTTTGCGGGTATATTCTTTGGACCTGTCAGCATTTGCTGAGAAGTGAGGATGATTTAAGCAATCGTTCATCTCGTGGTGGTAACGAATCAGCAGCTGTCTAAGACAGGCCGATGCGAGAGCAAGGAGGAAACTGGAGAATACACCTGCCATGAGGGCGGGGTCGCCAAGTGCTGCCGACACCGAGTTAATCGATCACCACAGTTTGGCAGTCGGTATATAGATGGCATTGACGCCTAGACTTAACACGCATTTTACACTTGTTGACAATCGACTCGATCTCAATTCCGGTCACGTTTAGAGCATGGATTATACAGAGTGATACAGAAAACACAAAAATCCTGTCTCAGACCCCACTAATTTAAAATGATATTGACATCTTGATATACATAACCCTCAGAGGCAGAGTTCAAGCAAGGAATATGAGCGCAGATTTGATATTCCTGGGCCCCGTTTTATCAAAAGATATAATTATTATAAATTTCCTTAACACACAGGCTGCCATAGACTTATGACAGAAATCAACTATATAATAAATTATAACTCTTCATAAAACAGGCCCCTGTTCTTTCTTGTTCATGTTCGTGTTCTTGGGATGCCTGAAAGTCAAATTGCAATATTAGGATTTCACTCGGTCCGTATAAGTCATTTCCGTTTTGAAACCTATCATGCAAAGTTGAACAAAACACTGACCTTTGATTTTAATACAAATTCATAAAGGCCCATCAGCATCATTGCAAACAGGTCCCAAAAATTCCGTCTTGGACCAAAATCCGCGCACGTGTCTGCTTGGTAAAGCTGTGCACATTACGGTGAGCTATCCAAATTCCAAGACTTCTGCCTAAACTCTGTGTTTCAAAAGAAGTTGACCCTTTGATGAAATAATTCATAATCACTCTTTCAATATTACATTTCCACTGTAGAAAACACACGAAGAAAATTTAGCCTGAGTTATTCCGATATTCACCGGCATCGCTCTATCTACCTCCTGGTACAACAAATTGTTATTCTTTTCATTATGTCTTCGCACATTCTTAAAGAAACATGAAACATAGGTCATTACGTACACAAAGACTGAATAAAAAGGGAAGAGAGGGAGACAGAGAAAAAACAATCTGGTGACACATTAATTCTATCATTTTAACTCCCAAATTCCTTAAGGTCCAAAAATATAATACAGTGGATGCATTTCACTATAAAATTTTAGTGCCTTGTGTCAACTCACAAAATAAGTGAGAGAATAACAATCGTGCAGAATTCACAACAATCTAATGCCTCCATTTCCTGTGCTCAGTCCTCACGTTAGAGAGATAGCTATTGATATGCAATAAGTTTTTAGCAAAGTATGGAATATATATTATATGGAGGGGTAATAAAAAGTGTGGGGCACAAACAAAGTGGGGAATATGTGTTTGTATGTGTGTGTGAAAGACCGACATTTTGAGAGAACTTGAAAACACTGACTTTCAAGTGTCCAGTACATGTTAGTCATGGCAGCCTCTTCTTTCTGAAACATTTTGTTTGTTTGTTTGTTTTTCATTTATGACAAGAGACATAGAATGATGTTTTTCCTACTTTTCGTAGACATTTGACTGTTTCCGGAACAGCGAAAGAAGAGCTGAAAGAACTCTCGAGGCGTTTGATGTACTTTCAGTTCTTGGAAGTGCTCCGGCGTCAGCCGAAGTAGACAGGGATGACATTGGATGACGGTCTGATTTATAATGTTGCATTTCGGCTATAAGGGTGATTTAATGTGGGGGAAAATCGCTTGCCAGATAAGCTGCCATCTTTAGTTGATAGAAGAGATGTTGTGTGTTTTTCGATAGGTCCCTTAGAGAGCCCAGAGATAACAGCATCTTAGGAATGGTCTTAATGCGTCAATGAAAACGGAAATGCTTATTGAAGTGTAGAGCCAGTAAGAGGGAGAAACAGATTCTTTTTGGTTGTAAAATTAAAATGCAAAGTTACAGCCGCTGTAGTGAGCAATTAATCCAGCAGCTATAAGTGTTATATTACACATTTGCTGTATAAGAGATGAGGCTTCTGATCGTGTACATTACAAAATAATGTGTGATTATACCTTTAGGCGATGCTGATACATTTCCTCGAAATATTTCATCGTCTCATCGATTCCCTTGATGACATCGGGTGTCAGTTCATCGCGAGGCACCTGCTTGGTGGGCGGCATGAAGCACGAACTCCGCATGGCCCGCCCGTAGAAGGACTGCATCTGAATGATCTGGTCATCGCCACACTGCTTCCACGTCTTGCAGATGTCGATCGAGGGGTCCCATTGCATCAATGACTCGCTGAACGGCAGCCCCACCAGCTCGCAATACTTCTGCAGAATCTCCCGTGGGTTGTTCAGGAGATCGTCGGTGTCGATCACGATGGGATCCAGTTCGATCTCCTTGCGGACATACTTCCAAAAGTCGTAGACATTCTTGATGTGGTAGCCGGAATCCATGAGTTTGCAGTTCTCCAGGAGGTCGTACGTCCTCTCGTCCGCTGCCTTACCCGACAAGAGACCAAGGGACATGGAGTGGTCATAGTAGGCCTTCCGGAAGGACTGAATGGTTCTCTCTGGTGTTCTGATGAGGAACGTGTGCCGATAACCGTCGGGAAGGTAACGGCGCGTCTTCTCGTTCAAGGCAAAGCACATGTCTTTGACAAAAACATGCTTGCTTTTTGACGATTCCAACCGCGGTTTTACATTTGAGAATCTAGAACAAGGAGAGGAAGAAACAGAAAACAAACTTAGCATGATCACGATGATGCCAAATGGAAATTACGCCTATTTCAAGGTATATATGATACGACGTCTATTTTATAATCTGAAGAGATATTAGAAAGATATCGCCTGTCTTCGCCAGTTGTACAATAGCTGTGTTGTTTCGCTAAATGTAACCTTCGTACTTCTCAGAAAGATATTGAATAAAGGGCACCATCATCATAATAACGCTACTTTGTCTTCCTTACTACGTAGAAGACTTTAACGAAAGTGCGGTTCCTTTATGAGAAAATTTTGAGGATGGTATAGTTTCTTACACGATCCGTTCAGTTATCACATTGGATCTGGTCTTCACCCGCATCAGCTCCGTGGCTTTGGCAAAGATGGCCTCGTTTCCCTCCAGTTCCATCGGGGCCTCTTGCCCCGTCGCTTTCTGGAGCTCCTTCGAGGCGGCAAAACAGAAGACGAACGGCTCGGACCAGACTTCCATGCCCTCGATGAAACTGAGGCACTTTGTCAAAGCGGTGGAGACGGTTCGTGGGCTGCACCAGAGGAACACACGGGTGCCATTTTCCTCTCCAAACGACGACGAACAGTGGTTTCCTAGACCGTCAGCGTTCTCCGCCATTGTACTTTGCCTAGCAGAGCAGCGTCTATACTATGTTCAAAACTGTCACCCTTGTTATACCCGTCTTGTTTTCGTTAATGTTCTGGCCAAAGTCAAGGATTGGTTGAATGATTGTTAGAAGGGTTGAATGACTATTCGCTGGTGCCACATGATGTACTTCCCAAAATAAATAGACCATGTAGATCGGTTTCGGTTGTGCAGTTGGATGAGCTTAATTTCCATTCATTCACAACTTACTTTAAATCCTGTTTCACAAATCTCTTAGTCTCTATTTAAGTCCTGCGTAAAGCCCACCGCACACTACACGATTTTTCCACGATTCACTGGTCGTACGATGTAGCGACCGGAAAAGTGACGTTACAAGCCGTGCCAGTTTCCAGTCGTGCGACTGGGTCGCAATGCCAGTCGTGAAGATTTGACTTGTAGAATTTTCACGACCGGTTGTGGAACTGTCAGCCAATCACGCTACAATGGATGTACTGACGTCAGTTCAGTCTTAAGAGTAGCTATGTGGCATGATCTCATAGTATGCGGTGTCGAGTCGCGCGACTATTCGTGCAAACCGGCTTACCTCCATACAGACTATAGTCATGGGACCCGTCGGATCGTAAAGTGTGCGGTGGGCTAAAGTCTCACAAGTCATGCGTAACTTTGCGCTGATTTAAAACCACGCTTTAAGTCTTGAAGTCAGATTTAGGCCATCCCTATAGTAGTACTGTTCAATCCAAAATAGCAGCTAGTTCACCATCAGAGGACTGTTGTTCATCAATTTCATTTGTTTTATTTTATCTGGAGTGCCATGAGGGGGAATCATTTAACAAGCTGAAATAGCTGCTGTTACACTATTAATCGAACAATGATGCAAATTTGATATCAGCTTGCAGACATCAAGTCACCTCTACTGTTATCCTGTCCAACCCTTGACATCATCTACGAGTCAGTATGACATGCGACCTATCGCACGCGATACCTCTATGCCTGCAAATTCAAGTTAGAAATCGTAGATTAAGTTTCCATGATTGTCCCACATAAATATCAACATAATTGTGGGACTGGGTTAATGAGTCGAATTCACAGAACATCTATAAAAGGAAGCATCACATCTCTTCAACTACGTGTCTAGTCATGCGACAAAACTGTTCAAATTAATAAATTCTTGCGTCGAGTTGTGTTTATTGCACCTGATGACTTATTGTCCATCATCGATGTAAATAAATTTAAAAAAAACCTCCACGCAAGAATCTATTAATTTGACCCCAGTACCAGCTGCTGTAAGGATTAGAACCAGCACTGGCTGTCGGGCGGAAGATCGGTGGTCCAGTAAAAATGACGTTTGTCTAGTTGTCAAGGGATCCTTGGTTAATTCGAGTCCAACCCGAATATATTTGCCCATGATTTTTGTTTTCTGGCTACTAGTATTATAATACTGAATAATCTGTGCTTATTTACATTGGTGAAGGGTAATTTGTTAATCAGGTGCAATAAGACAGTAGTTTTGAACTTCCTGAACAGTTGAATAACAAATGATTGATGTAATTCCTTATAAACTGTAGATACAGAAAATCAAAACAATTTATTGTCCAGACATTACTAAAAAAAACATAAGAACACAGCCGATGTCTCATTTGCATATTCTTGGACTTGTACATTAGTATTGAAATCAAACGTCGGTCTTACCCTAAGATAAAAAACAGATAGTGAGTAGATTTAGCGCTATGAAGAATGACTAGCGCTAAGTCGAACTTGCTAAGTATGATCCTTGTGAAACAGGTCCCCGAATTAAGATACAGTGTACGTGGAACGGGAAGGTGAACAGAAGTCATTTTTAACACTGAAATACGACGTTATTTTGTCAGATTGAAAATTCTGATTAATCCATTCCGTTTTCTAATACTGTTTGTACCAATTTTGTTCAGCTATCATGGATTAACAACCGCTCGGAGCAGATTATCCACAAAATGAAACAATTTTTATGCCTCCGCCACGAAGTGGTGCCGGAGGCATTATGTTTTCGGGTTGTCCGTCCGTCCGTCCTTCCGTCCGTCCGTCCGTCCGTCCGTCCTTCCGTCCGTCCGTCCGTCTTTCCGTCCGTCCGTAATGAATTTTGTGGACAAGGTAACTATCAAAAGCTGTTGAGGTATCCTAATGAAACTTGGCATGTATGTGTATTAGGGGGTGAAGTTGTGCCTATCAACTTTTGGGTGCACGTGCTCAAGGTCAAAGGTCAAAAGGTCAAGGTCAAATACATAAAATTTCACTATTTCCACCATATCTATGCAATGCCTGAAGATATTTTCTTGAAACTTAGTGCATACATGTATTACCCAATTTAGATTCTCTGGTGAAAGTTTGGGTCATGAGGTCAAAGGTCAAAGGTCAAAAGGTCGAGTAAAAGTATTAAAACTTCTTTTTTTTCTCTGTAAATTGGAAAATTGTTCAAGGTATCTTCATGGAACATAGTATATACATGTACTGACTGGCAGTGATTATCTAGAGAATGTAGGGTTCATGGGGTCAAAGGTCAGGGGTCAAAGGTCAAGTGCAACACTTCAAAATTTTACTATTTCCCTCATGTTCATGCAATGCCAGCAGGATTTTTTTTTTTTTTTTTTACACTTGGTGTATGCATGTGTAACCTAATAGAAATTCTCTGGAGAGTTTTTTTTTTTCTTTTTTTTTTGCCTCAAAGGTCAAAAGGTCAAAGATCAAGTGAAAGTGCTGAACTAACTTTTTCCTCCATATCTCGGAAGTGGCTCAATTTATCGTGAAACTTACTGCATATTTATGCATGTTCTACCTGAAAGTGATTATCTTATGAATTTTAGGGTCAAAGGCCAGATGAACATGGTAACAATTTACTATTCAGTACAGAAATTGCACTTTTTCTCCATACCGGTACCATGAAAATTACTCAATGCATAAATGTATGAATGGGTCAAAGTCAAGTTAAAGTCCTTAAATCCCCAAATACATGCTCTCCTATTCATCCAATTAAACCAAGGTCAAGGAAGGAGAACATTCAACACATTTGTGACAAACTTGTCATTTCAGTATTTTGCCAGTTTTGTGAAAATGTAATCACACATTGTCCACATGTACTATCTAGACCTATTAGGAGAATCATGCATTATGGCGGGGGCATACCAGTCGCCATAGCGACATTTCTAGTTTGGAACTTAGATTCGAACGTTATTGTTGATAACACTGTTAATAATCATCAGAAGGTTAAAGCCTCCTGTAGGGTCCAAAATGCTGTAAGCCTAACAGCTTGATTTTTACCTGCACGCGTTTGCCATTTTATTGTTTATAGTGAAAGCAGCCAGTGCTGCCATCGCACAATCCATCCCAGTTTAGCTTTTCTACGAGCTGCTGTAGGGATTATCCATTCAAGGTTCAAGGCTCAAGGACTATCCAGTGGACCAGAAAAGCTCCTCAGAATATCGGATTAGGTTATTCTGCTGCCAGAATTTGAATTTTGCTCAACACTGGAGTGCTTGTAAAGAGGAAAATCATAACTCCAGTCTGAGGTAATAGTTGAAAGCTTAACAAAAAGTTAGTGCTTTAAACACTAATGAAGTGATATTGTCAAGCTCGGCTTAGTTGTGAATGGTAATATCATGGCGGACGTATGCATTACCGTAAAATGTCACGGATTTGTAATGTCACGGATTTGTCAATCTGTGATTCCAAAGATAAATTAGAAAACTGCCATCTTTAAATCGTGAACAAATACATGTGATACAGAGTACATGCAAATGTAGAAAACAGACAGCATGCCATCCTTTGTGAATCTTCAGTGAAAAGGGAACATTTCTTTTTCGTTGGTTCGGTTTTGCGATGTTTCGTCCTGTGTAGTACACACTGGCCCAATCCATAGACAATAGGATTGTCTCGATTGACCCTTAAGAGCGTGTAAGAGAAACTAGCGTAGTTTCGATGGTCGCGATTCGCACCAGTTTTTCTTTATGAACATACGAGAGACCTTGATGTGGGTGGATGCAACCTTCGCGTGCGTTATCATAATTATGATCCACCAACATCCGAATAATGGCCTGTCATAATTCTGTGAGTCAAGATGGGTCTAACAAGACGTTTAAAATGTGCACACTTATGAAAGAGAGAAGGGAGGGACGTTTGAGGACGACGTTCTCTCCTTTCGCCCCTGGGTTGTTAAAAAATGTCGAGGAGAGGGCGAGCCGTCCTTAGGGCGACTCATCGGATATGGTAATGGGGCAGTCGATGGCGAAGGATTCTTTGTACATGCAAACGACTTCTTGATACCGGAGACTTTGACATGGCTCTGACTCTCATTTAGCGAGAGTCCTTTATACTGAGAGTTTGGACGAGTTTATGGCAGATGTGCTCGATAGTTCTTTAAAAGGGCGAGAGTGCCAGCACAAGGGCATACAAAGCTCATAGAAGACGCGCAATATGTCGTTGAATTGACCAAACCGAAAGAGAAAATCTCTTTGACAAAAGAGACTCTAATACCTGATAAGTACCTTTTTGGACCAAAGCCATTATGGTAGCCTGGGTGTCAAAGGCTGAACCTTGTTTTACCGTCCGCCCAATGTTTTTAGTGGTTTCACCCTATTTCGAGGGTGCTGAATCCGAATCAGGTTGATACAACTCTTGCATCCTTGATGGTTTTAAGATATTCAAAATGGCCGCCAACGGATTCGCATATTATTTCCTCATTAAGGTGGAAAATTAAAAACAAATTTGATACGTGCTGAATCAGAATGTGGATGAAGCAGCTTTTTCATCCTAGAAAATTATGAGGTATTCAAGATGGCAGACGAACTCGCCACGAAAACGGTCGCCAAAATGGCGCCAGTTTCTGAAATTCCTTCATGTCTTTATAAATGGTGAAAATCTAAACAAGATGGTAGACAAACTTGCCACAAAATTGGCCACCAAAATTGTCTTTTTAAGTATTCTTTGAAGGTACTGAATCAGAATCTCCAAACACTTATCGTCCAGAGTCGAAGTCAGCACCTTCGAAATAGGGCAAAATTATCATAAACATTGCGCGAACGGCATCATCTAAACGTATACTCAGATTCAGCACCCTCGAAATAGGGCAAAACCATAAGAGCCATTGGTGTAATCGTGTTGAGATTGTTGTGGTACGTGAAATCAGGGAGGTGCTATCTTATAGCACCTCCCTGGTGAATATTGGGATACAAGCCCTGTCACGCTACTGCAGGTTCGTCATCGTCCTGTTGTTTTGTCGGAATTTTGGTGGATTGTCTTTTTAAGTATTCTTTGAAGGTACTGAATCAGAATCTCAAAACAATTATCGTCCAGAATCAAAGTCAGCACCTTCTAAATAGGGCAAAATTATCGTAAACATTGCGGACGGCATCATCTAAACGTATACTCAGATTCAGCACCCTCGAAATAGGGCAAAACCATAAAAACCATTGGTGTAGTCGTGTTGAGATTGTTGTGGTACGTGTAATATTGGGATACAGGCCCTGTCATATGCTACTGCAGTTTCGTCATCGTCCTGTTGTTTTGACGGAATTTTGGTGGTGATGGTAGTGGTTGTTGAGCATGAGTGTGGAGATTGTTTTATAGTGATGCACGCGGGAGATTGTTTTATAGTGGTGCACGCGCGCTTCTGCAGTTTTATCGTCCTGCTTATTCTGTTCGTGGTGGTGGTATGTGGTGATGGTGTGTGGTTGCTGGGCTTGGGTGTAGTCGTGTTGAGATTGTTGTGGTACGTGTAATATTGGGATACAGACCCTGTCATATGCTACTGCAGTTTCGTCATCGTCCTGTTGTTTTGACGGAATTTTGGTGGTGATGGTAGTGGTTGTTGAGCATGAGTGTGGAGATTGTTTTATAGTGGTGCACGCGCGCTTCTGCAGTTTTATCGTCCTGCTTATTCTGTTCGTGGTGGTGGTATGTGGTGATGGTGTGTGGTTGCTGGGCTTGGGTGTGTGGCGTGGTGGTGGTGCGAGTGTTCTGCATGAATGATTCCCGAGTAGACTAGTCTTTGCTTTCCAGCCGCTTTCTCTAAAATCTAGACAGGACAGTGTCCAACAGCCCGAGTAACTTAGTCTTTTTTTGCCAGCCGCTTTCTCTAAAATCTAGAGAGGAGAGTGTCCAACAGCACAATCACATTATGAATGGCGATGTGAAAAACACTTGCTCGTGAAGACCAAACCCTGTATTGTCATTACCAAGTGCCAACGACGTACATACAAAATGAAGGATTAACCCCCTTAACCACAATATCAAAGAGTCCCAGTGATTATGTACACAACAAGTTGTGAGTCGTGATGACAGTTTCAATACACCTATTGGTAGACCTTTATTCCCGTCGTTGAAAAGAACTTTGGACACCAAGACAAGTATTCTTTAAGTATGGTCGAGGATTGAAGTTCAAAAGACTGAAGTGGACAGTAGATAATTCAAGTCGGGTTTTCTATACGAATTGTGTAACACGGTTTAGTGTCGAGGCTTTCTGCCCGTATTCAATCGCGCAAAATGTAACAATACAAGAGTCACGCCTTATCCATACACAAAACACTTACAAAGCAAGGCTCAAATTGCGCCTCTCTCAAATTCAGTACTTGTAGTTTGAGTTTTAATACGCAACCCACACAAAGACTGTAGAGAAGATGAGCTTACATTTGCTCATTAACTGTTCACGCCTGAATATCCGATTTGAAACATAGCATAGTTGAAATGCCTTGCATTTTCTTCTCTCTAAATCCTCATTGGCTGTGTATGTGTCAAGTTAGTGTCGACATAGCTTTAGATAATTTATCATTCAGTTTTGGGGCCATTCTAATCATGAAACATGTCTTCTGACTAGAGACGGGTGATGATTGAAGAAAAAATTCAAAGAAAAAGTTAACCAACATGAGAGGACATCAATTTCTTAATCACGTCCAGTCGGCAACTATATAGATGCGATAAAAGCTGGATAGTACTTGTAAAAATGATAACTCTTGTACACTAATTATGTACAAAATTCAAATGGATACCTTCATTTGTCGCAAAGAGCTTATGAGGAGGAGGAGGAGGAGGAGAAAAATCTCTTTGGTTTGTCGTCGCTGTTTCGTGCGCGTTGCGTCTTTCGGATTCAGAACACACTGGCGTGTTGATTGCGCCCTCATGCGACCGATGTATGAAATGTATCAGAATGATGATCTCCCGGTGCCATTTGAAGTCAGTATGGATGAGTGAAAACAAAATCAACTGAGAGTCGCAGAAAATGAAGTCATTCAAAGCATACTGGAGCTTTTAAACTGTTCTTATAACCATCTCTCCACTTTCTTGCTGTCATTTGGGTCTAGAACTGTTTTCTCTTATTTGTACATATTTCAACCCTTCTTTCAACCAACTTTGTATGTAATCAGGTGCCAAAGAAATACGGGTGATTGAATGTGAAATACTGTAGTAGATAAAAATATTTCAAAATCATAATGCGAATGGAATTCAAATTCCAATTACTGAGTCGATTACCAGACATGAACCGTATCCATTCCAACATCTTATAGCACGATACCACACTCATAAAGCCCCCATCACACTCGAGCGGATCGAGCCAACGAATGCCCAGCGGATCCGAAAATTTGGAGATACGCTCACATTCGTTGCTCGTCGTTCGTGACCCGCTTGACGTTCGTTGTATCCGCTAGCTGTTCGCAGAGATTCGCAGAGATCCGCCGGAGCCAAATTTTGATTTTGGACATGTCCAAAATCTTGAGCGGATGACGAACGGAATGACAATCCGCTCTGTGTTCGCTTAGCATCCGCTGATTGAAAGTTTTGGTCGCTCTGCATTCGTTTCTCATTCGTCCGCCGTTCGTCCAAATTCGCCCAGCAAATCTGCACATCAACACATGTTAATCAAACGTAGATAAAAAATAGATATTCATATATAGCACACAATAATAATAAGAAAAAAAGGTCTTATTTGCCCAGGGTAGCCTCTTCAGTGTTGTTACTGCTCTACCAGAGGGCCCTGACATTATTATTACCCCAGCGTTGCCAGGTACCCATTTATACACCTGGGTCGAGAAGGACATCGTGGGTAAAAAAATCTTGTCCAAGGATGTAAGCACTGGGCGGGATTCGAACCCGGGTCCTCGGTTCGGGAGTCGGTTCCACTATGCCACAGGCCCCCCCCCCCCCACATGACATTTCATTATACGTATTCTGACATTAAGTAATAAGAGAACATTATTCTAAACCACTGCTATAAAAGTCAACCTGGATAGTAAATGGGAATCTCTGAATGGAAATAGGGAATTGTGAAAGTTCGACTCCAGTTGGAGGCACCAGACGCAATGGAGGATGTTGGACGACCAACATCATCGTCACGTGATCATCAGAAGGAAGTACACTTAGGAATCTTGAATGAGTGACATCAGGAGTACTTGGTGGTTACTTCTGCTTCCTTCTTTTTGGGGCCATTTTCACAGTCACAACTATCTAAAAAAGAAGAGTGAAAATGTTCAATCTTGAAGGAGTGAATAACAGAAAAGAGTGAGTTTCGAGTGAAATTGGAGTGACTTTGGAGTAAAAATTTTCATTTTTCAATAATTTTGGAGTGACCTCAGTCATCACTCCAAAATCTTCGAGTGATCCCTGAGGTCACTCCAAAATTAGTGAAAATGAACATTTTCACTCCAATTTCACTCGAAACTCACTCTGTTCTGTTATTTACTCCTTCATGAGTGAACATTTTCACTCTTCATATCTAGCTTCGTGTATTTCCAATGATCGAAACTACCTTAGTTAATGTCGCCCTCTGCATGCGATATCCTTCACCACTGCTTGCAACGCAACCATGATGAATATACAATGTGCACTTTTTTGTGCTTTCATACATATCACCTCCTCCAAGGAGGTTATATTTTGCTGGCGTTTATTTGTTTGTCTGTTTGTTTGCGAAATAACTCAGAAAGTTATGAACGGATCTGAATAAAAAACTTTCAGGAAAAGTTGATAATGGCTGAAAAAAAAAATAAATGGTTAAATTTTGGTAACGATCCGAATCGCCGTCTAGATTTTAGGCATTTTTTTATAATGAAATAGTGCCATTTGTGAATAGCTGTCATGTAATGATCAATAAATCATGATTTCTTTTTAAGAGAAGGAGTTAGAACTGTTAGAAGATTATCAACCCAATATCTATTTTCATGGTACTGTGAACTATAGTTTTTACAGAGTCACTGGATGGGCCCCATTATGCATCAGGGATCATAAAAGTTTGACCTTTTTTTTTGAAAACGTGAGGAAATTTCAACTTCGTTACTGTTATTAGCATTTAACTTATTAAACTGTTCCGTTTGTCACTTTTTTGTCTGGCATTTTTTTTAATAAAAGTCAGCTTGAAAATGGAATGCAGTTTCCTTCTATACTGTGAGGCATAGGTTGTGGTCATTTTCTTTTTATTTCCCTCAGTTTTCTCTAAACTTTTTGCTATTGTTAGATTTACATGGACGTCATAACGCTGTACCTGACATTCTCGGAGGGTTATATATTTGTTTTATTCGCAATAAATGTTAAAGAAAACAAACGAAAACATAGCGGAAACAAAGTATGCGTTAATGATATGCATGAGAATTCATCGTATCATAATGTATGAGTCATTATTTTATTTTAGACACAACTTATGTGAGCATCCGTTGTGTAATACGCTCGGAAAAAACAACAACAAAACAAGTGAATTTGAATAGAAGCGGACATTCCCCTTAAACACGAAGATCGGCTATACTGTTCTTTTCAATATCATCCATGTTCCCTATATAATTCCCGTCTGGCTGTGCATGGAAGTCTAACTCGCGATTTCAATATCATGATTCGAGGGCTGATGGGACAGAAACCGATTTTATGACGGCAATATTGGAAGGAGAATTAGAGGTATGACCATTCCAGGGCTTATCGTCCATTACTTATATTACAGGTCTCCTGGAAACGAGATCGGTCGCATGCAAAAGCCTTCTATACCTCTATAATGCTCCATTTTGAGATCATTTAGGGAAGAGGATGAACGATTTGGTGTCTGAACAAAGTGAGGGGTTGAACGATATTGCCGATAAAAGGAAATTTATTGACGGTGCATGCATGTGCGTGGCTTCGTGGAATGTATGAGCAAAAATAGAAGTACATTCTACTATCATCACTGATAACATGTATGCGGGAAGATAATAATTTGGTTTCGAAAGAATATCATGTGTTTTGGGGTTGGGTGAAGTCAGTTTTTATTTGAGGAACTTTAGTTGGGAGGAAAACCCGGGTCTGTGAAAAAGAGTTCTGGAAGATACATAAAGGTGAATGAACGAACGTTTCATTTCTTATAAGTCATTATGTGAATTCAAATAACGTGACAAGTTTCAGACCATGTCAGTAAAAGAAGGCTTCCTCTATTAGGGCCACTCCATCACAGTCTCGAAATCTGGCGTAAAAATCACGGAAATTTAATCAAAAACGTGTCTGTTAGTGGGACGAACTACACTAACATGACCTCATTGTTCTCTTCTTCACGACTTCTGGAGCTTTTGAATTGAGAAAGATAATACACACTGATCCATTTATTTCATTTGATTTATTTCCAAATTCTCATCAAAACGTAAAGAACAAAGGTGAGGACGTAACAGTACTTCAGATTACAATATCAGAAATGCATTATTTCTGTCACTAAATAGAAAGTGAGATCTACGTTTTTATATGATTTTATTGTGGAAAAACGAAATAAGTTTGAACTTGAACGTGAATATACAACAAATAAGAGGAAAAGACATACTACACATTGAAAAAGAGAAAAAATGAAATTCTAAGAGAAAATATGGAGGAGCCAGCATGAGGTAACTGGTACATGTATTAAGTTTCCAAGTACGTGAAAGAATATTTTATTGATATAGGTATTCTGATTCTTTAAAAACAATTTGCTGGAGGCCGAAGCACATGGCATATCAGAAGGAATAAATCGTAGACGTATGTGAACTGCTTTTGATAGTCATAACAACCGTCTCCAAAAATGATAAATCATATCCCCCTTTCCAAACTGATAGTGCGTGCTCGTATCATGTGTTATGTAGCCATTTGCTGTAGCTCGTATAAATTTTATCAAATTGCTGTCACGTGATTGGAAACAAAATTTCATCTTGTTGAGTCGAAGCCTGTGTAATATCTTCCAATCAAGAGAGACGTTTCTTAAATTTGCAATGCCATGCCCCAAGCTGAGTTTACTTTGCGGCCTCTTTGTAATCATATATATGGAGGATGTATGAAAAAAAAAGTTTAATACCTTATCAGGCCCAATTTAGGCGGGAAAATGACATCGTGTACAGAAACGTCACATGTGATACTCAAATCCTATTAGAGGGCAATTTTACTCCATGTTTACGTTTATTGGGACGAGCACAAGGAAATGATAAGTAAAATCGCAAAAGTTTTATTAGAATAGCACGTGACATATTTTTGTTTTTATTTCAAAGTTTTACGTCTTCACAAGACTGTAATATTAAAATGTAAATCAAATGTTCGTAATTCTTGTGTCGTACATTGATGCTGTTTTCATTGATGTTCGCTTGATTTTACTCCATTTATTATAGCTTAAACACCGAGTGACAAGGGGGCAATAATTGCATAAGAGATAAAAAAAAACCTTTACTTACAAATGAACTGATCCCATATAAAATAGTAGCACTATCTCTATATACAATCACTGCAGTCATGATCTATCATGCAAAATAGTCACTTAATATGAAGCAGAAATATGCTGAGTCAAAATATGAAATGAATGTTGCAACAATATTCCGCAGATTCATGCTGACTCAAATTCGATGAAGTCTCCTTTTTATGTGTAAATTGCAGATGGTTATTGTTCTATTTTCATCAGTCTAGGTCATAAAGATATTAATTTAAGGATCACAATCATCAGGGTTATGTCGAAGCGAGGAAATCTGTTAATTTTACTGGCATTCGGCGCAGTGAGTAATTCATATCCTGCATGGAAGTTCGTCAGTTGCACGTTGAGACATTTAAGGGACATAACGCTTAATCACACAGACAGAACCCCCAGCATTCAAAGGACATTTTCTTTGACCTATCATTACTCTAGTAAATCAAAGGTATGGCCGCTCACGTAGCAATAAACGTAAACGCTGACCGTCTTTTGTGGTTTGCGGTACAGATAAAAGAGCAGATACTAATGAAGATATGAGCATAACTACAAACATAGATCCATTTTAAGACGCAAATAGATACTGATAATGATACAAATACAGACGGAGATAAGGACAAGGATGCAGATGAAAATAAAATCACGGGTGCTAATGAAAATATAACTGAAAAATTCAGGAACGAAATTGGTCCAGAAGACCACACCTCATGAATCGTTAACATCCTCTTCTCTACCTTGCTGTCAAGTTACGCTCAGGGCTTGAAATCAAAATTTAATATTGGTTGTTATGAATTGTCAGTTTACATCAATAAATGGGGAAACCTTTATTGAATTTCTTCCATGCATGAAAGCTAGATATTGGTTGCCGGAAAGGTTATTCTGCAAATCGTACAAACAGGAGATGAAATGTGTCTCCAATTTTCCTTCTATAGAAAAAAAAAAAGGTTGGATTTGACAGACAATGAAATGAGGCATATTATCAGAAATGATGTGGTAATTGATTAGAAATCAGAAAGTCTATATAAGGCACTATCCCTTTGCATGTAGAAATAAAAGACACAACGAGTCGGTTCCGATTCCCAACACAGACGTGATATCCTCTCAACAGCGGAGAAAAACGGCGCCACCTATGGTTATCAAATTGTGCTTCCGGATTTATATTTATCTGTATAGGAAGATTGTGTGTAATGAAACTACGAAAATACGAGTTAATTTTTCGTCTTTTTAGTCCGAGGTGCTCATTATGACTGTTGTTTTAGCACCAGAATGCTTTTAGAGACAAATTGTAATCGAACTTGGCGTGGCAGATGAGCAGATAATTTGGCTTCACAGTTAGCAGTAGTCTGTACTTAATGACCTCCGGAAACAAAAGACTTTACCAAAAAAGTAATAAACTTAATAAAGAGCAGTTAAAAACGACGAAGCAGTAAGGGTAATTCACATGTAAATGCTGCGTGACTGAAAAAGAATACACTTTCACCTGTACATTCCAATGTGCACCTGGTTCATACATGCATATTTGCCTCAGTTACAAGTCAGTAAGTCAGTTCGGAGTTATGAACCAGGTGCATATCGGAATGTACACACTGTGAATACATATTCTTTTTCAACCAAATTAACAAAAGACTGGTATTTGGCATTTTGTTTGTTGAATGTGACAATTTTCATCTCAATTGCTCATTCCCTTGAGAACGGCGAGAACATGCTTGCCCTTCTCAGGGCCACACACTTACGTTAGAAAGAATATGTGGTGCACCGTGAAGCCTTCTACCACCCAACGTTCTTCCGCCATGGATGCCTTCAAAGATTTCAAAGATTTCAGAAAAAAAGTTTGTTAATGTATTCAAAGGTTATTTGTATAAATTACCTGAGTTACAAGTCAAATGACCTTTATTTCTCAGTTGGTTAGGCACTTAACTCATTTTCAAAGCAACATAATGCATAGGCTTGCCCTGACAAGTTATGGAATCCATGTTTAAACAAAAATGATGAACTTGAATAGACATTATTAGTTTGAACATTTGTAAGAATTATATGAATAATCATGATGTCTCAGACGCTTATCCCAGTGAACTTACAACCGAACATGCATGTTGTTCCACATGACCTTTGCTGTTAACGTGGAACACCAAATTAGCTTATTTTAAGAGATTTCACTCTTTCTTTTCAGACTATCATTTAACTGGTCTGAAATTTCCCCTTTGGTTAAACAAAATATATAAGCTTTAGTGGTATAGTCAGTGTTAAGAATTATTTTTTGATTGATACTTCTCCAATCGTGCGCAATTATAATCAGCTTGCGTCTGGAATACGTCAGTCTATGTATTGCATGTCGTATCGCATGAGTTACAGTACCACGTTGAAATGGTCACCAAAAAGTACAAATCGTGCCCTTCTCAAAGGTTACGTGCCCTTTAAGGTTGTCATGATGGCATTTTGATAGGAAGAACTGCCGTTTTCGAAAAAGCAGGTGAAATAGCGTTTTATCCAATCTAACGAGTTCGTCGAGACGATATGGGACTTTACTCTCCAAGAAAACGGTACCCGACGACGAACTTATGTCGTGCGATAATGGCAGGTAGTTAAACATCGTCCTGAAATCGCAGACTACCAGTTTTTGACAGCTACTGTAGTATACTGTCCTCCCTCCACGCGCAGCAACTCGACCTCAATGGACATGTCACACGCACACACACACAACACACACACACATATCCACATGCACACACAAACACACACACACTCATACACACATTCGATCACATGCAATGCATGCCACGTATACGTCACATCACTGCCATTATAAACACATTAGAGCAGTCAGTCGTCTTTCCCGCTCGTATAGAATTCGGCCGTTTTCATGCCAGGGTAACCGCTTGTGCGTTAACCCGTGGAATCATCTGTGTCGCCTAAAAAAATCTGACACCATTTCGCTCGCAGACGTTCTCGATATGCCTACCGTTTGTCATTCAAGTTGCACAGCCCAGATTCTCAGGTCATGACGCTTTATTACCGGCCGGGGCCGGCTGTGCGTGTCTTGTCGACCTTGGGGGCGGGAGAATACACGGCGACAGATTGCGCGTTCATTGTTCGGAGAGGTGGAATGATTCCGGCTATATTTTGATGTGTTGATATCTAAGTTAGATCATGTGGCGGAACTAAGATACCAAATCTCGGAAATATTTTGCAAATTGTCGTCGCCTCTTTGACTGTTCCTTTGATTCACCATGGTTTGCTCTCTAGGGAAACGGTTTCTTGGGACAGGTGAGAACCACGAGCCAATCTATTATAGTATGGATTTCTGCCATTAATGTTTGTTTTCAATTTGATTTTAAAACAGCCGACCTCTTACTTAAATGTGCTGCCATGTACGCTAACAATCTTCGTTAGACTCTATATGTGTATTTGTGCTTATGTATAGTCACAATATGATATATATATATATATATGTACATACGTACTATTAGTACACTCGTAAAGATGTAGATTTCTAACTGAGGTAATGATATTCTCATTATCGTCTTCATCATCTTCTATATCATCTTTGGAAAAAATGTTTCAGGCATATTATTACATCACTGTACGAAGGTGTAATGCTGGCGTATCTATACCTGACCTTCTAGGAAAACAATGCTAACACTGTAGAGACTATCGTGGGGAAACTATGACCGCGTTGATGTTGTTTTAAGTCGCATTTTTAATATTTCTAAGATTGTTGTTATTAACATGGTACAATGTAGTAGCATCAAATATAACCTTCATCATCATCCCTATTTCTGTTGTGATATCATTTGACATTTAACGTACTCTCTCGGCGAAAGACATCTGCACTTTTAAAAATTTTTCGTTTCCTTCTTTGCATAAACTGTGCAGAAGGTAGGGCTACACATGAGGATTCCAAAGGGGAAAAAATCCTCGTGCTTTTAAGAGATTAGGTCAGCCACCCAAGTGCTCGGACACAGACAAACACAGACGAATGTAAGGAGCGAGACTCGATGCACTTGTTGGGGCGGAAGGGAGGGAGGAAGGGAAGGAGGGAGGGAGGGAGGGTATCTCGAGTGTGCTGCTTATGTAAAATAACACTCAATACAAACACACACACACACACACACACACACACACACAAACACACATACAAACACACACACATTCACACACACACACACACTCACTCACACACTCCCTCAAACACACACAAACTGAAGTGATTTATTTTGCTCACGCGCCGGCCCCTTTAGCTTGAAGCGTCTGGTTGTTGTTTTTGTTTTGTAGTATGTGTTTTGAATGTGTGTGTGTGTGTGTGTGTGTGTGTGTGTGTGTGTGTGTGTGTGTGTGTGTGTGTGTGTGTTTTGGGTTTGTGGTTGTGAAAAACGGCCTGGGATCACATCCGAATGAACGGTCACGTCATGTGCACATGGCTACATGGGTCATGTAGGCAGCGATAAGTGTGTTGTCAGTGGGGCATGCAATTCTCAACCTCCATGGTGAAACGCAAGATTACACTCTGGAAAACGTTATTAGATTCCATCTTCCCCTGTACGCTGCGTGGGAAGAGCCACGGGCCATAGAGTCCAATTTGTGCGGAGAAAAGGGATAATAGATTCTTGTACGAGTGTTATTTCAAGTTCCAATGACTAAAATTTGTAATCACAGTTTGCCATTTCCACTATCGGTCAATACAGCAATCTCTCTCTTCATTTTAATCTGATGAGATTTATTATGGGGATGTATTTAAGCATACTCATGCACAGCATACACCGTGGAGCACAGACCTTTCAAAATGGGTGTCTATATGTTAACATTGGTTGTTGTTGTTCTGCCTCATTTGCTTCTTATCAACATTTATAACATTTCTTATAACATTTTTATATGAGTATGATCTTTACATTGAGCAGCTTGCTTTTTACATTCCGTAAGCCTATAGCTCTTGTGCAAATACAGTATATGAGTGAATGATATTCAACCGGTGCAAAACTGCTCTTGTATATTCAGAGATGCATGGGATTACTCTATTTGAATTGCCTTATCATATACTAGTACAAAGGCACATTCGACCTTTCAGATAAACCTGCGACGCTCTCCTATGTGCTTTATTACAGCAGCAGCAGCACTGTATGCCTCCCTACCCGCAACTGTAATCCCATATGATTAAAGAAAATCCAATAATGCATGCAGGTTTTGCCAGATTGCAGAGGTAAATATACACCTCTCATAAAATCCCCGACTAACATCGCTGTGATTTCCAGAATCAGCCGTTTAGTGTACGACCGTGCGCCATATGGCACTAAAGGAAAGTAAGGTAGTATACAACGTACAAACGAACGCGATTTGCCAGTTTCTTGCTGATAATATGAATTAGAATCACTCTTAGAAGGTTTTCCGAATGCTAAACTTCAGTTATAATAACCATACCGTCTGTATTTGATTGTATGTATGTTATACATCTATTATTATGTATATTCACATAAAAGAAATCAACATGATAACGTCCAATACACTGTGTTGTTTGCCATCTACAGCATTTGTTCGTAAGCTCCATGTTCTAACTGATTGACAATAATGAACATTATACCTTATCGATGCATATATAAACAGAGATTATTGAGTTTTTAGTAATAGCTATGGTAAAAAGCGGAACTCGGGTTGGATTTACGGGTGTCTATTTACGTCGATGAAGGGCAATTTCTTAAAAAAAAAAGAATCGCAAGAATAATTTGAATAAGACACCGTATATATTGTTTCTATCTATGTGTATAATATACACATAACTATAAATATCTATATACAATGGCTCATATTTCTGTAGCACAATATATGTTTATATACAAATATTTTACCTTTTGTAGTTTGTGAAGGTGTTTAATATCAATTTAATAAGCTTAAGGGAATGCATGTACTTTCCGTAAAGAAACTAACTGGCTTGAACAAGGCTACAGCCAGCTACTACAGAATGTTGTAGACTTGTGGCTAAAACTTTCGGATAGACGATTTGCAATGTTACAGACGGCCAAACCCATTTTGTTTTCACACAATTCTTATAGAGAATCCTGTTCAGAGTGAACATTTTTACGAGTTTGATACTTTAAGTCTGAGATTTTTGCAGCACTCTTTTTTCCCCCTCTCATTTCTTTTATCGCCAAGTCATCATCGTGCTTAGTTTTTGCAGTAGACTGTGGAGTTTTCGTTGAAAGCATAGACACAACAATAATGTCTGACTGGCACTGCTCCAGAATACGCTCTAAACACAAATCACCCTTTCGACATGTGTTTGCCGTATGGTACTGTGGCACATCATTAAGGTCCCTGATTCATTCTTTAAGAAGAAAAAAAAAATCTTCAATTGCTACTCGTGGGGAGTACACAATATTAGGCGAAATACAAGACCACAAGGAATAAGCGTCGCCAGCCCTAAACTTTGCGCCAAAGTGCCTAGCTTCCAAATCCCAAAACTAATTACCTGCGAGTGATTGCGACGTGACTTTAACAGGAAAAAAAAAATGCAACGTTGGCCTGCGCGTTATTCGAAATTTTCATCTCTGATTATTGCCACATTGTCTTTTTTTTTTTTGCGAAATGGTGTAATCTGTTGCAATTTTGACAGGTATTTCCAACATTACAGAATTTGGTGACGGGTAATGGACGTCATGGCAAAACAGAAGTGCTAGAGCGAAATTTATAAAACGCAACACAACTAAACTGAGGATTTGAGAAATCACGAAGAGCATAATGTATGCTACTTTATTGGGACTTGGGGTTGTTGTTAAAAGAAAAAGAATCGTATACACAAGTAATCCGACATTTCATCCAATACACGCATAGTGGCAGAGACGATGTTACTATCATTATAATAATACCCTTCCATTGATTATTTTGTAAACTAAAATATTTTCACAATTTTTAGTTGATTATTTTGGGATTTTACATGGCCGTAATTTTCATTCTGAGATTTGCAATTTTGATTTCCAATCGAAATTAGACCTACATTGAACATAATGCCCTGAATAGGTAACATCTGTAGGAATACATGTTTTGCCATTTGCTAATTTTTTTTTTTTTTTTAAGTATAAGCAAAGTGTCACAGAACGAGAACGGTTGATGTACTATGCTAATATGGCTTGCCCTGCGCTTTTGCACCTGGAAACATGCAGTGTTGCCAAACACAGTTCGTCCCCTTTCGGTTTGTCATCTCAAGGAATAGACGTTTTGCACCAGTCGTTTTGTGTCTATGTGTGTGTGTGTTTGTGTGTGTACATCGTGCTTGGAAAGGAGAGAGGTATTCTACAGATTTCCTGAAAAAAAGTCATATTTAAAGTGCATGTATTAAGGAAATCATGCGTCCTTCTCAGGAAAGTGAGAGCCTTGCAAAATGCTGTGCTTGAATTGACATGAAATGTTATGAAAGAAAATGAAATGAAACTCAGTAGATATGCCTGACATCCTTTCGAGACTGGAATAAGCTATAGTAAATGCCCACTCATGCGAGCAAATTATCAAACAAACAAACCAAAAGAAACACACATAAGTTAGTCAAAACAAGTAAAATGGTCACTCGTTGAGAGCTCACACTAAAGCGAGGGAAGGAAGAGTTACGATGTAGAAATAAAAAATGAAACACACACACACAACTAAACAACTAAACAAACAAAAACAAACAAACAAATAAACGTGTCATATACTGTCAATAAGTCTCTCGTCATATGTGGTTCCAGACCAATTCATCCTTTGTTAACTTTACCCGCACACACGCGTTATTGTGTGATCGTGCCGTGTTTTGTATACAATTCACACAATGCACCCTCTGGAATGAACCAAGACTCGAAGCCACCCATTCCTGGATATTCTCCGGCAAATCTTTTGATTTTAATAGCTGCGATGAAATCGACACGAATGAAAATAAAAAATGTCGGAAATGGATTTGCTGTTTACGATTGAATCTCAAGCAGAAGAGTTTGTATCATATACGATAAGAAAAATCAACATCGTTTATGACTACGAGTTGCGTGGATAAACAGTTTTGACGGGTGCGCCCTTTTCAAACAGGTTGTGCGGGGTAAAAAGAAATAAAAATTGGGTCTTATATGAAATGATCGAATGATTTCGATAGTGCTTCGCTATTTCGGCCACATGATGTTTGAGGATAGACCTGCGGGCAATGTTCTGCAACAGATGTAATCCTTATAGCCCTATATGTATATGCATATACTTATATCTATCTATCTATCTATCTATCTATCTATATATTACAATATATATATAAATATATATATATATATTACAATATATATATATATATATATATATATACATATATATACATATATATATATATACATATATATACATATATATGTATATATGATGTATTGTATGCATAATTTCATAGCACGAAAATATAGACATCTTTGTATATAAACATATAAAACAGTTGTTAGCTGATTGTTTAATCTTGTATGAATGTTTTCATAAATATATGCAGAAATAAAAGAAAACAAGCAAACGGAAAAAAAAAAAACCCGTAGTGCTGCGCACCTAAATAGGTGCGAAGATAGCTAGCTGTCTACACGAGGAAAGAGATACTAGTAACCTGGGCTGCGGATCAAGTGTTCATTACAAAAAAAAAGTAAACAAAAAAAAAAAAACCAAACCAAAACGACTATCAAAACAACAACAATGACAGTAAAAACTTAAAAACTTATCCCTCTCCCATATAAAATAATGAAGTGATTGCTAATGTGCATCTGATACGACGGACTGGCTGTAGGTCGAATTTCCTGGCTCCGACGCCAGCTCTGCCAACATGTGTTCGGCCCAGAGGGACGTGTCCTCCTTTTTTATCATTGTTATTTGACAGAAAAAAAACAAATAAACAAAAACAAAAGCAAAAGAGGATATGTAGGACATGCTCCACTCATATTATCAAGTTTATGGCATTCGTTGACTTTTATGTGGCGACAGAGGGGCTTGATTAAGATTAACTGTACAAGACGACTAACCCACTCCTTCACATTTCGAGTCATGCTCGCTTTTCCGAAGGTTCATTAATCCGAAAATGAAATAACGTTCGTTATTCCGAAAGTTCGTTAATTTGAAACCGAAAGGAAGGTGCGTACATACCGAACCTTCGGAATTACGAATTGTATTTCATTTCGGCTTAATGGACCTTCGAAAAAACGAACTGTAACCGAAATCATGTTTGTTTGTGCGTGTGTGTTTTTTTATTCCAAATTACCTAGCTTAGTTATGACTGCTGCTGAATCTGCATTTCTAGCATGAGAAACAAATAATCCATAATAACGACTGGTTAAATGCTGATCCCCTGTGGCGACGCCGGCTACAACGCGCTTTTCACAATTAGACAATCAAGAAGTTGGTGTCACTGCGAAACGAGTTGAATTCGATCACATGTCGTCAAGTTCTTCATGAGAATTTCAGACTCATCTAAAATTCCAAACTGTTTCTAAATGACAGACATTATTACTCCTAGCGACTCCCACCCTCTTCATATAGGGTGGGGGAGGGGGATACGATGCATAATACTGTTATTTTGTGTCTCTTCTGTTCTATATCCTACGAATGTTTCCTTACGTAAACCATCCTTTTTTAGGCGTCGTCACGCTGTTGTAAAACTGTGTCAATCAGTCAATTAGCTCACTTGAATTTACCCGTATGAGGCCATTGTTTAAGTTTTTTTAATTAATATTTTTTGTAATATCTTATCTATGGTACGACCCTTGCCCCGTAACATTGATTTGTCCGTCTAATGAGAGCCTGTATGAGAGTCTGTAATACGCCAGTTAGCTGGCATATTCGTATATTTACGCATACCATTGATATTATCGGAGGATGATCCTGGCACTCCGAAGCTTGCCCTAGGATTGTCCGTGATTGCATCAACTACTGCACGAAGGCTGTCTTCAAACTATTTGAAAGACATTGAGTATGTGTGTAGAAAGAATCTTTTTTTTTATGGACATCCCCAGCGGGGGAAAAACATAGGAAATATCCATAAATTTGAATACATCAGTGGACTGACCTTTCTTGAAAGAAGAATCATCCCACGTGCTGGTATTCGCCGCTGCATGATAACGCAGGCACGTTTTGAGAGTGAGACTGCAGCGTGCGGCAGAGCGTCCTTCTCAAGAACCATCAGTAATGCAGCGAGTCGTTTGAATGTCCTTTCAGTATGCAGACATTTATAGAGAATCTCAAAGGCTTGCATACCGCAATATAAATAAGCGGATTGTTATTTTTGGTATCAGACATTCCGAAATATCGTCATTATAGTGTGAGCGTCTGCACATTCATACCATAAGTATAACGGTGGAATCCGATGGTAGAGTGTAATTATGATAAAACAAAATGAAAAAAGGAATGCAGGAAGAGGGGGAGGAAAAGCATCGCAAATAAATATTGATTCAGTCTATAATTTCTCTCCAGTTTTTGATGGAGAAATGTGCATTGTGCCTCTGCGACATTGCGGTGCCTAAGACATTACGTCTCTTCTCGTCCGTCAGTCCATTCGTCTGTCGGTATGTAAATGCGTGGGTAATCACTTTTCCGATTCCTATTACTATTCCTCGGCGGCAACTTGAGAATCACTTGGTTTGGCGGAATGAAAATGTGGAATGTAAATGTAGGCAGTGTCTAATTATATCATGGTATGACCACGATGACTCTTGGATATGAGATCCGTAGTAAATGGCAACTGCGTCTATATGGTCCGAGCCATCTTTCAACTTTTAAGACATAAATAATGAAATAAGCGAGGAAATCTGATGTGTCAATGCTTGTATGAGATATGGAAAAATGAGGAAATTATCATAGATTTTGGACTAGATATGTATCTCAAAAAGTTCAACGATGAAATGACGAAGTCAAATTTCGAATCTTATCCATGTGTTTGTCAAATATGATCCGGAATTATATTCGAACGTGATAACAATCAGTAGAATGAAAAGGCAATGTACTGATATGATTCTTAATTATTGTATAATATGATATTTGCCCGGGGTCAAATGTTGAGATCGAATTGTGGAATTACTCTTCTTTGACGGAGTAACAAGAGAATTAATCAACCGGATCATATCTGCCTCAGGACATGAACAGATTGTTGTATGACTTGTAAATGAACACTTGGTAGTGAAATAGGGAAATTCTACTAGGTTACTAATTGTAGGGGGGATCCTTGTATGTATTCCTCTATTATTTCTC